>NC_139641.1:14921365-14943865 GCF_964638095.1 Poromitra crassiceps
ACAAAAATACGCAGTGTTGGGGGTAACTCATTACAAAAGTAACATATTACATGTAATATATTACTTTTAGCAGTAACTCAGTAATATAACTTATTACCTATAGGATTTCAGTAATATTATACCAGTTACTTTGTCAAGTAACTCAAGTTACAAATTGAGTTACTTTTTTTATTTTTATCAAAGCACCATCAAATACCGTAAATTCCGGACTATAAGCCGCACCGGTGTATAAGCCGCACCTGCAAAGTTGACTATTTTTTTCTTATATAAGCCGCACCGGACTATAAGCCGCGGGTGTTTTAATGTTTTTTTTTTTTTTTTTTTTTTTTTTAATGTTTAATTACCATATGTAAGGGTTCATGCACAGAGGGGATTGTCGGGAAAGAGATGGCTGTTTGAGGAAGCTCCCATTTATTAACATTTCAACAAAACAACATAACACAACACCACCTGTGTTGTTTTTTACAGTGCACACAGTGTCATACAGTGTCATACAGTGTGGTGAAAAGAGGGCAAGAGAGGAAATTAAAACTTATTATAGTTATATAGGATTTATAGTTAGAAAGAGTGCTAAAAAAGAGAGATTTTTTTTTTTTTTTTTTTTTTAATCCATAGATAAGCCGCACCGTTATATAAGCCGCAGGGGCCAAAAAAGGCCAAAAAACGGGAAAAAAGGTGCGGCTTATAGTCCGGAATTTACGGTAATCAAACTATGTGTTTTTATGCAAATAACCACTATAGATGACAATAACAAAGGAAAATAATAACATTTAGAATTTTGGATTGTTTACACTGACTTCAAGGCGGTTGAAATTATTTTTCGGGATGTTCCGGGGCGGCCATGTCATTCTGCTGCTGCTGTTGTTTTGGTAAAAGTAATCCAAAAAAGTAATGTAATAAGTAACGAGTTACTCTACACAGACAGTAATATTGTAAAGTAACTTATTACTTTCAAATGAAAGTAACTAGTAATATGTAATATATTACATTTTGAAAGTAACATGCCCAACACTGAAAATACGTCATCCCTGCAGTACTCTATGGTGCTGGTCAAGACCGCTTCTTAAGATCAGTTTATCCCATAATATATGTATATATATATAATATATATATATTATAATATATATATATATAATATATATAATATATATATATAATATATATAATATATATATAATATATATATATATAATATGTACACACTCTTGTACCTTGTACTTTTCCCCCCGTTTCTCAATGTTTTTTCAACTCTGAATCAAATGGTTTTATGGTCACGATTCTCTGGAAGAACAGTTGGCATGGTTCCAGGCTTAAAACGCTTTAGATAAGGATTTTTCAAAACGTGATGAGAAAAACGAAAGGGGGAAAAAAACCAAGGTGACGTCACGATGTCATGTGACACGATGTCATGTGACTGCTGAGCTCTATGCTGAATTGAAGTCATGATGATGGCTGATGAGGTGAATTGGAATCAGAATTAGCTTTGATGGCAAAGTACATGTACAGTATGTACACATGCAAGAAGTTGGACTCCGGTGACTTTGGACTGTGGTGAGTGATGATGGCTGACTACTAGGGATGTCACAATATATCGTCCCACAATACATCGCGATATCAAAATGTGACAATATGTATTGTTGAGATGAAATCTCATATCGTGAGAAAAAGAAGCTGAACATGGTGGCACTGATCTGCATCTGATTGCATGCTCGCTCTCCTTTTCATTGCTTTGTTTGAACAGACGAGGGACGTTACAGACACGGAGGATGAAAATGGTGAAATGACTCAAATTAGCGTGGAGGATGCCCCCTCAACTTACAAATCGATCGCAAAAAAATATTGTTAAAATATCGTATCGTTATCGTGAACCCAATATCGTGTATCGTATCGTATCGTGAACTGAGTGTATCGGGACACCCCTACTGACTACCTCATCTGAGCACCAACTTTTTCTCCTGTGTGTTTGTGCATGCATGCGCGCGCGCGTGTGTGTGGATGTGTGTGTGTGTGCGTGCGTGTGATGATGGCTGATGAGGTGAGCCTTGACTTACATTGGTTGAGCAGAGCTCCATCCTCTTCTCCTCAGGGTCCACTATAGAGTGTTCCTTCACATAGGTCCTGGTCTGGATGGGGCCCAGGATCTGAGGTCAAAGGACACTGAGTCATACACAAAATAGTAACGTGTGTGTGTGTGTGTGTGTGTGTGTGTGTGTGTGTGTGTGTGTGTGTGTGTGTGTGTGTGTGTGTGTGCGTGTGTGTGTGCGTGTCTTCGTGTGTGTGTCTGTGTGTGTCTGTGTGCGTGTGTGTGTGTGTGTTGATGACTGACCGCCCTCACGATGCCGGGCAGGCCCCACTCTGTGCTGAGCAGGCGGTGGCTGTGCAGGCGGCCCTCTGTGTCCAGGCTGCGCTCCAGCACGTCCACCCCCACCACGTTAGGGTTCATGGGGTTCGGGTACTTCCTCATCGCCGCCTTGATCACCGTCTCCCACGGGTAACTGCACAAAAACACACAAACACATGCTATTGGTTAAAAGAGACCAGGCGACAAACAGCTGATTATTCAATTGAAACCCAGAAGTTGACAGCTTATTGTGAGCATGTGAGCAGATTGAAGGGTGGAGAAATAAGGAGTGAACTGAGGAAGTGTAAAGTGCAGATTATAGTCTTCCTGACTGAACTTACATTAGAACTTCATTTGGCGAAGTACTCAAAACACATTTTTTTGTGATACATTTATAGATATATATATTAGCATAGCATCACATCACTGCTCACATCACCTCTCAGCCCACACACCTCCAGTGTAAAGCCTATCACATCGTTTCTCACCCCCACTGTAAGCCAATCGATTGGCTGCGGTCTTCTTAAATATGCCTTTTCTGTCTCATTCAGCCTCTCAACACCGCTGCTGTCTGTCTCGCACCCTCCTCCTCCCCCTCTCCTCCCAGTCTTTGCAGACTCCTCCTCCCCCTCTCCTCCCGGTCATCGCAGACCTATCCGATTCTTCAGTCGGAAGAGTCTCATCATGATGAGTCTCAGAAGGAGATCACCAGCACCACCAGTATCTAGACTCACTCCACAGGGGGATATATCTGGATGCTGCTCAGGGCTGATGCAGCTCTATATCTCAATATATCCCTGTGGTGTCTAAGTGCCAAAGACTAATAACAATACCTTATTCTCATCATACTTTCTGTAACGCATCATTCACTTGATTGTAATAAATATTATTTCATTCATTCACTAGTCTCTCCTGATTGAACTATATGTCTGTCTGTGGCCAGACTTCGTGAACGTGCAGCATCAAAACCATGCAAAACTTTACAGGTGTGTTGTTGATAGGGGTGTCACGATACACTCAGTGCACGATACGATACGATACACGATATTGGGTTCACGATAGGGATGTCAATTTTCGGTTAATTTCACTTTCGATTAACCGACGCTAATAATCGATTAACCTATCGGTTAATTGATAATTTTTTAATATTAAAAAAAAAAAAAAAAAAATTTTTTTTTTTTTTTTTGTCTATTTACTCAATGAACTCATGCCCAAACAAGGCGTGTCTATTTAGATGCTGAAATGTTAATGCTTTTTGTGTTAGAATTTCTAACACAAAAAGCATTAACAAGCATTAACAAAAAGCATCAACATTTCAACACAAATTCTTTTTGTGTTAGAATTTCTAACACAAAAAGCATTAACATTTCAGCATCTAAATAGACACGCCTTGTTTGGGCATGAGCTCATTGAGTAAATAGACCAAAACGAATATTAACTGATAGACCGACAGCAATAACCGAACAACGACGTTAGCGACGGTTAATCGATTAACGGTTAACCGTTGACATCCCTAGTTCACGATAACGATACGATAAGATATTTTACCAATATTTTTTTGCGATTGATTTGTACGTTGAGGGGGCATCCTCCACGGTAATTTGAGTCATTTCACCATTTTCATCCTCCGTGTCTGTAACGTCCCTTGTCTGTTCAAACAAAGCAATGAAAAGAAGAGCGAGCATGCAATCAGATGCAGATCAGTGCCACCATGTTCAGCTTCTTTTTCTAACAATATGAGATTTCATCTCAACGATACATATTGTCACGTTTTGATGTCGCGATATATTGTGACATCCCTAGTTGTTGACATCAAAATGAAGGACAATTTCAAAAAATGCCGTGTGTGAGCCGAGCATCTCCCCCCCCCCCCCCAAACACACACACACACACACACAGACACTGGCCCTCCACTCGACACCCATGGCGCGATCGCAAGATGGTCTCTGCTTACTTTTTTAGTTTGCTGTGACTAAATGAACAGCAGACACTGTTAGGAGAGGTTCAACCCCAAACCATGGCCTCCCTGGACTCCCTGGCAGTATTTACAATGAATGTTTTTTTTTTCAAAATATCTAATAGGCCTATAATAATATAATATAATATAATAATATTATACAAATAATATATATCATCTAATATAGGCTACTCTCAGCCCAACCCAACCCATTCTCAAAAATCTGTCCCATCTACTTTTCATCTACATCTACATTGACTCAAGTAGAGATAGCAGGTGAAATCATGGGGGCCATAGAGACCACTGTTAGCCTATATCACTGTTCAGTGTTCAGTTATAATTCACAAGAAATGTGCTGTGTTAGAATGAATGACCAATTTAGCCAAGAGGTTTCACTCTCACTGCAAACCGTTATAAACGCCAGTGCTAAATCCCTGTGGGGGGTCTGGTCGCTGTATGGGGTCTGTCTGTGTGTGTCTATTGGCGATTGACAAACAATATAGGCTATTTAAGCCCCTCTGATCTGGCTCATTGAAAGACTCATTGGGAAGTCCATTAGGCCTGCTGCAATATGGCTTTAAGAGCAGGTGGACTCGAACATGCTAAAGGAGTTGAGCTAGGCCTATATATTGGAAAATTTTGAATATCCTCATAGCGCTGCATAATAGTTTATTAGCCTAAATAAACCAAACGCGGGCGGTGTTTCGTGACCGACCTGAAAACGTGCTCCGTGCTCCAGATCTTCATTTTGTAAGCGACAATCTGGACCTGATCGCGGGAATGACGACCTGCTCCATCCGAGAGAGACAGACGCTACTTCAGCAGCCCACCACCATGTTGTAGCTGAGGACGAGATGATTGAGATAGCTGCAGCTGCAGTGGATCAGCGGGTGAAGGCCTGTGATGATGGCACCGCACGGCCATCAGTGTGCGTTCGGTCCAGAAGGAGCGCTCCTCTCTCTCCTCCTCTGCATACTGCGCAAAATACTCCGCGTACCCCCTCTGAAGCAGCAGGGCTTGCAATGGAAGCTCGTATAGACAAGCCGGTAATAACGGCTAGCCACCAACAAGCCAGCAGGACAGGACGGACCTCCGATCAAAGTTTTCGGAATACAAGCCTTATTGGCGCAACGTTTGGGTTGTTCCGGCTGACTTTGCGCACTGGATGATCTCCCATACTCTTCTTAGGAAGACACGTGGAAGACATTAAAATACAGGAACTAGGACCTCTTGTTCTGTAGCTGTTGATGTAGCCGGTTGCTGCATCCGTCTTTTGCTGTGCGCATGCGCTATGCATCTCTCTCCATCCTCCCTGGCGCTCGGTCGGTCGCATCAAAATGAGCAGAGCTGTATCAAGCTGGCCAGAGTTAGCGAGGGAGATACCGACAATAGAGTGATTCTGCCTTCAGAATAAAAGCATCAATACGGTCTCCTAGAGTAGCCTATATGCTGTAGAGAGAAGAAGAGTAGAGTGCCCTGGAATGAGTATTTTAACATGCAGTCTACTGCCTAAGCAGTAAGCACTCAACAAAGAAAGAACAGTCTGTTTAGGCTAATAAAACTGTAGCTGCAAAATAGATCCATCCTGTAATTTAGATCAGGAATATTGCCCAAGGCAAGGCCTAGGCTATATTCTGGTTTTGGCACCTGTAGGCTATGTATAGCCATAAGTCCTATTCTTTGTTTTGTGCTAGACCTATAGGCTACTACATTTATGCCTATTGCCCCTTAATATAATTTGTTTTCATTTGGTGCTGTGGTTTAAACTTTTATTTATTTATTTATTTATTTATTTATTTATTTATTTATTTATTTATTTATTTATTTATTTATTTATTTATTTAAGATCCCCGTTAACCACTGCCTCAAGCAGCGATGATTCTTCCTGGGGTCTGAAATTACAATATAAAATTCAAGAAACAAAAAATTGAAAATAAAAATACATAATGAAATCAAATAATACAACAATAACCAGAAACATTACACAGAAAATAAACTTGCCAAAAACAGCTTTGAAGACGTTTCTCGCGTCCACTGATTTCACGGGTTTTATTTTATAAAGTTTTACCGGGGTATAATGCTGTAATTGTCGCTGTCTTGACGCTGTATGAACCAGAAGCGCAGCAGAGACGAGTATGGTCCCCTGCATAAGAAATTGATGCAATCGCCGTTCAGTCTAACGGCCCGTTTATTTCATATAGGTTAAGGGACCATTCATCTATTTTTTTAATTGCATTTATTTTAAATGATATAGGCTATCTACTGATTGCAAGAGGGATTAGCGCACTGCATGACCTTGCACTGAATGTCACTATAGACGGATTTTTATCCACCGACACGGTAGGTAAGCAGCATCTTCATTCGCGTGTGACTATTAACGTTAGACGAAACGTGGCATATGTCGCCTGTTGGCGTGGTTCGGTTGATTGTACGGGCCCAAATCCGTTCGTTAAAATGCATATAGCCTAGGCTATAGGCTATATCAGGTTTGGTTTGGAGACATTCGAATAGAGGACTGTTGGTTTTACTTGAAGGCCAGACTGCATGCCGCAGAATGCAAACTCACGATGTAGCTATTATAGCCATAAACAGAAGACTCTTGTAAAATATGTTAATATTCTGCTATTCAAACAGAGGCGCGGGTGGGACTTGGTTTGTGCATTGCGGGGGGAGCGCACGGCGCACGGCAGACCGCTGCACAATGCAGATGCTGCATCAGTGCCTGATCCACTCCGGGGTGGTGGAGGAGGAGGGGGGTCGTCATTTCATCTTGTTTAGGATAATTAAATCCCACTGTGTGACCATGTGTGTGATGCCTTCGTGGTGCCTTCATGGTCATTATCAGCCTATATGCGTCCGTCTGGACCCTATAGGCTTTACTCCATGACCTACTTCAAGGTAAAGTGGGACACAAGCGAGGCAGGCAAGCCCACCGATGGTAATAAACACTGGTGGTTGGCTGGTGGTCGTGCTCAAGCCAAAAATCTGCTGACACATGCGCTCTCCTGCCCAGTCCTCCCCCAGCCTTTGTGCGCAGTGAAGCCTATAGTAGGCTATAGCCTATCCATCTTGGTGCCATCCAAGTCTCATATAACTATATGGCTTCTGTAGGGTCTGTGCCTATAGACTACTGTAGGCCTATAGCCTATTCTCTACTTGGTACTAATTTTAAATCCTTTTCACCAATGACTCAAAATGCAATGTTATGTTATGTCTACTCCACACATTATGTTCTGGTTTTAAAACGATTCAGCACTTCTTTGGCCATGTTCACATTACAGGCAAATCCGATTTGCTGCTAAAGTCATTAATCATCATTATCTTGATTGGTTTCCCAAATCTGATTTGGGAGTGTGTCCACACTGCCACAAATCTGATTTTCAAGTCAGATCTGTGTGTCCAGACCAGACCTCCATATGTGGTTTGGGACAAGTGACACAAATCAGACTTGGAGCATCCAGACTCATCAAACCAATCTGGATAGAAGCATTAATAGGTCATTAAAGTTCACAAATCAGATTTGGCCTCCTAGTCTGAACATGGCCAAAGACTGTTGATTTCTGATCTCTTTGGGAGACACATTGGCCTCAGCTGTCTGTGAAAAAGTGCTGGCTGCTGGCCTGGCCAATCAACTCGATCTCACCCGATTGCGTACAAATAGCCTACCACAGTTTTACACTTTCAAAATGCATGCATTTGGGCTGCAAAAGTCAAATTTCACGTGCAGTTTATACGCATTTTACATGTGATATCCTTGTCCACAGGACAGTGGATTGGGTTCAAGGAAAGCCATTTGATTAGGGTTAGGGTTTGGGTATGGGTCAGTCAGGGTTAAACGGGGCCCATGATGGCTCCTTGGCGGAGCCTAGGAAGCGCTGGCCCACGGCTTTGGCCGGGGGTTAGAAAGCCCAGTGCTTCCAACGCCGTTAGGAGGCCACGGTGAGCCCACCCAGCAGGTGCCCGCCCGGCCCCAGTGTGAGCCCAGTGTCTGCGCTGGAGCCTTGAGGCAGCAATACACTGCACGCAATTTGGACATTTGGCGTATTGACTCCACGTTATTTTGATAGTGGGAAAGCGTGTTATTTATTTGTACTATTATTGAAGAAATTGGGCTGGGCTAATAGCTGAGTGGTAATGGTAATGACACTACACCTCTGTTTCATTTCAGGTCGCCCACCGCAGCCATGGAGATTGTCACTCATTTAATCAATGACACCATAGAATTCTACAAATGGAGCCTCACTATTGCAGGTGATCATGTAATGTATTTGGTGTGTGTGTGTGTGTGTGTGTGTGTGTGTGTGTGTGTGTGTGTGTGTGTGTGTGTGTGTGTGTGTGTGTGTGTGTGTGTGTGTGTGTGTGTGTGTGTGTATGTCTCTTAGTGGAGACTGCCCCCTCCACAGTCACGCATGTTGTCCCTCAAGGTTCTGTACTGGGCCCATAACTGTGTTACATGCTTCGCTTTGCTTATTATATATGATCATACTTATTGTAATTCTATTTTAATTATTTAACTTCCAATTACATTTCACACATCCAGCACATGTTAGTGTTACCTAAGCTGTTGCTGTCTTTGCCTGTCTTGCCTTTCACTCTGAACAGCAGCCAGGGATGTTCAGCTTGGCCATTCTCTCTCCTTTGCCAGACGAGCTAGAGCTGCTAATGTAGCCTGTGCTGTGTTGACAGTCCTGGCAGCAACTCATGTTAAGCTCCATCGCCCCCAGGGGTGGAGGCAGGCCCAGGGTGGAGGCAGGCCCAGGGGTGGAGGCAGGCCAGCCAGGGTAGAGGCAGGCCCAGGGGTGGAGGCAGGCCCAGGGGTGGAGGCAGGCCCAGGGTAGAGGCAGGCCCAGGGGTGGAGGCAGGCCCAGGGGTGGAGGCAGGCCCAGGGGTGGAGGCAGGATACCATCTCACAATCTCCTGCTTGCAAAGCGCACCTGTTCACCATCTCCAGTTAGCGCATGCCCTTTGGCAAGCGTGACATTGTAGGATCGAATCCCGCCTCCACCCCTGGCCAAGCTTAAAGATTGTGGTGTAGGTAAAAAGAAAAAAAAAATACATATATATATATATATATATATATATATATATATATATATATATATATATATATATATACAGGGCTTAAAATTTACTTTGCAAACTGGGGGGAAATTCCCCCCTTATGTTCTTCAGATTGGGGGGATTTATAGACTTTGGGTGGGATTTTTTTCAGCCAATATGATAACCGGTAAATATCTGCTTCTCCTGTCCGATAACAGATACGATACCGAATAATAATTTCACATTTTTGTCTTTACTTAACCTGTAGTTTATGCACACCTGGGCTATTATAATATGATATGAGTGTTTTAGTCAAGTGTATCACTCAATACAATTAATAAAGGCTTTAATACAACGAAAAGCCTATGGCTGCTTAGTCTCCAGATAAAACACAATGACAAAAGGGATGTAAAGTCATGGATAGTTAAAAAGGTGACAGATACCAGGGCAGACACAAATCATTCACTTAAGTGCCCTATTTTAGGATGAAAAAGGTGACTCACTGTTACCTAAAGGTGACTAGTTTGCATCCCTGCTTATTCTTATTCGCTTCAGGTTATATTCTTTTTGTACGTCGATTTTCTTTTTGCAAATGAGGCAGGCGGCATTCTCTTTGAACTTAGGGTTGCCAACTTCTTGAAATGGAAATAAGGAACCCTATGGAAGAAAAACAATAAACAGTAGTGCAAATGACATTTTGATATAATTTATCTTCACATTGGCATGTAGCCTACAGTGCAAACAACAATTTTACACAGCTATTATTTTGAATAGAACAGACAAGAGTTTACATCGTTAGTGCAAAACATTTTAGATTTCAGATTAAATCTTCTGAATAAAATGACAATTATTGAAGTATGGATTTAGACTGAGGATATTACTGTAGCCTATAGGACGAATCAGCGTGACGTCACTTGCCACGCAGAAATGTGGAACCCCGCGGCAGTTAATAGTATGAGTTGTGCCAAACAAACGTTAATAATATCTCAAAAACTATACATGACATCGCTTATATTTTGACATTCTGAGTGAGAGCAGAATTAGCTCAAGAATTTGATGTATAATATATGCATGTCGTGTTAAAATTGTGTGAACTGTCGCAGTTTTTAAAATGTAAACAGAGTTAGCCGGCTAGAGTCAGACACTCACGCCTCGCGCCACTCGGGCTCCATAGGGTTCCATTTCCGTTGCCACCCAGTGTTTGTTTACCAAAATGCTGCCCGGTTGAGAAAAACACTGCTGCTCAGACTCTATGGGCCCACCAGGCAGTAGGTGCTGCTCAGACTCTATGGGCCCACCAGGAAGTAGGTGCTGCTCAGACTCTATGGGCCCACCAGGAAGTAGGTGCTGCTCAGACTCTATGGGCCCACCAGGCAGTAGGTGCTGCTCAGACTCTATGGGCCCACCAGGAAGTAGGTGCTGCTCAGACTCTATGGGCCCACCAGGAAGTAGGTGCTGCTCAGACTCTATGGGCCCACCAGGAAGTAGGTGCTGCTCAGACTCTATGGGCCCACCAGGAAGTAGGTGCTGCTCAGACTCTATGGGCCCACCAGGCAGTAGGTGCTGCTCAGACTCTATGGGCCCACCAGGAAGTAGGTGCTGCTCAGACTCTATGGGCCCACCAGGAAGTAGGTGCTGCTCAGACTCTATGGGCCCACCAGGCAGTAGGTGCTGCTCAGACTCTATGGGCCCACCAGGAAGTAGGTGCTGCTCAGACTCTATGGGCCCACCAGGAAGTAGGTGCTGCTCAGACTCTATGGGCCCACCAGGAAGTAGGTGCTGCTCAGACTCTATGGGCCCACCAGGAAGTAGGTGCTGCTCAGACTCTATGGGCCCACCAGGCAGTAGGTGCTGCTCAGACTCTATGGGCCCACCAGGCAGTAGGTGCTGCTCAGACTCTATGGGCCCACCAGGAAGTAGGTGCTGCTCAGACTCTATGGGCCCACCAGGCAGTAGGTGCTGCTCAGACTCTATGGGCCCACCAGGCAGTAGGTGCTGCTCAGACTCTATGGGCCCACCAGGAAGTAGGTGCTGCTCAGACTCTATGGGCCCACCAGGAAGTAGGTACTGCTCAGACTCTATGGGCCCACCAGGAAGTAGGAGTTGAAACCTTTTCGGCACATGCGCTTAGTCTCGAGCCGTTTCCACCGCTTTTGGACCTGCGGGCATAAACCAAGGAACCGGAACCCGTTTACCGGATACATGTGCGGCGGAAAAAAATCATCAGTGTAGTTAACGTTAGCTAACTAGAGCCTGATAACACGAGGTGACTTAACGTTAAAAAGGATTGGAATGAATTGGCCGCCATCTTGGAACACTGTTTCCTGGGGCCGGTTGCACCAACTGGTCTTACGACTGGTCTTAAGTTAAGTCGGTCGTAACTTTACCACCTAACAGCTACGCCGGTTGCACCAACAGGGCATAAGCCTTTTTCTCACTAAGACCGGTCGTAAATATTATGCCTAGTCCAGAGCAGGCGTAAGGTGCAGTATAGACGGTTTTCACCTGTGTGTTGCGCAATAGCTACAACCCCTCAGCACTCTGGCTGTATTCAGACCCGACTGGAAACTGGAAACCGGAGTACGTTATAAACGTTATAAATATAGTCACGTTATAAACAACTAACCAATGCTGGGGGTCCGTATGGAAAGTGGAAATCGAAATGGTTAAAAGTTAAATCAATTTGGTCATTCAGTGGCGTTTTACTGCCATGTAAAGACAAGTAACAGTTAGCCGCTAACATTAGCCACACTATTACAGCCGATTACCCATCAGCGGAGCGTCATTTGACGTCAGCACACTCTTCTAAACAGGTCGCGTGCCGCATTCCAGTGGGCATTCCCATGCTTTCACATGGACGCGCATCGATACGACCGGCGTAGTTAAGACCAGACGTAAGCCCTGTTGGTGCAACAGGCGTAAGTCCACTCTAAAGACTGGTCCTAAGACCGACGTAGGAGTTACGACCAGGCATAGTTAAGACCAGTTGGTGCAACCAGCCCCAGGTTTCTTTATACCTCCATGGTCTCTGCACTCGACCACACTCGGCTGAACTCCAGTAAACTGACATTGTACTCTGGGCCAGACTCTGGGAACAGTCGGGTATTAAAATGTGTGAGAACTTCTGTCCCCGCAGACAAGCGAGTGGAGAAATGGCCTCTGATGGACAACCCTCTGCCCACGCTGGCCATCAGCACCTCCTACCTGCTGTTCCTCTGGCTGGGGCCCAAATATATGAAGAACCGAGAGCCCTTCCAGCTCCGCAAGACCCTCATCGTCTACAACTTCAGCATGGTCTTCCTCAACTTCTTCATCTGCAAAGAGGTACAGTGGCTCCCTGTGACCATCACTTTCAGCAAACATGATTATGGCCGGGAAAATATTGATATTAGGGATTGAACGATGTATCGAAATTGCGATACAAAAAGCGGGCAATATATCGCTTTGACATAAGACCGTATGAGCAACGTTTTTTCAATCCCCACAACCACAAATACTCCCACCTCTTTTAACAGCCAGGTCAAAAAGGTGGTAAACGCCGTAAAATTCAACTTGCACAACTTTAAGCACATCAGAAACAGCATGACCCAAAACGCAGCCAGATCATTTCTGCACTCCATGATCTTCTCTCACATAGAGTAACTGTCTCAGCAGCTGCTCGCTCGCCTGCTCTTCCACTCTGAACAAAACACTGAACAGTCTGCTTCACAAATATTATTTTGAAGCACACTTGTAATATAAATTCACAGATCATGCAAATTGCTGAATGTGCATTTACAAACTGCTTCTCATTTGTGACCCTCTTTCTACATTTGTGAGAGAAATCTGTGTGGTGAATTTTGAGACTCCCCTGACGTCGCAGGTCAACGAACGTCACCATTGGCTGATAAAGCTGTCAATCAAATGTATGATTCTGATTGACAGATTCATCAGCCAATCAGGTGTGATTGCTTTCAGCCAATCACATCTGAAAGCATTTGAAATACTCAAACTCCCAAGGTTCCTGTCGGCAATGGGTCACTTCTCCTCTCCTAAATTGGGCACGGGCTGTGGAGAGACTGCTTTTAAATGGTTGTTTCACGCAGGAATATCATTCTAACGCCTAAACTACTAGCTTCCGTAGGGAGATTATTATATCTTCGGATCTGCAATCGGACGTCGGAGATGATGGAAAGGATTTCTCTGTACCTCGTTCAACCTAATTAAAAACAGCCCACTCTCATCAGAAGGTGTGACATATGTTAATACCTTTCCAGTGTCCAATTATTCCAGATATATGAAAAATCAATACAACAAGCAATTCTGATATTTAGAACATTATTTTATATAGAGGATTTAGCATATTCAGTACAAAGACAGATCAAGTATTTATATTACCCATTCAGAGATCTCTGAGGTGGATTTTCCAGTGGTCTCTCCCTCACAGCAAAATATGTAGCAGGTCAAAAGAAGACCCCTGCAAACCGACCCCCCCCTTTTCTTTTGCCTGTGCTTTTAAAGTACATTTCCTTGGGGCGTCTGTCTTCCGGTATGGTTCCTCCTCCATCTAGTGTCATCCTTCACTGCTGTGCTGTCATTGGTTGGTCCTATCATCTCTCCCTTCTGTCACTCCTATTTGGCAGGCGTGTTTTTCTCCCCCTCTTGTCCACATCCTGTGACCTGGCTTCCACTGGAGGTCACAGCACTAACCTTCTCCTTGAAATAGTTATCTATTGGTTCCTATCTACCAAAGCAACTGTTAATATATTTACTTTAAATTCCTATTTTGATTCTTATAATTTGGGTCAGCTAATTTAGCTATTTACCTATTAAAGTCCTAGTTTAGAACATTATGTAAGGTTATTGTTAGACTTGATAAACTTAAACTATATTCTGGATAAGATCAAATTCAGCTAAATCATGGGTTAATCCCAGTCTGAACTGGATTTAAAACATCTTACAGTTCAAACTTACTATCCTCTTGGTCGAAAACCACCTCTAGGAGGTGTAAAAAAGAGCAAGAGGACAGTTTCTTATAGTTAAATTCAACAAATCAGAGAAAAACTCACCCCGTTTAAACCGGATGAGAAACTCTTATCAAATACCACTTATCAACTAATTCGACTATACCTTTATTTTCCATTCTATAATTACAATAATATCAATAGGCTATCATTTATCTAAATATTATAGCACTCTCCTATCGTGCAGCAAGTGGGACAAATTGAAGTTAATCAACACACAACATCAGACTCTCCTCTCATTGGTGCTGTGTCCTTGAGCATATCTTCTCTTTTCTGTGGAAAAATCAGCGCATCTAATGTATGCTCTTAAACTTTATTTCATATCAGATATCCAATCATCTCAGTCAATCAGTAAGATATATATACACAATATGCATCAATATACATACAACACTGTGATGCTTCTCACAGAAACCCCTCATGCTCTGGGGGCTTTGTGGAATGTGTCTCCCACCTCCTCTGTTGATGCTCTGCAGCCATTTGTCTTAGAGAAAGCCATAAACTCTGTGTTGTTTTCCAGTCATATCCCACAGTGACTAAGTGACTGAGCAGAGACATTAAAAGAATGTCCTTTTGTCAGCCGATCTCCGTGACCTCTGCCCCAACCATATCCTAAATGACCGTCCTTGTGCAGCTTATCCACCCGGCCATCCGAGACCCTGTGTAATGTTCTCCAGACCTTCCTTAAACAGCTTAAAATAACAGTTTGTCACACACAAAGCATTGTTCAACTCCACAGACCCTTCTAATGGTTAATTCCCATGGTCAGCACGTCTCCTAATGGAAATGAAGAAAGTTCATCATTACACAAACTCAGCCGCTCCTCCAATGACCTAGAACAGAACATTTAAACATAATTAAAGATATATTTGAATTAACAAATGACAAGATCATCTCTGTAATTGCATATTTTCATATCAGCATGTAGGGCCGCCATGCTGAAGTATCTGCCTCTTGTTGAGTCCAACCTGGGCCTATGGAGAAATGTTTGATCAAAATACCATAGATTGGGGAGAGAAATCTATCAATCCCCCTTTCACACCTATTCTATAGGTGTGAACTTTACTCCATTATTTCGTCCCAATGCGGCACCGGACGGTCCAATTACTTCTCCTGAAACATAGCATATTATAGCACTGTGATTTGAGTTATCTTAAACATATTCTTCAACTTGGCTCTTCATCTTTGCTCCTTATTGAATCTAACATAACCCCCAGTTGAAACCCCCCTAACGACAACATTCAGTTCATTTAGTAGCATAACTGTTCCCATATCTTTCCTGGAACCCACTTAGACAACATTAAACCTCAGCACAAACACAACTTAACCCCATTAGTGCATGTATTCATTTCCAAATTCGTCATATTTTGGTTGCCCCCTTGTCCCAATTTGCACCCATACCCCCTTGATTCCATTTGTAACCAAATGAATGCATGATGATTTGCTTAGATCCCACCATGCAAAAATGAAACCCACATACTCAAGATTGGACCTGTGCTGCAAACATTTGATTTCACAATGTGCCTGTATTTTAAACAAAATAATTTCTTGTATTTTTATTAGTACAACAAGTACGCACGTACGGCAGATAATGTTTGAGATACTCTGTGAGTACATATCCAATTGTTTACTTTATAATTTGTTTGCAATGCACCTCATAAACAAGATGGCTCCTGAGTGAACATTCACAGCTTACAGAGAGACAATGTATTGACCTTGTAGACTTGTGGCAATAAACAATGGGGCGGAGGGTAACCCCAGAAGGTGCTGTGAGTGGGGGAGGGGCGGGCTAGACCCCTGGCAGTTCACTTGAGTAATTTTGGGGATGGCATAACCCCACTAGGTAAAACAGTGAGGGCCAACATTGTTCACAATACTGCAAACGCAAACTCAAGACTGTCTGTCCTCAGAGGGCATTGACTTATTTATAAATACTTTTAAAAACATCTCCAGCGTACTTTAAGTATAAATTTAACTATGTGTAGCTTTTCTCAAACGGAAAAATGATAGTGTACCTTACCTGGGTCTGAGCTAGTTCTTCTATAGGGACGACAGAGAGAATTTTCAAGTTAATCAACAAACCCTTCATTTATGCAAAGTTGTCAACTAAACAAACTCATCATATAACTATTGTTCTTTTATGTGTTACTGCAAACTTTCTATTCAGTACGTATTACTATATAATGTACAGTATTCAGTGTTCCCCACTGCTGTAATTTCCCAGTCCAATCTATTTTTCATAACTCATTATATCTGACACTTCGTCAGTGTGTTTTTTGCTGAGATTTAACCCTCCATCTGGGTCCATTCTATATTCTATGCATTCATTCACCATGCATTCCACAATGTATGGGGACCCCCCTTTGGTCTAAATTAATCAAACAACTATCAATAATCATTAGATCAATTGACACCTCAAACGAGTAACAGACATCACTTCCCATATCACAGCCACACCGACAAAACACAGCACCATTTCGCCAATCTAAATATTATAATCAATGCTTTCATTCTCCATAGAAACAATGAACGTTCACGCCCCATACTATCAGCATTGTATTCCCAACCATCCACATAAAAACCCACATTCCACAAACTTCATCACACATATCAACCCACTCAAATCCTATCTGTCTGTAATTATCACACTCAAATCAACTCAAACATTCATGAACTTATCCCTAGATAATCAGCCACTTAGAGCAGCCTCCTGGTGTAATGCCTTGCAGCCTATAGGCTACTACCCGAGCAGCCCCCCTTGGATCAAACTGTACATTACCAAAGTAACGCGAGACACACTCAATCACAAACATACATACGGTACATACATGCTCTCCCCTTTTCGCGCACACAGACACATTACTCCATTCTCCTATCCGCACAGGCATAGAGACACACACATTCACCTCAAACAACACAGCGCCTCAAACCCCCCTCCCAAGAACAACAAACATAGCGTTTTTCCAAGCGGTCCACATCCAGACCTAGACGCCGTTCCATCCGGACCGAGCCCTATAACAAACAAATCATTAAATAGTTACATTTTCACGGAGCGTCTTCATTCTAACCGGCACAGGCTTTTCTAGCCTTTACGGTACTACAGGTTTATCTGTCAGGAAGCTCACAGACCAATGCATACACTGTATCTCACCATACGTGATGCTGCTCAGCCAATCTACAAGTGAATCGATTCTGCCTGCTACTGCTTTACAGAGTTAACACATAGACGGACGGAGGAGAGGCAAAACTCAGAGAAATGCGAAAAGTGTGATGTGATCCTGATCATCTGTCTACATGGAAGCGCCACACATGAGCAAACACACACACACTCAAATCCAGACTGAGGGCACACACTGCCCATCGAGATGCGAAGTTTGCTTTGCTTGCGACCAACAGATAAAAGACAAACAAACAGACAGACAGACAGACAGACTAACAGACAGACAAAAACTAAATAAAGGTTGTCGATGTCTGTTTTGATTTAACAGTCAATCGTTTACTACATACAGACATTGTTCCATTAGGCTACTGCAAATTCTTGGCTCCTCACACGGGGATGGAACCGCACGGCCGCTCTATCAACTGAGCTATATTTATTTGAATGCGTAAAGAGCCGGTCATGCTTATATAATCTACCCCGTCTCACGCATACATCATGTCTACTAGTTGGGAGGACATATTATGTGACGCCTATTATATCTATTCGCATAATCCATAGGCCATAGGCCATTAATCCCATTCCATATCTTTACCCTCTAACGAATCCACCACTCTCTTAAAAGATCCATTTATATTTCTAAATAAATCTAACGTTAAAAGCATACGCTATTATTTTGAACTGTCGCGCGACCTTACGCCAATTTGATGGCAAAATAACTCATAGTCTATCTATGGTTCTCCGCTCTGCAGCCCAACTCCGCCAGACAGACTCACAGGCTACTCCTGTATGGACGCCAGAGCCCACTTACCGCGGCCATTTGGCTGCACCCGGACCCTTGGTTAGAAGCTGCGCGCATCAACTTGTGGTGTATTTTTCCACAAACAGTTTTTTCATAAGCGTCAAAATACTGTTGATTCTATTTATATACTATACTCTTACATATTACCGTTCCACTGTGACAGGCGTCCCTGCACAGTGAATTTAAAAATCATTTACATTCATTCTCTTCTTCTCAAACTTACAGCAAAGTTATGGATCATAAAGCAGTATAACACAAAAATACAAAGGAATACTAACCCAACGTGACCTAATCTTGCATTAAATTCACCTTGTTGTTTGAATTTATAGCATAAACCTTTGTGTCTAATTTACATAGCAACATAAATTGGAAGAATCTAAAATTCAACTCAAAATATGGATATCGATATTACTATTATTAGACAATTCTGTGTTATTTCTTCCCCATTATAAATAATCTTTTATGATCTTCTCTATAGCTGATTTTTCACAATTCATAATATAGCAAAACCTTCAGAAATATATTACAATAAAATGCAAAAACCTGAGCATTAATGCCCTCTGTACAAAGCGGAATTCTCCAGAACTCGCCGGTTCTGTATAAATACATATCTTTGCTATGATTTTGGAAAATTACTGTTATTCCTCACATGCATTCGAGAGCTATATGGTCTTGAGGAAATTACTGTTATCCGCTCACATATGCTCGTTCATGGGCAATGGTCTTGAGGTTAATCACTTCTCTCACACGCGATCGGTCCCTTTGGCAGATGTTTTAAAGTACATCTCGCCTACAAATCTTTCCAAAATATCAAAACACGTGTCTGACCAGCTTTGTACCTGTTCCTAAATTTGGTTGATAAATTACAGCATTTGTGGAATCCAGTTAGTGTAACAATAATTTAGAATAGCCAATGCAGATATTTTTATGAAAAAGGTAATCCGTAAACCCTATATTGATATTTTCCCGGGATGTTAAACCACTGTTTTCCTGAAATGCTTTGATCAGAATGCTTACTTTTTTCTCTGGAATCGCGTCGAGGGTCACCATTTGATGGAAAGGATTTCTCTGTACCTCGTTCAACCTAATTAAAAACAGCCCACTCTCATCAGAAGGTGTGACATATGTTAATACCTTTCCAGTGTCCAATTATTCCAGATATATGAAAAATCAATACAACAAGCAATTCTGATATTTAGAACATTATTTTATATAGAGGATTTAGCATATTCAGTACAAAGACAGATCAAGTATTTATATTACCCATTCAGAGATCTCTGAGGTGGATTTTCCAGTGGTCTCTCCCTCACAGCAAAATATGTAGCAGGTCAAAAGAAGACCCCTGCAAACCGACCCCCCCCTTTTCTTTTGCCTGTGCTTTTAAAGTACATTTCCTTGGGGCGTCTGTCTTCCGGTATGGTTCCTCCTCCATCTAGTGTCATCCTTCACTGCTGTGCTGTCATTGGTTGGTCCTATCATCTCTCCCTTCTGTCACTCCTATTTGGCAGGCGTGTTTTTCTCCCCCTCTTGTCCACATCCTGTGACCTGGCTTCCACTGGAGGTCACAGCACTAACCTTCTCCTTGAAATAGTTATCTATTGGTTCCTATCTACCAAAGCAACTGTTAATATATTTACTTTAAATTCCTATTTTGATTCTTATAATTTGGGTCAGCTAATTTAGCTATTTACCTATTAAAGTCCTAGTTTAGAACATTATGTAAGGTTATTGTTAGACTTGATAAACTTAAACTATATTCTGGATAAGATCAAATTCAGCTAAATCATGGGTTAATCCCAGTCTGAACTGGATTTAAAACATCTTACAGTTCAAACTTACTATCCTCTTGGTCGAAAACCACCTCTAGGAGGTGTAAAAAAGAGCAAGAGGACAGTTTCTTATAGTTAAATTCAACAAATCAGAGAAAAACTCACCCCGTTTAAACCGGATGAGAAACTCTTATCAAATACCACTTATCAACTAATTCGACTATACCTTTATTTTCCATTCTATAATTACAATAATATCAATAGGCTATCATTTATCTAAATATTATAGCACTCTCCTATCGTGCAGCAAGTGGGACAAATTGAAGTTAATCAACACACAACATCAGACTCTCCTCTCATTGGTGCTGTGTCCTTGAGCATATCTTCTCTTTTCTGTGGAAAAATCAGCGCATCTAATGTATGCTCTTAAACTTTATTTCATATCAGATATCCAATCATCTCAGTCAATCAGTAAGATATATATACACAATATGCATCAATATACATACAACACTGTGATGCTTCTCACAGAAACCCCTCATGCTCTGGGGGCTTTGTGGAATGTGTCTCCCACCTCCTCTGTTGATGCTCTGCAGCCATTTGTCTTAGAGAAAGCCATAAACTCTGTGTTGTTTTCCAGTCATATCCCACAGTGACTAAGTGACTGAGCAGAGACATTAAAAGAATGTCCTTTTGTCAGCCGATCTCCGTGACCTCTGCCCCAACCATATCCTAAATGACCGTCCTTGTGCAGCTTATCCACCCGGCCATCCGAGACCCTGTGTAATGTTCTCCAGACCTTCCTTAAACAGCTTAAAATAACAGTTTGTCACACACAAAGCATTGTTCAACTCCACAGACCCTTCTAATGGTTAATTCCCATGGTCAGCACGTCTCCTAATGGAAATGAAGAAAGTTCATCATTACACAAACTCAGCCGCTCCTCCAATGACCTAGAACAGAACATTTAAACATAATTAAAGATATATTTGAATTAACAAATGACAAGATCATCTCTGTAATTGCATATTTTCATATCAGCATGTAGGGCCGCCATGCTGAAGTATCTGCCTCTTGTTGAGTCCAACCTGGGCCTATGGAGAAATGTTTGATCAAAATACCATAGATTGGGGAGAGAAATCTATCAGAGACGGGTAGGAGAGCGTTTTAACCAATTGATACCCCAAATTTCGGATACTAAGGTTATGCGACGCTGTTTCGGAGGAACAGCGGAGCAGATGGGGCTATCCACCTACTTTGTCGCTGTGGTCGAACACATGTGTGCTTAGTTATGGAGTAGAATACTACTTCAGTTTATTGTATATTATTGTTGTGTATATGTGTACTATTTGTGAACATGTACATAGGTTCGCTGCATGTATCCCCAAGTCTGCTTTGTAGACACCTTGTTTATTTCTGTTAGTGCCCTGATTGTCTAATTGATGTGCCCAGGCATGATAGACTCCCCCCTGTGGCTACCAGCCTACTTACTGTAAGCCTGTTACAAGCAGCTGAGACTATGGCTGATGATGGTCTGAAGACCCAAACGTTCTTTCTTCTGTTTGTGTCACTTTTTTTGCACTATGGTGAATTAAAGCCGGATTTTTTGCATCCGTAGGCCTAATTTTTTGAAAGTGTGCGAGCCTTCTTCACTCTTTGTTTGGACTATTTACCTGGCCTCACGCACCTTGAGCAATCGTTTGTAAGCCTGAGTCTTTAAAGAGCGCAAACTTCCTCTGTTACTATTGGCTATCCACCTACATACACTGCAACCTAGCCGCATAACGTGACGCCACTTTATACTATACTCCGAGATAATTCTCATACAGTTAAGCGGAGCCACACAGCGTTAGAATCCTCAATAGGTGGAAAACGCTGTTAAAAAAGCTCTCCTACCCGTATCCCACCTCCGATTGCAGATCCGAAGATATGATCGTCCGCCTAGTGAAGCCAGTAATTTAGCCGGAACACCGGCGCTGTTAAAATGATACTGCTGCGTGAAACAACCGTTTAGAAGCAGTCTTTGCACAGCCTGTGCCGTATTGAGGACAGGTCAGGAGAAGCTTCCTAGTGCCGACAGGAACCTTGGGAGTTTGAGTATTTCATGACATGTTTTGCTTCCCAGGTGCGCTGGATTTGCGTTGATCACTGACAGCCGCACGTGTTGTTTGCTCGCCGCGTGCAAGCGGTGCACCATGATAGTGAGATCAAACACACCCTGCTGTAAATTCAGTGCAGGCTGTGCAAAGACTGCTTCTAAACGTTTGCAGCAGTCTCATTTTAACAGCGCCGGCTAAATTACTGGCTTCACTATGCGGACGATCAGATCTTCGGATCTGCAATCGGAGGTGGGATACGGGTAGGAGAGCTTTTTTAACAGCGTTTTCCACCTATTGAGGATTCTAACGCTGTGTGGCGCCACTTTACTGTA
>NC_139641.1:14948865-14961365 GCF_964638095.1 Poromitra crassiceps
AGGGACAACAACAGGAAGTGACGAGAGTATGGGACGTAACGTAACACGTCGTCGCATTGAGATGAGGAGGGCAAACCCCTCACATTTGCCAACAAAAATAACCGCAAAACAATTACCTAATGTTTTGCATGAAAGTGGAGGCAAACTATTTTGCTCTCCGTGCAACACTGTCGTGGAGGAACACAAACGGAAATCGTCACTGGACAGCCACTTTGCTAGTGTGAAGCATTTGAGAGCCACACACACACACACACACACACACACACACACACACACACACACACACACACACACACACACACACACACACACACACACACACACACACACACACACACACACACACACACACAGGTGGCATATTTAGCTTAGGGTCTAGTTAGTAGTTTGAATATTTAACAAGGAACAAGGGATGAGGAGGACAGGGAAGGCATGAAGAGGAAATGAGGATAAGAGGAAAAATCGCAATAATCGCAAAAAAACTACGCGATATCCTGGAGGGACTGATTAGGTTAAAAACACATAAAAATACATTCATCTCAGGAAAACACCAAAGATAGACACAATGAAGTCACAGACTTTTTTTCCATTGTGGTTCTTGGTCTCAGACAGACAAAACAATACCACAAAGAACATCACTACATAATATGATATGTATACTCCTTGGATGGCCGACCATGTGGTGCTGAAATTGGTTTAGGAGGACCAGTAGGAGGTGCTCTTCCCTTTGGTCTCATAAATAATCTCCCCAATGCCCCAGGGCAGAGACAGGGACTCTGTCCTGTGAGTGAGCACCGTCCTCTGGGTGAGACAGGGCAGAGACAGAGACTCTGTCCTGTGAGTGAGCACCGTCCTCTGGGTGAGACGTTACACCGTGGTCCTGACTCTTCAAGAGTAGGAGGGGTATAACCCTGGTGCCCTGTTCACACAACAGGCCTTCCTTTCTTCATACATGGCCACCTAATCATCTAACGTCAGGGTATCCAATTCCGGACAGCATATAAACAAACAAAACAAATAAAATAAAATAAAATAAAATAAAATAAAATAAAATAAAATATATCACAATCATATACCAATATATTTAATCCTGTACTATTAAGTGGATGATAGCGCGGCTATTTTTGGGAATTCTTTTTTGAATTCCGGACACTTTTGTCCGTGTCAGTGTATTCATACTCTTGTAACGGACAAGCCCGTCTTTTATTGTCACACGAACACCACAATACATGCATGCAGCCACAACACACTCATTCTGACGGTGGCCGGTGAAAAGTGTCCTCTGCATTTAACCCATCCAGGCATGTCCTTTCCTCCGAGGGGCAGGCCAGGAGCAGTGGTCGCTTTCTCGTACAGCGCCCGGGGACCAACTTCGGATGTTGTCATCACTGGTCGGATGACGATGACGATCTGATCTTCTGCATGTTTTTAGTGGGGGGGTTATATACGGAGGAACCCCCTGGGGGTATCTACATAGGAAAAAAAAGTTGCGGGCCGGTTGTCAATTTTAATGGTTTTAGTTACAAATATATTTACTCACCAGGTGGTGACAAAGGGTAAATAACAGCCTTTTCATCTGTCAATAAAGACACTTTCACAATTATGCACAGTGATTTGATTTCAGCCTATATCATTTCTCAAAGTAGATATTAATGATCAAACATTTCCATTTATGTAGCCTACAGTATTTATGTTTTTGTTTCAACTACAAACATAAACGTCAACTTGAAACTGTTTCAATTACCACACACAGCCTATAATAGTATAGCCTATGTTTTTTTTGTTTTTGTTTTTTTATAAAAAATAATCGATCTCTGGACATACGAATCGATATCAAAGGATTCAAATAAAAATCGATTACAAATCGGAGAATGGATTTTTTTTAACCCAGCCCTAGTTATGATTATTATTTTAATTGATTTGTTTATTCATTTATTTTCCCTCTCTCCTTTTTCTGTCCCCATCAGATCCAGTTCCACGTCACCATCGGCCACACGGCGTTGTCCCTCTACGTCGACTGCGACTTCCCCCACTGGATGCACTACTCGCTCATCTGCTACGCCGTCACCTTCATCGTCCTCTTCGGCAACTTCTACTACCAGACGTACCGCCGCCAGCAGCCCCACCGCCGCGACTCCTCCAAGCCGACCAAGCAGGCGGCGGCGCTCTCTAACGGGACGCTGAACGGCCTCAACAAGGCCGCCAACGGGGCGTCTGTGATGACGACGGGCGGCAAGGAGGAGAAGCCCCAGGAGAACTCCGGGAGGAGGAAGAGGAAAGGAAGAGCTAAGCGGGATTAAGAGTAGGGGGGAGAAGGGGTATGTGGAGGTGAGGCGTGGCTGATGACGGGCCTTGCTTTGGGGCTACGTTGGTCGTGCAAAACACACGGAAAGACTTCATTTTGAGAAATATATCAATGGATGGATGGATGGATGTTACGGTGGGACGTGTTCATTCAGTGGTTTGCGGTACGGCATAGGTCTTATTATTATGGGATAGATCTTCCCTCTCTTTATAGGCTACATGCACAACTTCTTCACTTCCTGAAATGAGTACAGCTTCTTTATTTCCTGTCCTACACTATTGGATGAACTGATGAATCAGGTGTGCCTGATCACTGTTGTGACTGCAGCACACCTGACATTAATCACTTCATCCAATAGTGATGACAGGAAATAAAGAAGCTGTACTAATTTCAGGAAGTAGTGGAGTTGTGCATGTAGCCCATTGTGGTGCCAAGTCGATAAGGGTCCAAAAGCATCAGTGGCTTGCAAACTGCTAAAATTGAGCCTGGAAAAGGAATAGACAGAGACGGTGCTGCTTACCCAGCCCATTTGGTGCCCTGGCAAAGCTAAATTAAGTGACCTTAGGGACATTTTTATCTGTTTTGGCTGTGTTATATGGCATACATTTTGGCTAGGGTGTGTATTTTTGGTTAATTTGGGGATTTTCAACCTCAGCTCCTATAATATAAAGTCTATAATACTGTGTAGTAGGCTACTCAAAATACTCATACTTGTGACCTTGGAGGACATTTTTGGCCCATTGACTCCCATTAAAACCACATGTTGGTTAAAAGATTTAAAATAAAGTCAAAAAATAATAATAATATTAATATACAGTATAATATAGAGTATATCTTTATAGTAGTTTAAAACCCTTGTACCCCACTGGTCCATCTGATGGATATTTCTTACATTCGCGTATGGGCCGTTTGGACATTTTTTGAGTAAATGGTCTGAAATTAAGGCTAGGTATTTTTTGGGGGGTATTTTACAAAAATCATCCATATCTATCATCTTTCTACCATCCAAAGACCTTGTTTTGAAATTACACTTAAATTTACCATTAGTCCATCAGATTGACTTCCATTATAAACACTTTATTGGTACTCCCAGCAAATCTTTACAAAATTAATTTATTTTATTTGTTTCAGCGGGCATCCTGGACCAAATACCTTGAAATTTGACCTTAATATCTAACCTTGGAGTTGGTTGAAAATTGGGGGGAGTTACATGGTCTCAAAGTCCATTGCAGAGTTGTCCCATTGGTTTCAATGTTAATTTTGCACAAAAACAACATTTTCTTTTGACTCCCAGCTAATTTTCCAAAAAATCATTATTTCCTTGATGTTACCCATCTCACCTTGACTCAAGCGGTTAAAATTGTAGTTTCTACTGTGTTTGGCTATTTCCCCATATTCCCCCAGTTTTGGCATAGCAATCAATTCCATACAGTTTATATGAAATGTAATTTTTTTTTATTCCTATGCCAAAGATGGGAAAATATTAGAAAACTGAATTTGACAGTCCACACTACTGATTTGAAGCCTTTAGACCAGGATGGATGCTGGACTAAAGCTCATTTGTGTGTTTTGGGGGAAATGGCTGCTAGTCCAAAACATGCGCTTTTTTGATTTTTGGCTCAAAATATGAAAAATATTATTTTTACAAAAAAAATATGAAAACCCACTGATGATGTCACAATGTGTGTGAAATCATCAGTAATGTCATCAGTGACATCATTATTGAGCAAAATCATCTTATGACATCACTGATGATGTCATAGGCTAGTGATGTCATAAGTATTGTGACTTCATTCTAAGATGTATCCTCCCAATCTTTGAGACTAGGCATCTTCCAGTGGGGACTTTTGTAAAACACCCCAACCTGCCCATAATATCAGACCCAAATCCAGTTTGCCTTTATGGGAAGGAAAATAATTCACTTTTTGTGTTTCTATGTCATTTTTCATTGTACTGTACTTACTGTACACTGGCATTTGAGGGGTTAAAATTCTGAGTAAGTATGAAATGTTGATATGAGGTATTAGGGAGGAAGTTACCAATGAATTATAAACAATAAAAAATAAAAAAATAAAAAAATGTTATTCATAAATGAATACATTATAAATATGACGGTCCATCAGATGGACCAATGGTAAATTGAGGATTTCATTTGCAAATGTACATTTCTTGAAAAACTAAAGAGTGATCAGAATAAATGTTGCTGCCAATCTTTGACATATCCCAAGCCATGATAATCCCTCCAGGGGAAATCCAGTTTGACTTTATGGGTAGGAAAGAAATTCACATTTTGTCTTTTTACTGTACTTTTTTATTTTTACTGTACTTACTGTACACTGGCATTTGAGGGGTTAAAATTCGAATAGGTATGAAATGTTGGTATGAGGTATTAGGGATGAAGTTACCAATTAATTATAAACAATCAAATAAAAATAAAAAAATTAATATTTATTAATTAGTACAGTATTACTTAAGGTCCATCAGATGGACCTTAATGGTAAATTTAGGATTTTTCATTATTAGGGTACAAGGGTTAAGGAAAAATGTCCTCTAAGTCTAAGGTCACAAGTGTAAGTATTTTGAATGCATCAAAATCAATGTTGTTGCTAATCTGTGATAACCCCCCCCCCCACAAATAAACAAATAAATAAGTAAATAAGTAAATAACTAACTAACTAAATAAATAAAATTCCACTTATTAATTGATCTTATTTAACTCATTAATCTTTCCCCATACAAATGGAATTATGTTAACAAACTGGCATTTCAATAATGAGAGACTAGAAGGAACGTATAACAAACTTTAACGAATGGACAAACAACATTTAGATTTGGCGTATGACTCCATGATGTGATGTCGCTCCTCCTGAGCGAGAGGAGGATGTCAGTGATGTATATAGGATAGAGAACCCCCCATAGGGAGTTCTACAGGAGTCATGACATGGTGGTGTTCAGGGGAGGAGGAGGGTCAGAGCAACCGCAGCGGCGTAGGATCAGCAACTGCGGGTGACACACAGACAGAATACCAGGGGCCTGATATAAACTACTACCCCATTCAAGTGATTGGCCAGCAGGCCAATGAGAGGGAAAGCGTGGGAGACAGTGATTGGACAGGATTGAAGGGGCGTGTCTATAACTGAGTGACATAACCTGCAGGGGAGATAAAGATGAATGGAAGGAATCAATGAATGAATGAATAAGATAGTTTAATCAGATATTGACTAAGGTAGCCTTCATTATTGAAAATTGTCTGAGACATCATTTCTAAAGGGTTCCCATTCTGAAAATGAATGAATATTTGGCATGATCAGGACTAAAGTGGGTTAAAAGATTGAACAAAACTGTGTAAAATAATATTAATATATCATATTTTTTATAGCAGTTAAAGGGGACAAAAATGTCCTAAGGTCACAAGTGTGCATATTTTTTAAAGGGGCACCTGAGTTATTAACCCATTGATACCTGATGCAGCATTTGCGTGTATATCCCTCATTTGTGTGCGTATCCCTTTAAGACCGCGAACCGCGTTAACGCGGTTCACGGTCTTAAAGGGATACACACACAAATGCTGCATCAGGTATCAATGGGTTAAGCAAACCCGAAGTACTTGAACCCGTAGTACTTGTTCGTAATCACTGCTGTACTGAGACAGGAATACACGCATACACACGCACGCACGCACACACACACACACACGCACGCACGCACACACACACACACACACACACGTCAATTTTTATATCTGAGTTATCTTTGTTATTTTCCGTCTCATGCCGTCTTATGTGGTGTTGCTCCTTAACGCTGCGTCTTTGTTCATGCTATTATTGGTGTTGAGAGACAGAGACTGAAGTTGACATGTCCACTCGACTCTTGTCGACTCGTCTTCAGGAGGACGATTGCTACCACTCGCCTTTGAGCCACACAGGAGCACAGTAAGCTCTCACCCATCTCAAGCATACAGTGACCTTCTACAGATGGAAATAATGTCAATGTTCAATAGGAAGATGTATGTAGGAGCAGAAAAATCCAATTTCTAATCCTTTGTGGGCCGGATTTCTTTGCATCAACCAGATCCGATGTTTACCTGTCTTTGTCTCGTCTTTTACACGCTGGTGACAAAATGTGTGCCGAGCAAAGTAGAAGCGGTTGTGTTCTGGGCGAGGAACATTCAGAACTATTCAGCAACTTGCAGCCTTGCAATCGATTTTTTGTTTGTTTACTTGTTTGTTTGTTTGTTTTGGGTTGCTTTTTAAAAATCAGATATGAATTATTCATATCTGATGAATGAATTAAAGCCTTGTGACTGTTTATCTTTCAATGAAATATCTTCCAATATCCAGTACAATATCTGTTGTGTCTAGTTTTTCAGGCTTCTTCCATATCTGGCCTTGTATGTAAATCTATCTGGGGTGGATTTTAGAGTTATAATTTATCTACAAAAAAAGTCACTATTAAGAATAGCATCGCTTTGCCTGCAGTATATAGAGTACAACATCTATATACAACAGTATAGAGCTTTATATCAACAACTCCAGCTTGTAATTCGGTGTTATTTATTAATGGTTTTCTATACATTTTGATGTAAATAACCATTTTAATCGAGGTGAAAGTTCTTTTTGAGTTGTACATAATACATTGTGATATTTTGTACATTGCGCATTCGGGAACGTTCCCAGCATCATGCTTGGACATTTGATGTGTCCACATTGCTTCCGTGTTGTTGTTTCTTTTAAGTATCATAACTTATTTGAAGTCTCTTCAAACTGAATTAAACTGAATGCCTGTAAAAATAGCAGCTTGTTGCCACTTCATTTCACCCTCTGTCTACTAAGGACATAGATGATCGATAGATATTCTGTCTACTTGGGGCAAGACAATGTTGTTTGGTTTAATGTGACGTGAGGAGACAATTTGGAAAGTGTGTTGCTATTCTCTTCAGGAACACTAGGGGGTGCCATGAACACATCTCAGCATAAATCAAAGTTACACCGTCTGTCAGACACACACATGGGACAAGTTAGGCCTGAAGCCTTTCTGTAAGAAAGCCTTGACGCAGAACAGAGGAATCGCCATGACAACTCTTCAAACATGTTTCATTACATTTTCATTTTAAAGATGTTGGTTGTTATGGTATAGGGTTTAGGCAAGTAAAAAAAAAGAGCGCGCGATATATGCTAGTAGTATAAAGGAATATTATACCATTATACCAAATTGCAGCCGTGCTGGTGCTGAATGATATTACTCCTTCTGTCTCCTAGTCCTTCTTGGGCGATATTGTTTTCATACAGTTCTATAAGGTGAACCAAGTAATGGCAATTTGAGAGAACACATTATGATTTTTGTCAGTATTTAGCATGGTGATAATATATAATATGACCTCTTCACTAGAGGTTTCTGTTGGATTTGTGCTCTAATTCTCTAGCTCAGGGGTTTTCAGACTGTGGGCCTCCCCTCATAACCTGACTCCGCCAGATGGGGGCGCTATTCCATCTGGCAGCGTCAGGTTACTCCCCTCAGACAAAGCACTGGAACACAAAAGTGTTTTCCCTTGCCCCTGGGCTACATACTCAATGCAAATAAATAAAAATGTCAGTCCTCATTGGATTGGTTAATCACACACACACACACGCACGCACGCACGCACACGCACACACACACACACACACACACACACACACACACACACACACACACACACACACACACACACACACACACACACACACACACACACACACACACACACACACACACACACACACACACACACACACTCACACACACACACACACACACACACACACACACACACACACACACCTACACACACACACACTAACACTAGTTGTTGCCAGTCTGACCAGACTCATTTCCTTTGTCTCTATCTGCAAAAGCATGTGACAAATAGGTGTGAGAACAGAACAGGAAACTCACTGTTTGTTGAAGAAGTTTGAGGCAAACAGGAAGCAGATAAATTACAAACACTTTTCAAATGGTTTCATTTATCACGATGGATCACAAATTGGGGCGTGTCTCTATACTCAGAAAATAAAACATATTAAAGCCTAGAATAGACTTCAAGTATCAGTTCATCACAATATCTGCCACCAGAACTGTGAGGCAGTTAGAAAGGAGAGAGACAGGCTTACACAGCAGCTGTTTTAATGGCTATCTGTTCAAGACGTATGCTATGCAGGCCATGCACTGTCCCCTTCAACAAGAGTTGATCATGGGGACAGGGAGACAGAGGTGGAGTCAGTAAAAGAGTCCAAGCTGGGTAGAGCAGTGCATGGTGAGGTGCATAATGTCCTCTGCACCAGCAGGGGCTGCTGTATAGTCCTTTTTTGAATTCCTGAGTGGCGTGCCGTCCATTAGGTGAACTAGGCAAATGCTAGGGGCGCTTGAGCCGTTAGGGGCGCCAGAGAGGGTAATTTTTTTTTTTTTTTTTACAAGTACTTTTTCATGATAATAGGCCTACTATTATTTTACAATAGTAGACCAAAAATAAGCACAACAACGTCTTAAGTCTTTAAATAATAGTGAAATATTTTTTCTAATTCTGGCTTTCTGGCTGCCTGGGCTGCAGCACTTTCACCATGGTCCCTAAATCAGGCGATTCTGAGCCTGCACTGCAGTGGTGGAATTAGCTGCAATATAATTTTTATTATTATATTTTCTTTGGTGGGGGGGGGGGGGGGGGGGGGGGGCACCAGCAAAAATCTTGCCTAGGGCACCAACTTGGTCAGGCACGCCACTGACTCCTCACTCTGCGCGTTCTCTGTTTCGACCCAGTGCCACCATTTGTTTACCAAAATGGTGATCGGCTGATCCCTTGTATATATGATGCAATGAATGAACGATAAGCCACCTTTTGAAGAATACAACACTACAAAATAAGAAAGAGTTGCAATTAGTGCCTCCAAAGGAGATTTATTTGAACCTTTTATTCAGTTTCATGATCTATTCTTACATTGTCCCTAGGCCTAGGGGTATGTGTAACGGAGTAAAATCTGCGTTGTGTTTGACATCCAAATCGCGTTGACCTGGCGATAATAACATGAGTTAGGACCCCTCGCAGGCACACGGTAGCACAGCCAAGCAAGCACCAGGAACTACAGTAAAAGAATGAGAAACCAAATCAACCAGCAGCAACTAAACATTGTCAATAAACACGTTAGATTACAATAACAATCGGCAAAGTGAGGAACGGCAGCTTGGTAAGTACATTTCACAATTAAAATGAAGTTGTATACAAAAATAAGAATAAATGTTGGGGTGCTTGGAGAATATCAACCTACCACGGCACTTGTGACAGCAGACTGAGGAAGTTTCTAAGGGGCGTACTCCTCAAGTCTGCATGGGTCTGTACGGGGTTTGCTCCCCAAGCTAGAAGGAGTCTTAAAGGAGAAGCTTCTTACATAATAGTCAGCCATGCCCAGTGGATTCAGTGATATTCATAACCATAACCGTAATGACAAGTGGAAACACATTATAATCTGCTACATATGCTTTCCCCAATCCCGGCGTCACGAGGGGGCGTGAGGGGGCTGGAACAAATTGCCTGAAGACCTCAGATCTGCCCCAACCTTACTTACTTTTAAAAATAGACTAAAGACTTTTATGTTTACCGTCGCTTTTAACTGCTGACAGCTACTATCCAAACCCAAAGAGTCCTCTATAAGTTTTTAGCTCTTTTTGCACACGCTGTTATTGTTGTTATGAATGGATTTAATTTAAATATTGGTAAGCAGGCACGTCTTTGTGGCTGTGTCTGTAGCTTGTCTATAGCCTACTGTCAGCACCATGGACAGCAAGGGGCAGCCTGCACTCTGAGCGGCCGGCCGGGTCTCTCCACGCTATGTAATTAGGCTATGTTCCCGCGGGGCGTGTCAGTAGCATCTATACTGTCTGTAATTGTTGAAAAGGAGCGTTAAAGCAGGCACATACTTGGTGGCTGTCAGGCTGTGTTAGTGTGTTTATAGTTTGTCTATTAACTATACGGCCTATTGTTGTAAAGCTGGCACTTGGTGGCAGTGTTTGTCTACTTGTCTGTAATGATCTCAAAGAGGAGAGGCTCTTTGGAAGAGCGTTATATTGGCATAAAAGGCACAATTACACGTCTCTATTAACGTGTCTGTAATCGCGAGTAAAACGGCTGACTTGATGCCTAGATAAGGCAACTGGTCTGCTCATGTTTTTCAAGCTGGGAATAGTGCGTTACGTTGTCGCCGCCCCCTCCTGGAATTCCAACGCCCCCTATACTGTAGTGGGCTGTAGCCGGGGCTGTGCGTACCCCACTTTGCGAACCACTGGCCTATAGCTAAGCACACTGCCAGTCACAGAGAAGCATAGTACTGTGCTGTCCTCAAAATACTTTCCTGCTGTAAAGAGAGCCAAAGTGAACGTCACTTCCTGCTTCAGCACTGTACCAGAGGTTTTCATCCGCCATTTATTTTCCCATAGACATTTCGTAAAATGTTTGTAAAATAGTTGTACTTCGTCGAACCAAACGGTTCAGCTAAAGCTATAATCGGGAGAGACCATAGAACATTTCACTCGGACCAAAACGAAAAAACAACAACATTGAAAAAATATTTTCTTTAAATCCGATTTTTTTAACGTTTTGGTCCCAGTGAAATGTTATGCGATCTCTCCTGTTTCTAAATATATCTGTACCGTTTGGTTTGAAAAAGTAAAACTATCTTTATAAGCATTTTACGAAATGTCTATGGGAAAAGAAATAGCAGATGGAAATCTCTGGCTACAGTGCTGAAGCAGGAAGTAGGCGGTCACTTTGCCTCTCTATATAATCCTCCTTGGTATTCAGTGTAATTCTCCGTGTCAAGGAGTCAAGGAGGCTTAACCGAAGCATTCAAAGTGTTTGTGGATACTTTTAGTCACAGGTCTGCTACATACTGTAGCTCCTGGAGAGTGAGGGGGAAAAACCTCTCATCCCTGTATTAAAAGCAAATATTCAAGCCACGTTTTATGAGGTTTATTGAGATTGAGATCTATTATTTCACCTTTGGAGTGCACTATAATCTGTTGATCCATTATTTCTGCAGGGAGCTATTTTCTACCCAATATGTCAGAGACGAGACGGCACTTTCTGTTCTGTATTCTGTATTATGTGATCATCCCAAAATGGCCGGCCGGCCTGCTGAGCTGCGTTTGCCAAGTGTTGCTAATTATAGCAGTTATTAGCTATACTGTACTATACTGTACTGTACTGTACTGTACTGTACTATACTGTACTGTACTATACTGTACTATACTGTACTGTACTGTACTGTACTATACTGTACTGTACTGTACTGTACTGTACTGTACTGTACTATACTGTACTATACTGTACTATACTATACTGTACTGTGCTGTACTGTAGCACCAGCAGCCTGCATCTTCATGTCCACATAGAGACACTGCATGAAATATGCCACGCCCATCATGGGGGAAAGCTCTCCATTCACTCCCATACACCGGCGTCATTTTTTCCTTGAATTAAACAAGCTAAACGCTGTTGTGTGGTGGGCTGCGCAGACAACAAATGTAAAATAAATAAATCGACAATTAAAGTCGAGCCGAACCCAAAAATGACTTTTCTTTTCTTTTAGTTCAAATACCTGGCTATGCAGTGCACCTATTGTATGCCAAAAAAAATCACAAAAATCTAATTTCTTTAGTTTTTCCACACTTCAGTGTGGAAAAACAGTTCATTTTTCAAGATTTCATTCATAACAGTAATCTACAGTTTGCTGACGTCATCTAGTACTATCAAATTTCTACCCCATTTCAACCAATCATATCACTACATGGCAGCTGTCAATCAAATCTTCATTTCAGGATAATTTTCTCTTCCAAATGAAGTAGAAAATGGTGCCTAGTGCCTGTCATCTGGCAGAATTCCTATCCTATAAACTAACTACTAACTTGGCCAATTGTATGAAACATGAACAAAAAACAAAAACGATAATGTCTAAGAATGCAAAGAATGTAACTGGCTCGTTGAAACGCGCATTCCAGGAATATCGTATTTACAGCAAAGCGATAATGGTGCGCGCTTGAGAGCCTGGTTGTCAGGGGTCGCACGTCGGAGATTCCAGGCCGACGTGCTGCACTCTCCGCTCGGCAACACGAAGGCAGCAGGCTGCCTGCGGCTCGCTGAGCTCCACTCAGCCACTAACCTCGTGTCAGC
>NC_139641.1:14971365-14993865 GCF_964638095.1 Poromitra crassiceps
CAGGGCAGACTGTCATAAAGCTGCCTGTCTTAAAGGTACAGACACAGCACTTTCCAGCAGGGCAGACTGTCGTAAAGCTGCCTGTCTTAAAGGTACAGACACAGCACTTTCCAGCAGGGCAGACTGTCGTAAAGCTGCCTGTCTTAAAGGTACAGCCACAGCACTTTCCAGCAGGGCAGAGTGTCGTAAAGCTGCCTGTCTTAAAGGTACAGACACAGCACTTTCCAGCAGGGCAGACTGTCATAAAGCTGCCTGTCTTAAAGGTACAGACACAGCACTTTCCAGCAGGGCAGACTGTCGTAAAGCTGCCTGTCTTAAAGGTACAGCCACAGCACTTTCCAGCAGGGCAGACTGTGGTAAAGCTGCCTGTCTTAAAGGTACAGACACAGACGTGGAGTCGCTTATTGTTTTTTCTAAACGGTTATGATTTCATATCCACTTAGCCGTGTACACGGTGACATCCCTAGCGTGCATCTATGTCTGTTCTGTGTGTGTGTATGTCTGTTGTGTGTGTATGTTGTGTGTACATATGTGTGTCTCTCTGTTGTGTGTGTGTGTGTGTGTATGTCTGTTGTGTGTATGAGTTTATGTGTGTGTGTGTGTGTGTGTGTGTGTGTGTGTGTGTGTGTGTGTGTGTGTTGGGTCACTACCTGTACTGGAGTTGTAGTGTCCAGAGTTGGTGAAGACGTTACTGTAGATCAGCGTTGTGTGGTCGCTGTAGGGTCCCCTCCAGCTTCCACTACCCAGAGAGGCAGAGAACGCCACCTGTTGACTGGTTCTGTCTGTGTCTGTGTGTGTGTGTGTGTGTGCGTGTGTGTGTGTGTGTGTGTGTGTGTGTGTGTGTGTGTGTGTGTTGGGGGGGGGGGGGGGGGGGGGGGGGGGCAAGAAAGCACACAATTAGAAGTGAAACAGTCGTCTGAGCTTGTGTGTGGACAGAATCATGTATATTTGAAATCCTGGTGAATTTGAGATCAAATTAAAGCCTTTTTTGAAAGGAAATCATTCACTCTAATTATGAGTTGTGTCACCAGCCACGTGCACACACACACACACACACACACACACACACACACACACACACACACACACACACACACACACACACACACACACACACACACACACACACACACACACACACACACACACACACGCACAGCTCTTACCTAGTGTGTGGCTGATTGCTGCCAGTTGTCCATTCAGGCTGCTGTTGACACTGTTCACCTGACACATTAACAACACAGCTCTTAATGGGTTAATGGACCTTGTTACATTTTAAATCACTTCTGTTACAGAGTCAAATAAATCCAAAGTTTCCACACGTTTTCTATGAACTGTGAACCAGAAACTGTTTCATCTATTGTCCTTCACTAAGTGACGCACACCCCGGTCCCACTCAACCAGCCCTGCCTCAGTGTGACGGTGCCTGTAGCTGCACCCAGACAGCCCTGCCTCTGTGTGACGGTGCCTGTAGCTGCACCCAGACAGCCCTGCCTCTGTGTGACGTGCCTGTAGCTGCACCCAGACAGCCCTGCCTCTGTGTGACGGTGCCTGTAGCTGCACCCAGACAGCCCTGCCTCAGTGTGATGGTGCCTGTAGCTGCACCCAGACAGCCCTGCCTCAGTGTGATGGTGCCTGTACCTGCACCCAGACAGCCCTGCCTCAGTGTGATGGTGCCTGTAGCTGCACCCAGACAGCCCTGCCTCAGTGTGATGGTGCCTGTAGCTGCACCCAGACAGCCCTGCCTCAGTGTGATGGTGCCTGTAGCTGCACCCAGACAGCCCTGCCTCAGTGTGATGGTGCCTGTAGCTGCACCCAGACAGCCCTGCCTCAGTGTGACGGTGCATGTAGCTGCACCCAGACAGCCCTGCCTCAGTGTGACGGTGCCTGTAGCTGCACCCAGACAGCCCTGCCTCAGTGTGACGGTGCCTGTAGCTGCACCCAGACAGCCCTGCCTCAGTGTGATGTGCCTGTAGCTGCAGCCAGACAGCCCTGCCTCAGTGTGACGGTGCCTGTAGCTGCACCCAGACAGACCCCAGCAGCCTGCTGCCTCCATGTTTAGTCCAAGTGTCTTCATATTAAACATGTCACATGTCCAAAATGTCCCACACTGAACTTCAGATGAGCGCTTCTCTCTGTATGTGAAGGACAGTGATTCATGGAATAGAGACTAATGCAGTGCCCGTTCACCCTGCTGCTTTCTGCTACCAGGCTGTGTGTGAAGTATGTGTTGGACTTTTAGGGCCGTTTCACACCTAAAAGTCTGAACCAAATTCATGTTTTTGTTACATTGTATCCATTTAGTCCAGTTAGCTTTGCTTTCACACTGCAATTATACCAGCAGACCAAAGGACTTTACATGACATCACTGTGTGGGCTGTGTCTCCCAATATACCTTATTCGCTAACCCCGGACGGCGCCATATTGTTGACATACCGTCCTGCAGCTGACAACTGTAGTAACGGCCTTATTGTCGTTTCTGTTCCATTACAAAATAGCGATGGTGATGAAGCAATAAAAACCCCACAGTTGTTGTTTGTATGCTGCCGTTAATGCCTGTAATAATAAACAAAAGAAAAAACGAGCTGAACAGACTTTGCTGTGAGGAGCTGTCAGAAAGTTTCACCTGTCTCTCCTAACTATCCACACATCTCCTGTGCTGCTGACGTATCCTCCGTCTCGCTCCCTTCACGTCTGAGGACGGTAGAGATAGAAACAAACCACAAGGACTTTATTGCTGTCATTACTACAGCCACGTATAACGCAGGTCACCATCCGAACACAACAGGAACGATACAGGTAACGCTAACGGCGGCTAGCTTCCTATAAACGCTGCTCTTACATAGGTTGTCACTTAAGAGCTGCTGCGTTATGTCGAGAACATGGCGGTGGTGGGCGTGCCCGTACGTGAGTGACGTCAATCGAATAAGGTCTATACTGGACATTGATTGGCTTGTTAATGGTTATGCATCTGACTCTTGTTGTGAATGATTGTGTGTGTGTGTGTGTGTGTGTGTGTGTGTGTGTGTGTGTGTGTGTGTGTGTGTGTGTGTGTGTAGGGATGGGACTCGATACCCGGGTCCAAATTTCTCAAAACCTGAAAATCAATAATGTCCAACCTTATCGATACTGTTATCGAGTAGCGGCCGCTGGTCCATTAATTCCCCCCCACCAGTCTTTCCCCTCTCTGATCTGTGCGCTGAATCAGCTGTCAAGCTGTCTGTCACTGACTCCAGCCTGTGTGCTGCCGTGCCGTGCAGACGTGAGTGACTGTCTAAGTAATAAAACTTGTAATTCGATTAAGGATTGAATCACGTGCATCACGCGTGACGTGACATGCCCCCTGTTCACTGTTCATTTGATCATTCATTTCATTTGGTTGTGAACTTGCGTGACAGACCAGTCGACACAGGAGGAAGCGACAGGATGGCCGAACGTGTTAAATGATCAAAAGCTTGCCTGTACACTTCACCAAAGTGAAAGACAAAGCTGAAGCCAAATGCCACCCAAGGTATGCATTGTCCACGGAGGCCACGCAAGTCCCGTTCGTTGACATAATCCACTTGATAAAATAATCCCAAAATATGCGGTCCCAGGCCGTGATGAAAGGTCCTTGTGCCATGCGTCCTGCTCTGTGACACGTCATGACGTGTACCGTTGTCCGACCATATTAGGAGGGCAGGCGGCAATGTAGCCTAATAATAGGTGACCGTGGGTATAGAGCATTGATTGTATATATTAGGTATAGAGGCTATTCTACCCAGTGTGGATATTAAATGTGTATTCCGTAAAAAAAGGAAGAAAAAATAGCCCAAATAGTTTGCAGTGCACAATAAATGTGTTTTCACAGCAATATAAAATTGGCAATATAAAATTGAGAGAGGGAATTATGACCTGTTTAACTCCTAACAGCTTGTTATAGGCTATAAAAAAATTCTAATGCCAAGATTTTTGTTTCAATCAAAGCAAATATTTAAATGAAAATACAACCATTAATTTCACAATAGTTGTTTCCACTGGTTCAGTATCAGTACAGAGCACATCTTGAAAAGTCTGGAAACAAATCATAGTGGTGTAAGGATAACAGTTACTCGGTATGTGAATAACATTTATTTTCTTTATTGTTGGAAAAAGTGTTGCTGAGTGCTGATGTCTGTGCTGCTGACAGGCCCGGTTCTACGGGGGTGCAAAAGCACGCATTGCACCCTTATTTTAATTGTCTGCATGCTCAGTTGAAAAGTTAAAAAAAAAAAAAAAAAAAAAAAAAATGCTACAGCTGCACACTTACTGTTTAAACTTGAATTATGGTTGTTGTTTTTCTTTGTTCTTTGATGTGATTTTATGGCTTTTTGGCACCTATATGTAACCTTTTAAGGTTGAGATAATTGTATTATCATTATATGGTCCAAATATTTCAGTAAAGCACTTGCAACCAGGGTTGGGGAATAACGGATTACATGTAACGCCGTTACGTAATCAGATTACAAAAAAACGGTAACTGTAATCTGTCACAGTACATTTTAAAATGTGTAATCTAGATTACAGTAACGGGGGTATAGTAATGGCGTTACAGGCGGGATTACATTCGCCCTTGCCTCTTCATTAATTTTACAAAATAACAACAAAAAACGGTGTAGCCTGGTGCCAGTGACTGACTGTGACTAGGACGAGCGAGGCGGAGCAACAGCAGCAGCTGCAGGCAGCATTCATGATGACAGAGGCACTTTTACGTTCGCTCAGTGTTTAGACAGATCAAGCGTCTTCCACATGGATTCTACTCCTGAAAATGATATTTTCAGTAGAATCCATGTGGAAGGCGCTTGTGTGTGGGGCTGTCAGCTGAACCTACGAGCTGCCAGGCAGTGGAAATTCTGCATTGAATTTCTCCGCCACCCGTGCTGACAAACGCTGCTCTCTGCATGGGGCGAGAGGTTTTTACTTTCACTTACGGCCACATTCCACCGTGTTCGGTCCGTCTGCGCTGCGGTACGGCTTCGGAGCCGATACGTTTCCACTGTGTCAACTCCCACCTACTCTGCTGCATTGCGTGTCTACTCCGTCCCAGCTCCGACGATCCGGAGCTCTCCGAAAAAGATATGCAAGGCTTCTATTTTTCACGGATGTCGGAGCAAAACTGCAGCAAGTTGGGTCAGGCGTGGAGTCAACAGGGCAGAAGTGCTTACAGCATTTCACGTCGTGTTTCAAGACAAGCTGCGTCTTCCACTCCACATCATGAAAAATACCCATAACGTAAATTAAAGTGGTCTTAAAAATAACTCTTGTTGTATTCTCCTTAACTTCATGTTGGTATAAACATTCTTATCTGGTTATCAATGGTAAAACATGCTTCATCTAGTTAAATAAGGGTTTTAGCCAGGACTCTTGACCAGGACTCCCTGGAAGAAGATATCTTGTATCCCAATGGGACATTCCTGGATTAAAAAAAAAAAGTAATCCAAAAGTAACTGAAAGTAATCCCTACTTTACTTTTAAATAGTGGTAATCGGATTACGTTACTAAGTACAATTTTTAACAAGTAACAAGTAACTTTAAGGGATTCCTATTTAAAAGTAACCTACCCAACCCTGCTTGCAACACTTGAAATATTCTTGCTTGGGTGGTATCATTCTACTTGAAATGATGGTCAAATGCATTATTTTTAGTAAAATAACATGTCAAATTTTTCGGGTGGCCGGCCGGGCATCTGCACCACTTCCTATCTAGGATGCACCCCTAGTCATCTTGTTCTGGAACCGGCCCTGGCTGCTGATATTATTTTACTATTTGCATGTCATCATGTGGGCCCTATTCCTTTTCAAATAAATGCACAGCAACAGCATCAGCAGTTTTTGTTTATTGGAGGCGAGGCTAATCCTTCTGTTCAGAAATAAAACAGTCACAGACTCACAGTTAAGCAATAAAAAAAACAGTTCTGTAACAAAAAAATTGTCGTCATGTCTTTCCACCAAATAATACAAAAGAAAAGTATTGATAATGGACCCGATAAGGACCCGGTTCATTAAGCAGACTCAAAAATGGTATCAATATTAATAAAAATGAACGAGTCCCATCCCTATGTGTGTGAGAGTGTGTGTGTGTGTGTGTGTGTGTGTGTGTGTGTGTGTGTGTGTGTGTGTGTGAATGAATGAATGGGTTTGTTGGTATCAGGAGGGGGGGTGAGGTTTTTCCTTTGCCATTTGACAGCGTTTTGGAGTTTGACTCACACCACTTTGGAAATGGCAAAACTAGCAAATCAGTCATTTCATGACTAGGATCTTATATAGCCTCCTACTGCCATCCAAAGCTGAAGAAAGAACGCCAGCGGATATGCACGGGGAGCGTTGCCACTTGCATGGAGCGCATGTTATGTCAAACTCCATTCAAAAATCTGTCGGTTTAATGTTGCCAATGATACATGCCTGATAGAACAATAAAGGGCTGATTACCAATCGTTGGAGAGACTGTTCAATTGGACATATTACAACATAATAAGCCACACCTATTTCCATAAAGTATCCACCTTAAGCCTGCTGGACCACCTGTCAATCATTCCCTGCCTGTTGAGCGAGGTCTGTCTGTCTGTCCATGGTCTGGACTTCCCCCTGCCTGCGTTATGTCAGATATTAATTAAGGGACTAGTTTGTGTCTCTGTGTCTGCATGTTTGTTGCTTACAGTGAGGCAATATGATGTTTGTGCAGCTCACTTTCCTTCAAAAAAAAGTAATTTAGTAATTTATTTATCTTCAGCTCTCCCCTCCTCTCATACAGTAGAGCAGGCTATCCTCTCTCTGTCTTTCTCTCTCTCCCTCATCCTCCTCTCTGAAAATATCCTACCTAACGTTCGTTGCACCATATTTCAATTAAAAACGTGCTCTCCTCCTCTCACCATGTACTACCACGGCTCATTTTTCATTCTTCCTCTGACAACAGCTTCATGAAACTTTCTGTATTTGGTCCGAAAGTCAACCAAACCATGTTGCAGTTTGATCCGGACCGAGACCACCTCTTTTCTTCGGACCAAGGTTCCGCTGTTTAGTCCGGACCGGGGTCCGAGGGAGGTTTCACACCTGTCTTTTTGGTTCAGATCAAACTGAAAAGTCCGGACCAAACGAGGTAGGTGTGAAAGCGCCCTCAGTGTGAAGGGCTGGGTGAAGTGTCTGTTGGACTTTTATTGTGAAGGGCTGTGTTAAGTGTCTGTTCGACTTTTATTGTGAAGGGCTGTGTGAAGTGTGTACGACTTTTATTATGAAGGGCTGTGTGAAATGTCTGTTGGACTTTTATTGTGAAGGGCTGTGTGAAGTGTGTTAGACTTGTATTGTGAAGGGCAGTGTGAAGTGTCTTTTGGACTTTTATTGTGAAGGGCTGTGTGAAATGTCTGTTAGACTGTATTGTTAAGGGCTGTGTGAAATGTCTGTTGGACGTTTATTGTGAAGGGCTGTGTGAAGTGTGTTTGACTTTTATTGTGAAGGGCAGTGTGAAGTGTCTGTTGGACTTTTATTGTGAAGGGCTGTGTGAAATGTCTGTTAGACTGTATTGTTAAGGGCTGTGTGAAATGTCTGTTGGACTTTTATTGTGAAGGGCTGTGTGAAATGTCTGTTAGACTTTATTGTGAAGGGCTGTCTGAAATGTCTGTTGGACTTTTATTGTGAAGGGCTGTGTGAAGAGTCTGTTGGACTTTTATTGTGAAGGGCTGTGTGAAGTGTCTGTTGGACTTTTATTGTGAAGGGCTGTGTGAAATGTCTGTTAGACTTTATTGTGAAGGGCTGTCTGAAATGTCTGTTGGACTTTTATTGTGAAGGGCTGTGTGAAGAGTCTGTTGGACTTTTATTGTGAAGGGCTGTGTGAAGTGTCTGTTCGACTTTTATTGTGAAGGGCTGTGTGAAGTGTGTTCGACTTTTATTGTGAAGGGCTGTGTGAAATGTTTGTTGGACTTTTATTGTGAAGGGCTGTGTGAAGTGTGTTTGACTTTTATTGTGAAGGGCAGTGTGAAGTGTCTGTTCGACTTTTATTGTGAAGGGCTGTGTGAAGTGTGTTCGACTTTTATTGTGAAGGGCTGTGTGAAATGTTTGATGGACTTTTATTGTAAAGGGCTGTGTGAAGTGTGTTTGACTTTTATTGTGAAGGGCAGTGTGAATTGTCTGTTGAACTTTTATTGTGAAGGGCTGTGTGAAATGTCTGTTAGACTGTATTGTTAAGGGCTGTGTGAAATGTCTGTGGAATTTTATTGTGAAGGGCTGTGTGAAATGTCTGTTAGACTTTATTGTGAAGGGCTGTGTGAAATGTCTGTTGGACGTTTATTGTGAAGGGCTGTGTGAAGTGTGTTTGACTTTTATTGTGAAGGGCTGTGTGAAGAGTCTGTTGGACTTTTATTGGAAAGGGCTGTGTGAAATGTCTGTTAGACTTTATTGTGAAGGGCTGTGTGAAATGTCTGTTGGACGTTTATTGTGAAGGGCTGTGTGAAGTGTGTTTGACTTTTATTGTGAAGGGCTGTGTGAAGAGTCTGTTGGACTTTTATTGGAAAGTGCTGTGTGTGAAGTGTGCGTTGGACTTTTATTCAGAATAATACAATGATTACCATGGCTCAAAACCGTATTCTGATTGGTTGAATTGCACAAAATTTTGCACTGCACTACGTCGGGTCCCCAGCAGCACTGGGGTATATTCTAGCATAGTTTATGCTAGGCCAGACTATACCCGAGTATAGTTTGTTGGGGGTTTAATGTGGCCTGCTAGAGAGATGGCTGGTGCCACGTCTATATGCCGGCAACCCGAAATGCAGACAGCCCTTTAGTGCGCCCTAACCCCAACCCCTAAACCCTAACCCCAACCCGTAACCCATAACCATAACCCATAACCCTAACCCATAAGCCTACCAGGCTATCGGCATTGCGTCTCGTCTGCATATGACAGACCCCAGATGGCCACTGAAATTGCGCTAACAGAACTCAAGTGAAATCCACCAAACTAAACCTCACTGAACTTTACTGAAACCAAACCAAACAAAGTAAAACTGTACTAAATTGAAACTGCCTGGACAATATGAGATCTGCTCAGTGAAACGGTAAAGTGTCAGTCAGACCTTGCTCTGCAGCGTCTGCTGGGTGCTCTGCAGCGTCCCGACGTTGATCTGCAGCGTCTGCTGGGTGTTCTGCAGCATCCCGACGTTGCTCTGCAGCGTCTGCTGGGTGTTCTGCAGCATCCCGATGTTGCTCTGCAGCGTCTGCTGGGTGTTCTGCAGCGTCTGCTGGGTGTTCTGCAGCATCCCGATGTTGCTCTGCAGCGTCCCGATGTTGCTCTGCAGCGTCTGCTGGGTGTTCTGCAGCGTCCCGATGTTGCTCTGCAGCGTCTGCTGGGTGTTCTGCAGCGTCCCGATGTTGCTCTGCAGCGTCTGCTGGGTGTTCTGCAGCGCCTCCAGTTTGCTCTGCAGCGCCCCCATGTTGCTCTGCACATTGCTCTGCACATTGCTCTGCACGTTGCTCTGCAGAGCCTCCAGTTTGCTCTGCAGCACCTCCAGTTTGCTCTGCACGTTGCTCTGCACGTTGCTCTGCAGCGCCTCCAGTTTGCTCTGTAGCGCCTCTAGTTTGCTCTGCAGGCTCTTTGTCTCCTGACCAGCAGCAGAAAGTGAGGACTCCGGCATGGAAACTGGGACAGAGACAACCAAATTGCAAAAGAGTCGAGTTTCAGTTCAATTTTATAAAGTGGTATGAATGTGGGTTTCAAAATTATATCGCTACAACAAATAAGAATGTATAAATTTGAGTCCTGTTTCCATACTCTAAATTATTGGAACCAAATAATGATGTGTCATCATGCTATCAGTGATTTGGTAACAAATGTATGAAAGGGTTTCAGTTCTACCTTTATAGAGAAGGAAAATATTAACTCCGGTCAGCAAGATGAGGTAAGCAATAATCAGGTATAAGCACCACTGCCATTTTGGATGCTTCGACTTCACATCTGAAAACACAAACAGAAAACAGCAATATAAATGTTACCATAGCATTAACATTTCATCTGGAACACAGACTGAAAACAGCAATAGAAATATTACCATATAGCGTTAGCATTTCATCTGGAACACAAACAGAAAACAGCAATAGAAATATGACCATATAGCGTTAGCATTTCATCTGCAACACAAACACAAAACAGCAATAGAAATATGACCATATAGCGTTAGCATTTCATCTGCAACACAAACACAAAACAGCAATAGAAATATGACCATATTTAGCATTAGCATTTCATCTGGAACACAAACAGAAAACAGCAATAGAAATATGACCAAAGCGTTAGCATTTCATCTGGAACACAAACAGAAAACAGCAATAGAAATATGACCATAGCGTTAGCATTTCATCTGGAACACAAACAGAAAACAGCAATAGAAATATGACATAGAGTTAGCATTTCATCTGGAACACAAACAGAAAACAGCAATAGAAATATGACCATAGTGTTAGCATTTCATCTAGAACACAAACAGAAAACAGCAATAGAAATATGACCATAGAGTTAGCATTTCATCTAGAACACAAACAGAAAACAGCAATAGAAATATGACCATAGCGTTAGCATTTCATCTGGAACACAAACAGAAAACAGCAATAGAAATATGACCATAGTGTTAGCATTACATCTGGAACACAAACAGAAAACAGCAATAGAAATATGACTATAGTGTTAGCATTACATCTGGTACACAAACAGAAAACAGCAATAGAAATATGACCATAGAGTTAGCATTTCATCTGGAACACAAACAGAAAACAGCAATAGAAATATGACGATAGCGTTAGCATTTCATCTGGAACACAAACAGAAAACAGCAATAGAAATATGACCATAGAGTTAGCATTACATCTGGAACACAAACAGAAAACAGCAATAGAAATATGACCATAGTGTTAGCATTTCATCTGGAACACAAACACAAAACAGCAATAGAAATATGACCATAGCGTTAGCATTTCTTGCCAACTGATACTAGGCTAATTATACGAGCCCTGACAGTGGGGCTGGTAGTGTTTTCACCTTGTGAGTCTTTGTGTGTGTGTGTGTGTGTGTGTGTGTGTGTGTGTGTGTGTGTGTGTGTGTGTGTGTGTGTGTGTGTGTGTGCGTGCGTGCGTGCGTGCGCGCCCGCGCGTGAGTGTGTGTGTGTGTGTGTGTGTTATCATCATGGCAAAATGTGCTGCTCTTATTTGCTGGAGCAGTAAACAATGGTTCCATTGCATGAGGAGCTGATGGGATGGTATGATTGTTCCAGGTATTAGTTGGTTGCCCAGGTGCTACCAGGGAAACAGAGTTATGACTCATGAAAGACGTTAGATTTTGATTGCAAAACGCATGAAAATATAAATGAAAAGTGTTATTTATTTTCTTTGGCAAGTGACCACAGGATACCACAGCAGGTTAATGCCCTTCGAGGAGTCCATTATCGTTTAATGCACACATAGTCCGGCTCAAGTTTAATCATATGTTCTAAATTCATCTGCTACCCAACCTGCACAGCTGTTTAATTAGACAGGCAGCACAGTCCAACAGTCTGTAGTGCCCCACCCTCTGAATACCACAGGATGGCAATGTCTCCTAATACACAAACTGCAAGAAGCACGCCCTCTTAACTTGATACAGTATAGCTACTCATGAATCACATACATGTAAGTCAGCCATGTTCAAAGTCTGGCTCGGGGGCCAATTGCGGCCCGTGGAATGATTTTAAACGGCCCGTGGCTTGTGTCTCAAAATATACTATATGTGGCTCCTCCTCCACACAGTATTGGTTAATCAAGCAAGTTCACTTTGCATTTTTTCCCTTCACCTGACGATGACAGCAGTCACAGCACTATCACACAGTTTGTAGACAAGCAGCAATTAAAGTCGAACTGAACCCGTTCGTCGCGTCTGTCGCAGTCCGTTTCAGACTGAAAACATAACTTGTCTGAGATCACAGTTTGAGACATAGTATGTTGATGATTTTATTTGACAATTCTGGGGACTGGATTGGGCTTTTTCCCAGCCTGAAAGATTTCCCCAGTCCGGCCTTGGCACTCATCCTTAGTCACTCTGGAAAAATCTAAATATCAGCTATAGGTTCCCAGGGTGAGACTCAGATATTAGCTTTGAAATGAGCTCTACTTCACGCACTCACCTTTAAACTGTAATTGGCTGTAGATTTCACTGCTGCTGAGTGGCTCAATCTTCTCGTACCCCGGATCGTCCTCGTTGTCCACCGCCGTCTCCATGACAACAGAGTCGTCCTGACCTGCTCTAGCACGAGTTCTTCTAGGCTGCATGACGAGAACGCAGTGGTCCTCACCTCCTCTGTTCTAGGTTGGGTGACAAGGAGTGGTCCTCACCTCCTAGCAGGAGCTGTTCTAGGCTGTGTGACGGAGGGCAAACCAAACTGCTCTGGGGAGGAAGTATGTTTTGAGGATGAGGCAGACAAAACTCAGCATCAAAAACACATGCGTTGCAGCTAGTTGGTAGAAGGGAAGTTGTGGGTGAGTGGTCACACTGAGCCGTTTGCATGCTCGACACAGCAGGCCTCATCAAATTCAGCGGCTTTTGACAACTGACAATGACACTGAAATGATTGGCATCATGTGTACCAGGCGAAAGTTTGGATGCACTGCATTTGTACTATTTGCACATCTTAAAATAATAGTAAAGATGTCAAAACTTTGTCTGGGTAGTGTAGTGGTACATTCCAATCCAAGATGGCGTCGCGCTGGTGGCCGCCTGTTACAGCAGCTTCTTTTACCAGTCTGTTGTGGCAAGTGCAATCCTCTTTGCAGCCACCTGTTGTGGCAGCAGCATCAGAGCAGGTGACTCCAAGAAACTGAACAAACTGATAAAGAGAGCTGGGGACCACTCTGGAGCCCCTGGAGGTGGTTGTGGAGAGAAGGATGTTACACAAACTGCTCAAAATAATAGGAGACACAACACACCCCCTACACAACACAACACACCCCCTACACAACACAACACAACACACCCCCTACACAACACAACACACCCCCTACACAACACAACACCCCCCCCCTACACAACACAACACAACACACCCCCTACACAACCTACTGGCTGGACAACAGACTGTTTTCAGTCAGAGGCTCCGTCAGCTCCCCTGCAGTAAAGACCGTTACAGGAGGTCTTCCGTGCCCACAGCTATAACCTACAATACCTCCCATACATGCAGTCAGAGGAGACTCCTCCTCTCCCTACCTCTCCCTCTCTCCTCCCCTCCTATAATGACACTATTAAACCCACATTGCTCATGCACATTGCACACTCATACACTTTGTCCATGTTGCACATTTTGTACTTACAGTGTACAGTCATAGTAATAGTATTATATAATATATATGATCTACAGTGTACAGTCATAGTAATAGTATTATATAATATATCATGTTCTACAGTGTACAGTCATAGTAATAGTATTATATAATATATATGATCTACAGTGTACAGACATAGTAATAGTATTATATAATATATATGATCTACAGTGTACAGTCATAGTAATAGTATTATATAATATATATGCTCTACAGTGTACAGTCATAGTAATAGTATTATATAATATATATGATCTACAGTGTACAGACATAGTAATAGTATTATATAATATATATGATCTACAGTGTACAGACATAGTAATAGTATTATATAATATATATGATCTACAGTGTACAGACATAGTAATAGTATTATATAATATATCATGTTCTACAGTGTACAGTCATAGTAATAGTATTATATAATATATATGTTCTACAGTGTACAGACATAGTAATAGTATTATATAATATATATGTTCTACAGTGTACAGTCATAGTAATAGTATTATATAATATATATGATCTACAGTGTACAGTCATAGTAATAGTATTATATAATATATCATGTTCTACAGTGTACAGTCATAGTAATAGTATTATATAATATATATGTTCTACAGTGTACAGTCATAGTAATAGTATTATATAATATATATGCTCTACAGTGTACAGTCATAGTAATAGTATTATATAATATATATGATCTACAGTGTACAGTCATAGTAATAGTATTATATAATATATATGATCTACAGTGTACAGTCATAGTAATAGTATTATATAATATATCATGTTCTACAGTGTACAGTCATAGTAATAGTATTATATAATATATATGATCTACAGTGTACAGTCATGGTAATAGTATTATATAATATATATGTTCTACAGTGTACAGTCATAGTAATAGTATTATATAATATATCATGTTCTACAGTGTACAGTCATAGTAATAGTATTATATAATATATATGATCTACAGTGTACAGTCATAGTAATAGTATTATATAATATATATGTTCTACAGTGTACAGTCATAGTAATAGTATTATATAATATATATGATCTACAGTGTACAGTCATAGTAATAGTATTATATAATATATATGATCTACAGTGTACAGACATAGTAATAGTATTATATAATATATATGATCTACAGTGTACAGACATAGTAATAGTATTATATAATATATATGTTCTACAGTGTACAGTCATAGTAATAGTATTATATAATATATATGATCTACAGTGTACAGTCATAGTAATAGTATTATATAATATATATGATCTACAGTGTACAGACATAGTAATAGTATTATATAATATATATGTTCTACAGTGTACAGTCATAGTAATAGTATTATATAATATATATGTTCTACAGTGTACAGTCAAAGTAATAGTATTATATAATATATATGTTCTACAGTGTACAGTCATAGTAATAGTATTATATAATATATATGATCTACAGTGTACAGACATAGTAATAGTATTATATAATATATATGATCTACAGTGTACAGACATAGTAATAGTATTATATAATATATATGATCTACAGTGTACAGTCATAGTAATATTATTATATAATATATATGATCTACAGTGTACAGTAATAGTAATAGTATTATATAATATATATGATCTACAGTGTACAGACATAGTAATAGTATTATATAATATATCATGTTCTACAGTGTACAGTCATAGTAATAGTATTATATAATATATATGATCTACAGTGTACAGTCATAGTAATAGTATTATATAATATATATGTTCTACAGTGTACAGTCATAGTAATAGTATTATATAATATATATGATCTACAGTGTACAGTCATAGTAATAGTATTATATAATATATATGATCTACAGTGTACAGACATAGTAATAGTATTATATAATATATATGATCTACAGTGTACAGTCATAGTAATATTATTATATAATATATATGATCTACAGTGTACAGTAATAGTAATAGTATTATATAATATATATGATCTACAGTGTACAGACATAGTAATAGTATTATATAATATATATGATCTACAGTGTACAGTCATAGTAATAGTATTATATAATATATATGATCTACAGTGTACAGACATAGTAATAGTATTATATAATATATATGATCTACAGTGTGCAGTCATAGTAATAGTATTATATAATATATATGATCTACAGTGTACAGACATAGTAATAGTATTATATAATATATATGATCTACAGTGTACAGACATAGTAATAGTATTATATAATATATATGATCTACAGTGTACAGACATAGTAATAGTATTATATAATATATATGATCTACAGTGTACAGTAATAGTAATAGTATTATATAATATATATGATCTACAGTGTACAGACATAGTAATAGTATTATATAATATATATGATCTACAGTGTACAGACATAGTAATAGTATTATATAATATATATGATCTACAGTGTGCAGTCATAGTAATAGTATTATATAATATATATGTTCTACAGTGTACAGTCATAGTATCAGTAGCATTGTATGAATAGGTGAGATAGAGTTCCCTAATCGTTTCTAATCTAATCTATTCCCTGCCTACCAACACGAGGGTCACAGGTTCACACCCCTGTCTTACCTCCGGCTTAGTCGGGCGTCCATACAGGCACGATTGGCTGGTGTCTGTGGGAGGGAAGCCGGTTTGGGGTTATATGTCCTGGTCGCTGCACTAGCACCTCCTCTGGTCGGTCGGTGGGCCTGGTCGGAGTGGAAGGGAACTGGTGGGAATAGTGTGATCCTCCCACATGCTACTGTACGTCCTGCCGGTGAAGTGGCTGGCAACTGCGCATGTGTCGGAGGAAGCATGGTGCTAGTCTTGGCTCTCCCCAGATCGGCGGAGGGTGGAGCAGCGACCGGGGCAGCAGGGGGAACAATTGGCCAAATAGAGCTCAACAGTCATGTGACGTTTCTTATTGCCCCAGAAGTGAATTCCCCATTCATTTTCTCCATAGATATTTGAAAAATTGATGAGTTTTAAGGCTAGAACCAAGCCAACCAGTCTTCCAGAGAATCGTGAGTGACCATAAAACATTTCACTTTCAGCAAAAACAAAAAATAAATGTATGAAAAAAAACATCAAAAATTTAATTTCCCCCGGCTTTTAACTAGGCGTCCATTGTCACCAGAGCCGACCCACCTATACGCTCACTACACAGCTAGTGTAAGGCCCCAACACTGTAAAAGGCAGAAGTGACAACTACTCGATCCATTGCAACACCAGCTTGCACTGCAAACCTGCCAACCATTTTAGGGCATCCTCGTCCGTCAGAGTATAGGCTATTGTTCATAGCACGTGATACTTGTACTACGGAGTGACAATAAAAATCTTGAATCTTGAATCTTGAATCTAATATATCATGTTCTACAGTGTACAGTCATGGTAATAGTATTATATAATATATATGCTCTACAGTGGACAGTTCTCAAAACCAGTTGTCATGTCTCCTATAGTAAACCATGTTGAGTGCTCTGAAACACCTTCAGTCCTCACACGAAAACGTTGTCATTGCTCCTGCCTCACTTATCACTCAAACTAGCTGTCAGGCATCACTCCTCACGTCTCACACAAAAACGTTGTGGATCCTCCTGCAGACTAGCTGTCAGGCATCACTCAAACTAGCTGTCAGGCATCACTCCTCACGTCTCACACAAAAACATTGTGGATCCTCCTGCAGACTAGCTGTCAGGCATCATGAATGTGCATGCATCCAATGCTCGCACGCACCCACCCATACCACCCACTCACCCACACGCATACGCACACACACACACACACACACACACACACACACACACACACACACACACACACACACACACACACACACACACACACACACACACACACACACACACACACAGGGGTGGACTGGGATCATAGTTCAGGCCGGGCATTAGATACCAAGCAGGCCAGGCCGGTATGGGCCGACGTGTGTGCCGAAAAATTTGGGCCGTTTGAAGCCCAATTTGGGCCGTTTGAAGCCCAATTTGGGCCGAGTCCAATTTTACAATGAGATGCACCCACTTTAACCCTGAATAAAGTAATAAAACCACTAGTAAACCAGTAGGCGGCGCCTGGCCTGCTGAAAAAAAAAAATTGCAGGCCAGGCCAGGCCAGGCCACCGGGCATTTGCCCGACGTGCCCGATTATGCAGTCCGCGCCTGGGTCAAAGTGTATACAATTGGAACTTTGAGCGCAATGTGGCAAATTCGAACACATTACAGTTCTCAGTTTCAGCCAGAGCCAGACGAGAGACGACCAAACACGACGGGCTCGGGCCGGGTTCAGACCCACAATTTTTGCTAATTGGTGGGTTTGGTTTAGGCTCGGGCTTCAACTTACTAGAGCCGGGCGGGGTCAGGTTTGAATTTTCAGGCCCGTTGAGAACTCTACCACACATCAGCTATACAGCAGCCAGGACATGCTGACATAAGTAACAGCTATAGGTGATGCACAGCAGTCAGTTTGTGCAGAACGCTCAGCACACATCAGCTAGTGTGACATCTCCATATATGGGATACTGAGCCTTTGAGTCCTCTGAGTGTGACAGGTGTCACATGATCAGCATTTATTAACAGTTGCGTTTGACGCTGAGCTCAGCAAACACACTCAATTGGCTCTTTTCACAGCAACCGTTTTGAGGTGGTAAAGCACGAGGTAAAGCAGGTGTAACCAATAACATTAATGAGGGCACTGGAACACCTAAATTGAATGGAACCATCATTAATCAGAATCAGAATCAGAATCACTTTTATATGCAAGTTACAGACGAGGACATGAATTGGTCTTAGTGTGTGTCTGCAGCCCGGTTCGGTTTATGCTCGGGCTTCAACTTACTAGGGCTGGGCGGGGTCAGGTTTGAATTTTCAGGCCCGTTGAGAACTCTACCACACATCAGTAGCCAGGACATGTATATGCTGACATAAGTAACACCTAGAGGTGATGCACAGCAGCCAGTTTGTGCAGAACGCTCAGCACACATCAGCTATACAGTGGACAGAGGACATGCTGACATAAGTAACACCTGGGTGATGCAGGGGCAGGGGCAGGGGCAGGGAGAGAGGGGGAAGGGAGGTGGAGGAGAAAGGGGAGGGAGAAAGGGGAGATAGGAAGAAGAGAAAGGGGGGCAGAGAGAGAGTGAGGGAAGGGAGAGAGAGGGAGGGAGGGGAGAGAGACGGGAAGGGAAAAATATAGAGAAGAAGAACGAGTGCGGGAGGGAGAGAGAGAGGGGGGAGAGAGGGAAAGAGAGAGGGGGAAAGAAAGGGAGGGGGGAAGAAAGAGAGAGCGGGAGGGGTACATGTGCCAAAGGTCCTGGGTCGGATTCAAACCCACAACCTGAGAGACATTTTCAAAGCAAAGTCTTTAACTCTGTTTTCTCATATCAACATGATGATGTTATTATTGTGTATCCATACTAAACCCTACCAGGGCTCTATACCACGAATGTTCTATAAGAAGATCCAGGATCTGTCCCTTGATCTGGTTTGTCTAAACCAGATCAGCTCGATTGTAGTTAACGGTTGCCACTCGTTAACTCGAACCAGGTTTTTCTAATCAAGCTGAGAGCTCGTGCACATGAAAATGCCCGTGCACTGGAGCTCGTGCCCGCAAAAGAGGCGTGGTTTTTAACAACTGCCAATCACAATGCAATATTGACTGCTCCAACTCTGACAGCGCCAGACACGCCTATTTCCTCATTGAATGAACCCGCAAATAAAAATCCGCGTTGGATAATATTAGTCTGTTCCCGAATGACTGTCTAACTGGCCACAGAGAGATGACTCCTACGAACAGTAAGTTTGCCGCCCACAACAAAAACCTCCGACTTTTCTTCCTCTCCTTTTACGCACAACATACAGGGGCAGGGAGGGAATGACGCACGCAACATTTAACATGAATGAAATGAGGGTTCAAACTTAACTCGCCCAGCTGGCGAGACACCCCCGAAACCGTCCGATGATGGCTTTTGGCCAGCGGTGCTGATAGCGCACGGCGGCGGGCTGGAGAGCGGTGAGTCCTGGGCCCTGTCTGCAACGTCGTCCCCCCAAACTCTCCTCCCACAGCAGCAGTGTGTGTGTGAGTCAGTGTGTCTGAGTCGAAATGAAGGCAACGTCTCAAGCGGGCGGGGTCAGGCGCATTGAAATCATTGAGCTAAATAAAAAGATTGAAACAACCCCCCCCCCCCCCCCCCTCCCCCCCTTCGGCAAACGAGAGTGAAACTCACCGAGCATCCCCGAGAGTGAAGCGTCCTTTTCCTTCTATGACTGACTGAGTGATCCTCATTGAATTTCTGGCGAGATGACCAGCGTGCTCAAGGGTCAGCCCTTGAGGCGTTCCTCGGCTGGCCCGTTACGGGTGCGGTATCAGTCTGGATCCACCATTACTACAGGCTTAGTCTTGTTTTTGTTTGTTTGTTTGTTTGTTTATTTACTTGGCCCTGCTGTCCTGGTCATTGCTCCAGCTCCACTCCCTCTGCTGATCTGGGGAGAGTTGTAGACTATAGCACAGCTCATGCTTCCTCCAATACATGTGTAGTGGCCAGCTGCTTCTTTGAACGTGACAGTGAGGAGTCTCACCGGCAGAACGTAGTGCGTGGGAGGATCACACCATTCTCCCCAGTTCCCTCCCCCCCAAACAGACCAGAGGAGGCGCTAGTGCAATGACCAGGCTTAATTCGGCTTCCCACCCACAGACACGGCCAATTGTGCCTGTAGGGACGCCCGACCAAGCCGTAGGTAACACAGGGGCTCGATCCTGCCACCCTCGTGTTGGTAGGCAGCCAGAATCTTCCGCTACACTACCCAGACGCTCCTGCTATGACATGTCATGACATGACATGACATGACATGACATGACATGACATCACATGGCATGTCATGACATGACATGACATGACATGACATGACATCACATGGCATGTCATGACATGACATGACATGACATGACATGACATGACATGACATGTCATGACATGACATGACATGACATGACATCACATGGCATGTGCACCTATGTGCACCTACCCAGACGCTCCTGCTATCAGACTTCATCACAGCACAAATCCTGTCTGTTCTTTACTGAGCAGAGTCAAAGCACATAAAAGTATTACTATTGTTATTATATCCACTAGTGCAGTGCCCGTTCACCTCCCTCCCCTTTCCCTCATTCACCCATCATGAGCCTCTTCTAAACATGCACTGAAGTCCTGACTACAGCTGCAGTGATCCTCACTATTTCTTCGATGAGAGCCGCACTGGCAGGACAAAGTCAATAGGAGAGCCACTTTTACCGCAAAACACCAAAAGCCACCCCAACCAAGCACATCTGCCTACCATTTTTTGTGTTTTATTGTTTTATTGTTTTACACACACACACACACACACACACACACACACACACACACACACACACACACATATATATACCAGTTTCCCCTAGAAAATCTTTCAGGCCTGGAGGGATTTCGAAACGTACCCCAACCGCAGCGGTGTGGGCCGTCGGTGGGGGCCGTCGCTGGCGACGCTAAAGTTTTAGCTAACCTGTTCACATCTATGTTCTCAATGGCATCCCAAGTATCATCATACTATTATGGGATGCGATGCGAACAGTTGTATTATGGGATGTGCGTTTCCCAGGCAACGACTCACGTTGACACGTTTTGGAACAGCGCTGCACGCTGGCACAATACTCCTAAAAGCAAAATGCTTATTGTTTTGAATGATTTGGCACCTTCTATTACTGTCAACACCAGTATTGTTGTATTGTAATAATATGCCATAAAGGTTTATTGAAATTTTGGGGAGAGCAGGGGGGGGGGGGGGGGGGGGGGAATGCAATTTCTTAGAGCCGCCAACTAAAGCTTCGAGAGCCGCCATGCGTCTCGCGAGCCGCGCAATGAGGAACTAGGTGCTAGCCGGTCGGCCTGCATGTTTAGAAACAATTATCGGCTTTGTGCGCACTCCCGCAAGTGCGGATTGTTACCATGCGAGCCCCTAGTACAGGATCCGCATTGATGGCAAAGCAGCTGTAGTTTAACACCTCCAGCTCATGTTCCGGATCATTCTGTGAGTGGGCGGGTGGTTGAAGCACTTTACAAACCATTAATGTCCCTGTGCTATTTAATAATTTCATGAATGGACGTAGTTACGTGGCTGGATTATTTGGAAGAGAGCCAAATTAGGTGAGTAAATAAGTAAAAGTTGAATCGTTTCTTATGATAGCCTACTACTGCATTAGGCTATTGGGTGATAAGTGCCCACCTAGCTTATTAATTCATTAATCGTTTGCGCAATCGCTTATATCAATGAGCAAACTCACGGTTTCCTCAAGTGCTGCAAACGGCTTGAATGGTTTCTTTTCCTCCTGACCTGTTTGTCTTGTATGTGAAAATGCAAGAGGGCGATAGTGTTGCATTAGCCTATATATTCAAGAGACATAAAGCCTAACTTTTGTGGGGAGAAATAAATAGAAAACTAGTCAGATATGACTTGAATGCCACTTGTAAAATCATCCACAGTTTAACGTTAGTGCGACGGTGCGACCAGTATTTTGACTGGCGGCTCTTTGGCGATGTAACAAGGCAAGCGCTCACTTCTTTGGCACATTGCCACCCCACGTTATCACCTGAATGCGTCAGAATGCAATATAATATACACAATATATCGTCCCACAATATATCGCGATATCAAAACGTGACAATATGTATCATTGAGATGAAATCTCATAAGGTGAGAAAAAGAAGCTGAACATGGTGGCACTGATCTGCATCTGATTGCATGCTCGCTCTCCTTTTCATTGCTTTGTTTGAACAGACGAGGGACGTTACAGACACGGAGGATGAAAATGGTGAAATGACTCAAAATAGCGTGGAGGATGCCCCCTCAACTTACAAATCGATCGCAAAAAAATATTGTTAAAATATCGTATCGTATCGTTATCGTGAACCCAATATCGTGTATCGTATCATATCGTGAACTGAGTGTATCGTGACACCCCTACAAATGAGTAGATGCAAATCCGTCTGAAAAATAAGTAAGTAGACGCCATCTACCTGCGTCTACCCTCCACGACACCACTGGTTATGGAGTAGTGTTTGGC
>NC_139641.1:14996365-15088865 GCF_964638095.1 Poromitra crassiceps
CTCTATAGTGCTATCAGACTCTCCACTCCTCTATGGTGCTATCAGACTCTCCACTCCTCTATAGTGCTATCAGACTCTCCACTCCTCTATGGTGCTATCAGACTCTCCACTCCTCTATAGTGCTATCAGACTCTCCACTCCTCTATAGTGCTATCACTCCTCTATAGTGCTATCAGACTCTCCACTCCTCTATAGTGCTATCAGACTCTCCACTCCTCTATGGTGCTATCAGTCTCTCCACTCCTCGATAGTGGTATCAGACTCTCCACTCCTCTATAGTGCTATCAGACTCTCCACTCCTCTATAGTGCTATCAGACTCTCCACTCCTCTATAGTGCTATCAGACTCTCCACTCCTCTATAGTGCTATCAGACTCTCCACTCCTCTATAGTGCTATCAGACTCTCCACTCCTCTATAGTGCTATCAGACTCTCCACTTCTCTATAGTGCTATCGGTCTCTCCACTCCTCTATAGTGCTATCAGACTCTCCACTCCTCTATAGTGCTATCAGTCTCTCCACTCCTCTATAGTGCTATCAGACTCTCCACTTCTCTATAGTGCTATCGGTCTCTCCACTCCTCTATAGTGGTATCAGACTCTCCACTCCTCTATAGTGCTATCAGTCTCTCCACTCCTCTATAGTGCTATCAGACTCTCCACTCCTCTATAGTGCTATCAGACTCTCCACTCCTCTATAGTGCTATCAGTCTCTCCACTCCTCTATAGTGCTATTAGACTCTTCACTCCTCTATAGTGCTATCAGTCTCTCCACTCCTCTATAGTGCTATCAGACTCTCCACTCCTCTATAGAGCTATCAGACTCTACACTCCTCTATAGTGCTATCAGACTATCCACTCCTCTATAGTGTTATCAGACTCTCCACTCCTCTATAGTGCTATCAGTCTCTCCACTCCTCTATAGAGCTATCAGACTATCCACTCCTCTATAGTGTTATCAGACTCTCCACTCCTCTATAGTGCTATCAGACTATCCACTCCTCTATAGTGTTATCAGACTCTCCACTCCTCTATAGTGCTATCAGACTCTACACTCCTCTATAGTGCTATCAGACTATCCACTCCTCTATAGAGCTATCAGACTCTACACTCCTCTATAGTGCTATCAGACTATCCACTCCTCTATAGTGTTATCAGACTCTCCACTCCTCTATAGTGCTATCAGACTCTCCACTCCTCTATAGTGTTATCAGACTCTCCACTCCTCTATAGTGCTATCAGACTCTCCACTCCTCTATAGTGCTATCAGTCTCTCCACTCCTCTATAGTGCTATTAGACTCTTCACTCCTCTATAGTGCTATCAGTCTCTCCACTCCTCTATAGTGCTATCAGACTATCCACTCCTCTATAGTGCTATCAGACTCTCCACTCCTCTATAGTGCTATCAGACTATCCACTCCTCTATAGTGCTATCAGTCTCTCCACTCCTCTATAGTGCTATCAGACTCTTCACTCCTCTATAGTGCTATCAGACTCTCCACTCCTCTATAGTGCTATCAGACTCTCCACTCCTCTATAGTGCTATCAGACTCTCCACTCTATAGTGCTATCAGTCTCTCCACTCCTCTATAGTGCTATCAGACTCTTCACTCCTCTATAGTGCTATCAGTCTCTCCACTCCTCTATAGTGCTATCAGACTCTTCACTCCTCTATAGTGCTATCAGACTCTCCACTCCTCTATAGTGCTATCAGACTCTCCACTCCTCTATAGTGCTATCAGACTATCCACTCCTCTATAGTGCTATCAGACTCTCCACTCCTCTATAGTGCTATCAGACTCTCCACTCCTCTATAGTGCTATCAGTCTCTCCACTCCTCTATAGTGCTATCAGACTCTTCACTCCTCTATAGTGCTATCAGTCTCTCCACTCCTCTATAGTGCTATCAGACTCTTCACTCCTCTATAGTGCTATCAGACTCTCCACTCCTCTATAGTGCTATCAGACTCTTCACTCCTCTATAGTGCTATCAGACTCTACACTCCTCTATAGTGCTATCAGACTCTCCACTCCTCTATAGTGCTATCAGACTCTTTACTCCTCTATATAGCTATCAGACTCTCCACTCCTCTATAGTGCTATCAGACTCTCCACTCCTCTATATAGCTATCAGACTCTCCACTCCTCTATATAGCTATCAGACTCTCCACTCCTCTATAGTGCTATCAGACTCTCCACTCCTCTATATAGCTATCAGTCTCTCCACTCCTCTATAGTGCTATCAGTCTCTCCACTCCTCTATAGTGCTATCACTCCTCTATAGTGCTATCAGACTCTCCACTCCTCTATAGTGTTATCAGTCTCTCCACTCCTCTATAGTGCTATCAGACTCTCCACTCCTCTATAGTGCTATCAGTCTCTCCACTCCTCTATAGAGCTATCAGACTCTCCACTCCTCTATAGTGCTATCACTCCTCTATAGTGCTATCAGACTCTTCACTCCTCTATAGTGCTATCAGACTCTTCACTCCTCTATAGTGCTATCACTCCTCTATAGTGCTATCAGACTCTTCACTCCTCTATAGTGCTATCAGTCTCTCCACTCCTCTATAGTGCTATCAGACTCTTCACTCCTCTATAGTGCTATCAGTCTCTCCACTCCTCTATAGTGCTATCAGTCTCTTCACTCCTCTATAGTGCTATCAGTCTCTCCACTCCTCTATAGTGCTATCAGACTCTTCACTCCTCTATAGTGCTATCAGACTCTCCACTCCTCTATAGTGCTATCAGACTCTCCACTCCTCTATAGTGTTATCAGACTCTCCACTCCTCTATGGTGCTATCAGTCTCTCCACTCCTCTATAGTGCTATCAGACTCTCCACTCCTCTATGGTGCTATCAGTCTCTCCACTCCTCTATAGTGCTATCAGACTCTCCACTCCTCTATGGTGCTATCAGTCTCTCCACTCCTCTATAGTGCTATCAGACTCTCCACTCCTCTATGGTGCTATCAGACTCTCCACTCCTCTATAGTGCTATCAGACTCAGACTCTCCACTCCTCTATAGTGCTATCAAACTCCATCACCACACAAATCCTGTCTGTTTTTTACTGAGCAGAATGTAGTCAGTTAAAGGATAAATGTTGCATTATTATTGCATTAATATTTGTCTTGGACTGTGAATCTTCACACCTTATGCGCTGTGAAACTCCCCCAGTCCTCTTGTGGTTTTGAGAGGGAACTACACGTCATCATCACAAATACACTCACATGACTGCACAGAAGCTGCACTTATTATGATGAATATTATAGTATTTGGTTAGCTAGTGGCAGCAGAGATTGGCGAAAATACATCATAACTAAATAAAGTACTATTGGAATGACAACATGAATAGCCAGGTGACGTCTTCTTCACTTGTTGCAGTTCTTGTTTGGAAAAGTGTCAATGCAAGATGAATACAGCCCTTGGATGACAATTGGCCCTTTTCACAGCAACAGTTTGGAGGTTGTAAAGCAGGAAGTTATTAAGCAGGTGTAACATTAATGAACACATGACTTGGCAAAAACCACTATTATTCTTGGGAAAACATTTTTTTTACATAAGGAATAGATATTTGATAACAACCACATTTTTACACTTTTCACAAGTCATTATTTCTTAGCACTGAAATGTATGAAGAAGATAAAAAGATATGCAACATCTTGCTCCACACATTGAAGGATCTGATTATCCTAAGAAAGTAGAAAGAATGCTGTGAAACTGTGACATAGAGGAACTGAAGCTTGCAGAAAGGACTCTATCCCCCCTTTTATTATTTATTTTAGTTTAACTTATTTTTTCTGTGTCACCTATTCTGTTTTGCATTATGTTAAAATGATGATTGTCTGTTGTCTGGATGTGGAAAGATCACATTTTTGTACCGTGCCATATTGTTTGTATAAAATAAAATGAATGGAATGTGTCTGATTAGACAGTCTAAGGATGGAATGGAACCATCATTAATGTGCTATTGCTTTACTTCCTGCTTCACTACCTTTAGGCCATGTTTAAATATGCATCAATAAGTAAACAGTTAACAGCTGATTCTTTTCTTTTGGCATCATCACAGTCATTTGTGAAAACTACATTTTTATGATACAATCATTTCTGCAAAGTGCTTTGTGACAATATGCCTCACAAATAGGTTGTAATGTATTTTTATAGTCTTTCTTCAATAAAAGAAAAACTACTTTTTCAGTTGGTTGCACAGCACATGATTTGGTCACTCACTCACTCTCTCTCTCTCACGCACGTACGCAGGCACACACACGCACGCACGCACGCACGCACGCACGCACACACACACACACACACACACACACACACACACACACACACACACACACACACACACACACACACACACACACACACACACACACACACACACACACACACACTCCTACTGTGCGTAGGCAGCAGTTTTGTTGTGTTCTCAGCAGGTTCTCACTGCGCCCCTCCCCCATCACCTCCCTCCCCCCGACCCCGCTCGCATTTCTTACCGCAAGGCATTCTGGGTATTGTGTGACGTGTTGAAGCGGCCATCATGAAAACGTTCTTGTAACAACAAAGAGTAACGTTAGCACTAGTAGTAGCAGTACTAGCCTATTTCCCGTTTATAATACTTTAAGAAGTTTAATTTACAAACAGAAGACTCGTATGTGCGGACGATATTATCAGGAATATATGAAGTGGAACCAGGGCTCCGTTGATCAGAGGAAGAACACTCACTGGACTCAGATGAATGGTTTAGCTAGCTGTGAAGCTAACGTTAGCTGTGAAGCTATTGGAGCTTTGAAGGAAGTTTGTCAGTAAAGTTCAGGAGGAAAAGTTCCTGTCACTGTGTGAACATTAAAATGTCTAAAGTCCAGAAGCTGAGAGCTGTGGTGAAGCAGCACCTAACTGCGGGTGATGAAGATAAACTGCTGGACGCTGTGCGGTTACACAGAGAAGCCTTGCCTCCAGACCTCCAGCAGCTGTTAGTTCCCGCTGAGCAGCAGGAGTGGAGCCCCAGTCTTGACCAGGAGGACCCAGAGCCCCCAGACATTAAAGAGGAACCCCGGACCAGTCAGGAGGGAGAGCAGCTTCAGGAGGGACCAGAGCCCCCAGACATTAAAGAGGAACAGGAGGAACTCTGGATCAGTCAGGAGGGACCAGAGCCCCCAGACATTAAAGAGGAACAGGAGGAACTCTGGATCAGGAGGGAGGGAGAGCAGCTTCAGGAAGGACCAGAGCCCACAGACATTAAAGAGGAACAGGAGGAACTCTGGGTTAGGAGGGAGGGAGAGCAGCTTCAGGAGGGACCAGAGCCCCCAGACATTAAAGAGGAACAGGAGGAACTCTGGATCAGGAGGGAGGGAGAGCAGCTTCAGGAGGGACCAGAGCCCCCAGACATTAAAGAGGAACAGGAGGAACTCTGGATCAGGAGGGAGGGAGAGCAGCTTCAACGGCTGGAGGAGGCTGATATCACCATGTTCCCATTCTCTGTTGTCCCTGTGAAGAGTGAAGAGGAGGAAGAGAAACCTCAGTCCTCACAGCTTCATCAAAGCCAAACTGAAGAGAACAGAGAGGCAGAGCCTGTAGCCACCTGCTCAACTGAACAGATGAAAACAGAAGCTGATGAAGAGGACTGTGGAGTATCAGAACCAGCCAGGAACTTTATATACTTACATCTAGCTAGTACTTCACAACCAACTAGTGATGACAAGACTTCAGACTCTTCTGAGACTGAAGACAATGATGATGAATGGGTGGAAACTAGTGAACTTCAGTCAGGTTTAGGCTCACAGAAAAACAGTTACGTTCCAAGGAAGAAACACTTCAGCTGCTCAGTTTGTGGTAAAATATTTGCTAATGAAGCACACTTGAAGAGACACATGATAGTCCACACAGGAGATAAACAATTTAATTGCTCACTCTGTGGTAAAAGGTTTGGTCATAAAGCACACTTGAAGACACACATGATAGTCCACACAGGAGATAAACAATTTATTTGCTCAGTCTGTGGTAAAGGTTTTGGTCGTAAAGGTCACTTGAAGATACACATGATAATTCACACAGGAGATAAACAATTTAATTGCTCACTCTGTGGTAAAAGTTTTGGTCGTAAAGCACACTTGAAGACACACATGATAGTCCACACAGGTGACAAACAATGTATTTGTTCAGTCTGTGGTAAATGTTTTGGTCGTAAAGGTCACTTGAAGATACACATGATAGTCCACACAGGAGATAAACAATTTAATTGTTCACTCTGTGGTAAAGGTTTTGGTCGTAAAGCAGACTTGAAGACACACATGGTAGTCCACACAGGAGATAAACAATTTTATTGCTCAGTCTGTGGTAAAGGTTTTAGTCATAAAGGAGCCTTGAAGAGACACATGATAATCCACACAGGAGATAAACAATTGAATTGCTCAGTCTGTGGTAAAGGTTTTGCTCGTAAAGAATACTTGAAGACACACATGATAGTCCACACAGGAGATAAACAATTTAATTGCTCACTCTGTGGTAAAGGTTTTAGTCATAAAGGAGCCTTGAAGAGACACATGATAATCCACACAGGAGATAAACAATTTAATTGCTTACTCTGTGGTAAAAGTTTTGGTCGTAAAGAATCCTTGAAGACACACATGGTAGTCCACACAGGAGATAAACAATTTAATTGCTCAGTCTGTGGTAAACTATTTGCTAATGAAGCATACTTGAAGAAACACATGATAGTCCACACAGGTGACAAACAATGTATTTGTTCAGTCTGTGGTAAAGGTTTTGGTCGTAAAGCAGACTTGAAGAAACACATGATAATCCACACAGGAGATAAACAATTTAATTGCTCAGTCTGTGGTAAAAGTTTTGCTCGTAAAGAACACTTGAAGACACACATGGTAGTCCACACAGGAGATAAACAATTTAATTGCTCAGTCTGTGGTAAACTATTTGCTAATGAAGCATACTTGAAGAAACACATGATAATCCACACAGGAGATAAACAATTTAATTGCTCAGTCTGTGGTAAAAGTTTTGCTCGTAAAGAACACTTGAAGACACACATGATAGTCCACACAGGTGACAAACAATGTATTTGCTCAGTCTGTGGTAAAAGTTTTAGTCATAAAGGAAACTTGAAGACACACATGGTAGTGCACACAAGAGAGTAAACAATTTAATTGCTCAGTCTGTGGGAAAGGTTTTGGTTGTAAAGGAGACTTGAAGAGAGAAACATTTAACTCCGGGTTCCCACGGCCATGGAAAACCTGGAAAAGTCATGGGATTTCAAAATCTTGTTTTCCAGGCCTGTAAAACTCATGGAATTGTTCAAATCCTTGAAAGTTTATGAAAAGTTATGACATTTTGTTGTGTGTAATGAAATTGTTCCAGTAATCTTCCCGTGTATAACCTTCCATGTAATGTAACATAACGGTAACGGCAAATGTATTCTCTGTAGCTGTTGACGTAACAGAGCTCTAACTTGTTTGTCGATTTTAGTGCTTCTTGTATTTTATATTAATATTTTTGTGGAAAATTCCTGTTTTAGTTCAATAGCTTCCATGATGCAGTAAACACACTAAAAACCAATATAAGGAGAAGCTGTGTCTATTTGTCTATAATAATCATTTCTGGTATTTATAAACAGTACAAAAGTGTAGGCTACTACTGTATTACTGACTCAATAAATATGGGGGGGGGGGAAACAATGTTTATGTTGCAATAAAAAAAGTTGACTTTCAAATAAATATACCAAGTAGTTATATAAGCTCTCTGGTTGTATTGGTTTGCCACGCACGCAATTTGTATTTATTTTAGTATTTTAATATATTCAAACAAATATGTTTTGTTTAGAGGGAATATTCAAATATGATTTTGGGGCTATTTTGACAGCCCTACATCCCACGCTCCAGAATCTCATCTAGCCTGATACGGGCTCTGCTGGGGAGTGCACTAATGCAGACAGGTGGAGAGCAGAGGAAAGGGGGGGAGGGGGGATCCTTTAGGTCCTAACTAAAGGATAGTGTCTGTCAGACACTATCAACATGCCAAAAGTGAAGAGTTACTACCATCCTGGATGTGTTGTACTTGCTTCATACATTGGCTCAATTTGCCAATGTGTGATTTTAGTGTATTGCTATCTACCTCTATGTGTTCTATCTTTACTGTTATGCACATTGTATATGTTGTATCTTGCTAATAGTAAGTATCATTTTTTGTCATGTATCTTGATTGTTTAGACCAGGGGTGGGCAATTATTTTTCATGGGGGGCCACATGAGAAACCCAGATTGTTGCCGGGGGCCGAACAAATATTGTCATGCCGTAACCCAGGAACTTTGATAATAGAGAGGGCTACAAAAAAATGTCCTCGCTACCAGAGGGCCAGATTTTGCTGAGCGTTGGGGGCCGAATGGCGCCGGCGCAAATTTTTTGGGGGCATTTGAAGTCAGGTTTAGAGGAATACCTCATTTTAAATTAACAGTTGTGATGTCATTATTCAGTCTTAAACACCAATATTTGATCCTTTTCTCACTCACTCCTATGTCATTAACTTTTTTGACCACCTGCCAATATGGCTGCTATATTTTAAAGTTACCAGCCAATTAGATCTGTCCATTCCACTAGCCAAAATGTTTTTCTTTAAATAAACCAGAATATGAGTGTTAATTTAAGCATAAGTATCAGTAAGTGGCCTGGGATTCTCAAAGCCTGTGTTGAGGGTCACACGAACAAAAATGCACTCTTGAAGCTAAATAAATCCAAAACCAACAAGTTAATTATTTCCATTTTTACTTCGATGTAGAACAGTCATTTCTTACACATTAGATTACTTTTAGCCTTTTAGTCATAAAGATTACTGAAAGATATTCCATACCAGACTGAAATGTTATAACGGAAGTGGAGTATTGCCCAGAATAACATGAACATTTGGACACTTATTCAGCGGGTACCTTGCATGTTGCATTCAGGTGCATTGTAAAAAAAAAAAAAAAAAAATTTTTTTTTTTTTTTTTTTTTTTTGCAATTCCAGCGCGGGCCACACAGGGGGCGCTCGCGGGCCGCATGTGGCCCGCGGGCCGCCTTTTGCCCAGGTCTGGTTTAGACATTAGGATTTTCCTTTAATTGCTGTATTTGATATGTACTGTGTGCGCACAGGACTCTGTGTGCCCAGGGACTACAGATGCAAATGAGCTTTTAGCTATCTCTGGTGCAATATATTTATTGTGTACTGTCCCTGCTTCAAAAAACAATAAAGATAAAGAACTATTCAGCAACTTGCAGCCTTGCAATCCATTTTTTGTTTGTTTACTTGTTTGTTTTGGTTTGCTTTTTTAAAATCAGATATGAATTATTGATATCTGATTAATGAATTAAAGCCTTGACTGTTTTTCTTTCATGAAATATCTTCCAATATCCAGTACAATATCTGTTGTGTAGTTTTTCAGGCTTCTTCCATATCTGGCCTTGTATGTAAATCTATCTGGGGTGGATTTTAAATATAGGAGTTATAATTTATCTACCAAAAAAGTCACTATTAAGAATAGCATCGCTTTGCCTGCAGTATATAGAGTACAACATCTATATACAACAGTATATAGAGCTTTATATCAACAACTCCAGCTTGTAATTCGGTGTTATTTATTAATGGTTTTCTATACATTTTGATGTAAATAACCATTTTAATCGAGGTGAAAGTGCTTTTGTCTATGTTCTTTTTGAGTTGTACATAATACATTGTGATATTTTGTACATTGCGCATTCGGGAACGTTCCCAGCATCATGCTTCTACATTTTAGCCTTGACGCAGAACAGAGGAATCGCCATGACAACTCTTCAAACATGTTTCATTGCATTTTCATTTTCATTTTAAAGATGTTGGTTGTTATGGTAAGGTTTAGGCAAGTAAAAAAAAAGAGCGCGCGATATATGCTAGTAAAGAATACTAAAGGAATATTATACAATTATACCAAATTGCAGCCGTGCTGGTGCTGAATGATATTACTCCTTCTGTCTCCTAGTCCTTCTTACTCCTTCTTGGGCGATATTGCTTTCATACAGTTCTATAAGGTGAACCAAGAAATGGCAATTTGAGAGAACACATTATGATTTTTGTCAGTATTTAGCATGGTGATAATATATAATATGACCTCTTCACTAGAGGTTTCTGTTGGATTTGTGCTCTAATTCTCTAGCTCGGTGGTTTTCAGACTGTGGGCCTCCCCTCATAACCTGACTCCGCCAGATGGGGGCGCTATTCCATCTGGCAGCGTCAGGTTACTCCCCTCAGACAAAGCACTGGAACCCAAAAGTGTTTTCCCTTGACCCTGGGCTACATACTCAATGCAAATAAATACAAGTGTCAGTCCTCATTGGATTGGTTACACACACACACACACACACACACACACACACACACACACACACACACACACACACACACACACACACACACACACACACACACACACACACACACACACACACACACAGCAGTTTTGTTGTGTTCTCAGCAGGTTCTCACTGCGCCCCTCCCCCATCACCTCCCTCCCCCCGACCCCGCTCGCATTTCTTACCGCAAGGCATTCTGGGTATTGGGTGACGTGTTGAAGCGGCCATCATGAAAACGTTCTTGTAAACAACAGAGAGTAACGTTAGCACTAGCAGTAGCAGTACTAGCCTATTTCCCGTTTATAATACTTTAAGAAGTTTAATTTACAAACAGAAGACTCGTATGTGCGGACGATATTATCAGGAATATATGAAGTGGAACCAGGGCTCCGTTGATCAGAGGAAGAAGACTCACTGGACCCAGATGGATGGTTTAGCTGTAAAGCTAACGTTAGCTGTGAAGCTATTGGAGCTTTGAAGGAAGTTTGTCAGTAAAGTTCAGGAGGAAAAGTTCCTGTCACTGTGTGAAAATTAAAATGTCTAAAGTCCAGAAGCTGAGAGCTGTGGTGAAGCAGCACCTAACTGCGGGTGATGAAGATAAACTGCTGGACGCTGTGCGGTTACACAGAGAAGCCTTGCCTCCAGACCTCCAGCAGCTGTTAGTTCCCGCTGAGCAGCAGGAGTGGAGCCCCAGTCTCGACCAGGAGGACCCAGAGCCCCCAGACATTAAAGAGGAACCCCGGACCAGTCAGGAGGGAGAGCAGCTTCAGGAGGGACCAGAGCCCCCAGACATTAAAGAGGAACTCTGGACCAGTCAGGAGGGAGAGCAGCTTCAGGAGGACCCAGAGCCCCCAGACATTAAAGAGGAACAGGAGGAACTCTGGATCAGGAGGGAGGGAGAGCAGCTTCAGGAGGGACCAGAGCCCCCAGACATTAAAGAGGAACAGGAGGAACTCTGGATCAGTCAGGAAGGAGAGCAGCTTCAGGAGGACCCAGAGCCCCCAGACATTAAAGAGGAACAGGAGGAACTCTGGATCAGTCAGGAGGGAGAGCAGCTTCAGGAGGGACCAGAGCCCCCAGACATCAAAGAGGAACAGGAGGAACTCTGGATCAGTCAGGAGGGAGAGCAGCTTCAGGAGGGACCAGAGCCCCCAGACATTAAAGAGGAACTCTGGATCAGGAGGGAGGGAGAGCAGCTTCAATGGCTGGAGGAGGCTGATATCACCATGTTCCAATTCTCTGTTGTCCCTGTGAAGAGTGAAGAGGAGGAAGAGAAACCTCACTCCTCACAGCTTCATCAAAGCCAAACTGAAGAGAACAGAGAGGCAGAGTCTGTAGCCACCTGCTCAACTGAACAGATGAAAACAGAAGCTGATGAAGAGGACTGTGGAGTATCAGAACCAGCCAGGAACTTTATATACTTACATCTAGCTAGTAATTCACAACCAACTAGTGATGACAAGACTTCAGACTCTTCTGAGACTGAAGACAATGATGATGAATGGGTGGAAACTAGTGAACTTCAGTTAGGTTTAGTCTCACAGAAAAACAGTGACGTTCCAAGGAAGAAAAACTTCAGCTGCTCAGTTTGTTGTAAAATATTTGCTAATGAAGCATACTTGAAGACACACATGATAGTCCACACAGGTGACAAACAATGTATTTGCTCAGTCTGTGGTAAAGGTTTTGGTCGTAAAGGAGACTTGAAGAAACACATGATAATCCACACAGGAGATAAACAATTTAATTGCTCACTCTGTGGTAAACGTTTTGGTCGTAAAGAACACTTGAAGACACACATGATAGTCCACACAGGAGATAAACAATTTAATTGCCCAGTCTGTGGTAAAAGTTTTGGGCAGAAAGGAGACTTGAAGAGACACATGGTAGTCCACACAGGAGATAAACAATTTAATTGCTCAGTCTGTGGTAAAAGTTTTGGTCAGAAAGGAAGCTTGAAGGCACACATGATAGCCCACACAGGAGATAAACAATTTCATTGCTCACTCTGTGGTAAAAGTTTTGGTCAGAAAGGAAGCTTGAAGACACACATGATAATCCACACAGGAGATAAACAATGTACTTGTTCAGTCTGTGGTAAAGGTTTTGGTCGTAAAGCAGACTTGAAGAAACACATGATAATCCACACAGGCGATAAACAATTTAATTGCTCAGTCTGTGGTAAACGTTTTGCTCGTAAAGAATGCTTGAAGACACACATGATAGTCCACACAGGTGACAAACAATTTAATTGCTCAGTCTGTGGTAAATGTTTTGGTCGTAAAGGATCCTTGAAGACACACATGGTAGTCCACACGAGTAAACAATTTTATTGCTCAGTCTGTGGTAAAGGTTTTGGTCATAAACGATCCTTGAAGAGACACATGATAGTCCACACAAGAGAGTAAACAATTTAATTGCTCAGTCTGTGGTAAAGGTTTTAGTTGTAAAGGAGACTTGAAGAGAGAAACATTTAACTCAGGGTTCCCACGGCCATGGAAAACCTGGAAAAGTCATGGGATTTCAAAATCTTGTTTTCCAGGCCTGTAAAACTCATGGAATTGTTCAAATCCTTGAAAGTTTATGAAAAGTTGTGACATTTTGTTGTGTGTAATGAAATTGTTCCAGTAATCTTCCCGTGTATAACCTTCCATGTAATGTAACATAACGGTAACAGCAAATGTATTCTCTGTAGCTATTGACGTAACGTAGCTCTAACTTGTTTGTCGATTTGAGTGCTTCTTGTATTTTATATTAATATTTTTGTGGAAAATTCCTGTTTCATTTCAATAGCTTCCATGATGCAGTAAACACACTAAAAACCAATATAAGGAGAAGCTGTGTCTATTTGTCTATAATAATAATTTCTGGTATTTAAAAACAGTACAAAAGTGTAGGCTACTACTGTATTACTGACTCAATAAATATGGGGGGGGGGGGGGACAGTGTTTATGTTGAAATAAACAAAAGTTTATGTTCAAATAAATATACCAAGTAGTTATATAAGCTCTCTGGTTGTATTGGTTTGCCACGCACGCAATTTGTATTTATTTTAGTATTTTAATATATTCAAACGAATATGTTTTGTTTAGAGGGAATATTTGAATAAGATTTTGGGGCTATTTTGACAGCCCTAAACCCCACGCTCCAGAATCTCATCTAGCCTGATACGGGCTCTGCTGGGGAGTGCACTATTGCAGACAGGTGGAGCAGAGGAAAGGGGGGGAGAGGGGATCCTTTAGGTCCTAACTAAAGGATAGTGTCTGTCAGACACTATCAACATGCCAAAAGTGAAGAGTTACTACCATCCTGGATGTGTTGTACTCAGGGGCGCCGCCAGGGATTTTGGGCCCCATGACAGGACATAGTATGGGCCCCATTGATGCCGGCGTCCGAAGGGCGGCGACCGAAAAATTTGGGCTGTTTGAAGCTGATTTAGAGGATAATATCGCATTTTAAATTATATTAGGATAACACTGTGTTGTCATTATTCAGTCTTAACCATCAATATTTGCTCCTTTTCTCACTCTCATCCCTGTTGAATCATCATACTCTCTCTCTGCTCTGAATACACCAGAGGGAACAAAGAAACACTATCAACTAATGACTAGAAAGAATATTGATACACATGTGGAGTCCAACAAGAGAGTGTTTAGCATGAGACTGTTGTGATATCATTATTCAGTCTTAATATCATTATGTTCTCCTTTTCTCATTGGCTGTCATTTGTGGGCTGCTTTTCCTTTCATATAATGGTAATTATGTGGACAAATAAATTGTGTTGATCCTTCTTATTTTTTTTATTATTATTATTACTATTATTATTATTATTATTAGTATTACAAATAAATCCCCCACAGACCCACTGCAATTGTGCCAACTACCATGTCATTCAACACAATGCTGCTGTGTGTGTCTCACCTCCTTCATCAGTTAGGAACGGCTTGCAAACAATTGTTTGCATTGATTAAATGTTCGCTAGACAGGAGGGAAATGTAAACACTCTGTGAAGTAAGCATATTTCACTACGGTCTAACAGGGTAATTTCCAGTAGTTAAGAAAAGTTGAATAAATGTTCAGATGGCGCCGGACAGACTAGACCAGTGATACTCAACTGGCGGCCCGCGGGCGCCCCCTGTGTGGCCCGCGATGGAATTGCAAAAAAATCGTCCTAGGTTTCCCCCCTATATGGCGCCCCTGGTTGTACTTGCTTCATACATTGGCTCCATTTGCCAATGTGTGATTTTAGTGGATTGCTATCTACCTCTATGTGTTCTATCTTTACTGTTATGCACATTGTATATGTTGTATCTTGCTAATAGTAAGTATCATTTTTTGTCATGTATCTTGATTGTTTAGACATTAGGATTTTCCTTTAATTGCTGTATTTGATATGTACTGTGTGCGCACAGGACTCTGTGTGCCCAGGGACTACATATGCAAATGATGCCCCGCCTGGAGGACATCTACAGCAAACGCTGCAGATCCAAGGCGACGAAAATAATGAAGGACAGCTCTCACCCAGGCCACCACTTGTTTCAGAGGTTGCGCTCTGGGAGGAGACTGAAACACCTAGCGGCGAGGACCGAGAGGTTGAGGAACAGCTTCTTCCCTCAGGCCATCCCAGGGCCGATTTTACCAACGGGCTCACCCGGGCTGAAGCCCGGGCCCCGGGACATCAAGGGGCCCCAAAAAAAAAAAAAAAAAAAAAAAATTTTTTTTTTTTTTTTTGGGGACCCTTGATGTTTTTTTTTTGGGCCCCCTGTCCAGGGTCTTCGCAAAAAATGTTTTTTTTACTGACGGCATTCAAATTTTTTTGCAGAGTAATAACATCCACTGTGAGAGGGTGTCCACCCGCTATGCCGACCACTCGCAATGCCGACCTTAGGTTTAGGCGTGGGGGAGAGGTTAGGTTTTGGGTTAGGGTCTGGGGGAGGTTAGGTTTAGGCATGGGGCTGGGAGAGGGGAGGTCGGAACAGCGAGAGGTCGGAAACAACGACATGGAACCCTGTGAGAGGGCTCCCGAATTTGTAGATGAAATATAGTGCAATTCAAAGAATTCATCAAAAACAAAGACAATGAAAGTGTGCGGCACTTGCTTCAAATAATAAGGAAGAGGAACCTGTCATCAGTTTTTCCAAATGTGGATATTGCCTTCAGGATTTACTTAACTCTCCCTGTAACAAATGCCTCTGGAGAGCGCTCCTTTTCAAAACTTGGGCTTGTCAAGAACAGGATACGGTCTACAATGGGACAAGAAAGGCTCACCCACTTGACATTGATGTCATTGGAAAGTGACATTGTTAGAACATTGGACTTCACCACTCTAGTCAAACGCTTTGCCACGGCAAAAGTCAGGAAGAAGACATTTCAGGTACGAACAGACTTGAATACTGCTTGATTGATTTGTGCAATAATTGTGAGAATGTGTGTGTGCACTGTAATAATAACAGCAATAATAAATACTAAATAATAATAATAAAAGTGCTTGTTGTGACATCTCAGTGGCAATGTTTTCTTTCCAATCAGGCTGTTTATGAAAGAACATGATGGCTAAACCTACAGTTTGTGTTTGTAAGTTAGAATGCTGACAGGAGAGCAGGTGGTGACATGAAAGTTAGTGAGAAAAGGAGAAGATACTGAATAATGACATCACAACAGTATAATCCTAATGTTGATTTAAAATGAGATATTCCTTTAAATACGGCTAAAAAAGGTTAAAAAAAAACACTCAAATTTTTTTTCGGCGGCGCCCGTTGGGCGCCACCGAAGCCCCCCCTTCCGCTTGAGGGGGGGCCCTGCAGAGATGAATAGCCCAGGGGCCCATGAAGTGTAAAATCGGCCCTGATCAGGGCCCTTGATTCATAAAGGGACCTGATTCATAAGTTGGTACCCAGTGCACTGTGTTCACTGGCGTTTTTTATCTTGCTTACTGTTTTCTTTTCTTTTTTCTCTTTGCCTTATGCAGTGCACCATGTTCACTGTTGTGTATTTTTGACCGTACTTTTGTTTATGTGCTCGTAGCGCTTATCAGACTTTTTAGCTATGTTTTTCGTGTTTGTCTTTTTATCCTGTCTGCACAATATGGGAGCGGCCGCGGCCTTAATTTTCACTGCTCTTGACATGTCTGTGATGCTGCATGTGACTAATAAAAACCTTGAACCTTGAACCTTGAGCTTTTAGCTATCTCTGGTGCAATATATTTATTGTGTACTGTCCCTGCTTCAATAAACAATAAAGATAAAGATAAATAACTATTCAGCAACTTGCAGCCTTGCAATCAATTTTTTGTTTGTTTACTTGTTTGTTTTGGTTTGCTTTTTTTTTTTTTTAAATCAGATATGAATTATTCATATCTGATGAATGAATTAAAGCCTTGTGACTGTTTATCTTTCAATGAAATATCTTCCAATATCCAGTACAATATCTGTTGTATCTAGTTTTTCAGGCTTCTTCCATATCTGGCCTTGTATGTAAATCTATCTGGGGTGGATTTTAAATATAGGAGTTATAATTTATCTACCAAAAAAGTCACTATTAAGAATAGCATCGCTTTGCCTGCAGTATATAGAGTACAACATCTATATACAACAGTATAGAGCTTTATATCAACAACTCCAGCTTGTAATTCGGTGTTATTTATTAATGGTTTTCTATACATTTTGATGTAAATAACCATTTTAATCGAGGTGAAAGTGCTTTTGTCTATGTTCTTTTTGAGTTGTACATAATACATTGTGATATTTTGTACATTGCGCATTCGGGAACGTTCCCAGCATCATGCTTGCACATTTTAGCCTTGATGCAGAACAGAGGAATCGCCATGACAACTCTTCAAACATGTTTCATTGCATTTTAATTTTAAAGATGTTGGTTGTTATGGTACGGTTTAGGCAAGTAAAAAAGAAGAGCGCGCGATATATGCTAGTAGTATAAGAATACTAAAGGAATATTATACAATTATACCAAATGGCAGCCGTGCTGGTGCTGAATGATATTACTCCTTCTGTCTCCTAGTCCTTCTTACTCCTTCTTGGGCGATATTGTTTTCATACAGTTCTATAAGGTGAACCAAGAAATGGCAATTTGAGAGAACACATTATGATTTTTGTCAGTATTTAGCATGGTGATAATATATAATATGACCTCTTCACTAGAGGTTTCTGTTGGATTTGTGCTCTAATTCTCTAGCTCAGGGGTTTTCAGACTGTGGGCCTCCCCTCATAACCTGACTCCGCCAGATGGGGGCGCTATTCCATCTGGCAGCATCAGGTTACTCCCCTCAGACAAAGCACTGGAACACAAAAGTGTTTTCCCTTGCCCCTGGGCTACATACTCAATGCAAATAAATAAAAATGTCAGTCCTCATTGGATTGGTTAATATCACAGACACACACACACACACACACACACACACACACACACACACACACACACACACACACACACACACACACACACACACACACACACACACACACACACACACACACACACACACACACACACACACACACACACACACACTCCTACTGTGCGTAGGCAGCAGTTTTGTTGCGTTCTCAGCAGGTTCTCACTGCGCCCCTCCCCCATCACCTCCCTCCCCCCGACCCCGCTCGCATTTCTTACCGCAAGGCATTCTGGGTATTGGGTGACGTGTTGAAGCGGGGGAAAAGAGAGGACAGTAATGGGCAAGAAGCACAAAAAGCACAAGTTGGGAAACAAAGGTGGAGGGAAAGGAATGGAAGCCTGTTCTCTGAATGATAGTGGTTCTCTGAATGATAGTGGTGGGGCTCTTCGTTATGCCCCTGTTAGTAGTGAGGAGGAAGAGTCGAATGGAGGAGAGAGAGGTAGTGGTAGCGACAACGAGAGCGAGGAAATGGCGGTGGTAGAAGCTGAGAGTGAAGGGTTGGAGGGAAAGATAAAGGAAATAAAACAGAAGGAATTGAGCAATGAGTCTGTGAGGAGAAAGGATTATTTTCTTGTGGGAATGGTGTCTGTGACATGGGCAGACGGGATCTTTAAGGATCCACATGTTGTAGGAAGGTTTATTGAAAAGAAAGTTGGAGTTGTGAGATCAGTTAAGATTACTAAAAGTGGTATGGTGGTGATTGAGTGTATGTCTGAGAGTCAGAGGAGAAAAGTGTTGGAGATTGTTAAGGGTGATGAGCTGGAACAGAATGAACGTGTGAAGTGTTTCCCGTTGGGAGTAGAAAAGAGAAGAAAAGGTGTGGTAAGTCAAGTGCCGTTGTCAGTGGATGCTAATACTTTTTTGGAGGTGGAAGGTGTGTATGAAGCAAGGAGAATGTCGAGATTTCGGGAAGGAAAGAGAGAAGAGAGTAATTGTGTGTGTTTAACCTTTGAAGGTGAATTGCCATCGCTAGTGTATAGTGATTATGTTTGTTACAGGGTGAGGCCCTTTGAGAGAGCGCCTATCAGGTGCTATTGCTGTCAGGAGTATGGACATGTGGCATCAGTGTGTAATAGGGAGAGAATATGTAGGAGATGTGGGAAGGAGGATTGTGGAGTAGTACTTAATGGAAGTGATATTGAAAGTTGCAGTGTGGGGAAGGAACAGCTCAGGTGTTTGCATTGTGAGGGGAATCATGATGCAGGGTCTGTGGATTGTCCACGAAGAAAGAAGGAAAGGGAGGTAAACAAAATCAGAGAAGAACGGGGGACGTCATATGCTGAGGCTGTTAAAAGGTGGAAAGGGGAAAGAAACGAGGGTAGGGTGATTGTACAAAGGGAGCCGGAAAAGGAAAGAGCAAGTCACAGTAATATCTGTATGGACAAGAAGCGATTCCTGGCATTCATCGCCATGGTGATAAACTGTGCTGCTAGTATGACTGGGAAGACAGAGAGGACTGAAATGGTGGTTGACGCTGCAAAGAGATTTCTGGATGTGGTTGATGTATCTGGGGAAGAGATAGATAAAATACTGAGAGATGCATTTGTGCAAACTCAGGCGTCTGCATCTGGAAAGTAATTATGAATCTGAGTACTTTGGGTGGATATGGATATGGGGTTATTTTGTTTATTTTAGTTAAATTAAGATCAGTTTAGGTTTAGTTCAGTAGATGGCGGTAATGCAACATTTTGGATGCCAACCGCCATAAAACCAAACAGAAGAAGAAGAAGAAGAAGACGTGTTGAAGCGGCCATCATGAAAACGTTCTTGTAAACAACAGAGAGTAACGTTAGCACTAGCAGTAGCATACTAGCCTATTTCCCGTTTATAATACTTTAAGAAGTTTAATTTACAAACAGAAGACTCGTATGTGCGGACGATATTATCAGGAATATATGAAGTGGAACCAGGGCTCCGTTGATCAGAGGAAGAAGCCTCACTGGACTCAGATCAGATGAATGGTTTAGCTGTGAAGCTAACGTTAGCTGTGAAGCTATTGGAGCTTTGAAGGAAGTTTGTCAGTAAAGTTCAGGAGGAAAAGTTCCGGTCACTGTGTGAAAATTAAAATGCCTAAAGTCCAGAAGCTGAGAGCTGTGGTGAAGCAGCACCTAACTGCGGGTGATGAAGATAAACTGCTGGACACTGTGCGGTTACACAGAGAAGCCTTGCTTCCAGACCTCCAGCAGCTGTTAGTTCCCGCTGAGCAGCAGGAGTGGAGCCCCAGTCTCGACCAGGAGGACCCAGAGCCCCCACACATTAAAGAGGAACCCCGGACCAGTCAGGAGGGAGAGCAGCTTCAGGAGGGACCAGAGCCCCCAGACATTAAAGAGGAACAGGAGGAACTCTGGATCAGTCAGGGGGGAGACCAGCTTCAGGAGGGACCAGAGCCCCCAGACATTAAAGAGGAACAGGAGGAACTCTGGATCAGTCAGGAGGGAGAGCAGCTTCAGGAGGGACCAGAGCCCCCAGACATTAAAGAGGAGCAGGAGGAACTCTGGATCAGGAGGGAGGGAGAGCAGCTTCAGGAGGGACCACAGCCCCCAGACATTAAAGAGGAACAGGAGGAACTCTGGATCAGTCAGGAGGGAGAGCAGCTTCTGGAGGGACCAGAGCCCCCAGACATTAAAGAGGAACAGGAGGAACTCTGGACCAGGAGGGAGGGAGAGCAGCTTCAGGAGGGACCAGAGCCCCAAGACATTAAAGAGGAACAGGAGGAACTCTGGATCAGTCAGGAGGGACCAGAGCCCCCAAACATTAAAGAGGAACAGGAGGAACTCTGGATCAGGAGGGAGGGAGAGCAGCTTCAATGGCTGGAGGAGGCTGATATCAACATGTTCCCATTCTCTGTTGTCCCTGTGAAGAGTGAAGAGGAGGAAAATAAACCTCAGTCCTCACAGCTTCATCAAAGCCAAACTGAAGAGAACAGAGAGGCAGAGCCTGTAGCCACCTGCTCAACTGAACAGATGAAAACAGAAGCTGATGAAGAGGACTGTGGAGTATCAAAACCAGCCAGGAACGTTATATACTTACATCTAGCTAGTAATTCACAACCAACTAGTGATGACAAGACTTCAGACTCTTCTGAGACTGAAGACGATGATGATGAATGGGTGGAAACTAGTGAACTTCAGTCAGGTTTAGGCTCACAGAAAAACAGTGACGTTCCAAGGAAGAAACACTTCAGCTGCTCAGTTTGTGGTCAAATATTTGCTAATGAAGCACACTTGAAGAGACACATGATAGTCCACACAGGAGATAAACAATTTAATTGCTCAGTCTGTGGTAAAAGTTTTGCTCGGAAAGCAGACTTGAAGAAACACATGATAATCCACACAGGAGATAAACAATTTAATTGCTCACTCTGTGGTAAAAGTTTTGCTCGTAAAGAACACTTGAAGAAACACATGATAGTCCACACAGGAGATAAACAATTTAATTGCTCAGTCTGTGGTAAAGGTTTTGGTCATAAAGGAAACTTGAAGACACACATGATAGTCCACACAGGAGATAAACAATTGAATTGCTCACTCTGTGGTAAAGGTTTTAGTCATAAAGGAGCCTTGAAGAGACACATGATAATCCACACAGGACATAAACAATTTAATTGCTCAGTCTGTGGTAAAAGTTTTGCTCTTAAAGAATACTTGAATACACACATGATAGTCCACACAGGAGATAAACAATTTAATTGCTCAGTCTGTGGTAAAAGTTTTGGTCTGAAAGGAAACTTGAAGAAACACATGGTAGTCCACACAGGTGACAAACAATGTAATTGCTCAGTCTGTGGTAAAGGTTTTAGTCGTAAAGTAAACTTGAAGAGACACATGATAATCCACACAGGACATAAACAATTTAATTGCTCAGTCTGTGGTAAAAGTTTTGCTCGTAAAGAACACTTGAAGACACACATGATAGTGCACACAAGAGAGTAAACAATTTAATTGCTCAGTCTGTGGTAAAGGTTTTTAGTTGTAAAGGAGACTTGAACAGAGAAACATTTAACTCATGGTTCCCACGGCCATGGAAAAGTCATGGGATGTCAAAATCTTGTTTTCCAGGCCTGTAAAACTCATGGAATTGTTCAAATCCTTGAAAGTTTATGAAAAGTTGTGACATTTTGTTGTGTGTAATGAAATTGTTCCAGTACTCTTCCCGTGTATAACCTTCCATGTAATGTAACATAACGGTAACGGCAAATGTATTCTCTGTAGCTGTTGACGTAACATAGCTCTAACTTGTTTGTCGATTTTAGTGCTTCTTGTATTTTATATTAATATTTTTGTGGAAAATTCCTGTTTTAGTTCAATAGCTTCCATGATGCAGTAAACGCACTAAAAACCAATATAAGGAGAAGCTGTGTCTATTTGTCTATAATAATAATTTCTGGTATTTAAAAACAGTACAAAAGTGTAGGCTACTACTGTATTACTGACTCAATAAATATAGGGGTGGGGGGAAACAATGTTTATGTTGCAATAAAAAAAGTTTATGTTCAAATAAATATACCAAGTAGTTATATAAGCTCTCTGGTTGTATTGCTTTGCCACGCACGCAATTTGTATTTATTTTAGTATTTTAATATATTCAAACGAATATGTTTTGTTTAGAGGGAATATTCGAATATGATTTTGGGGCTATTTTGACAGCCCTACATCCCACGCTCCAGAATCTTATCTAGCCTGATACGGGCTCTGCTGGGGAGTGCACTAATGCAGACAGGTGGAGCAGAGGAAAGGTGGGGAGGGGGGATCCTTTAGGTCCTAACTAAAGGATAGTGTCTGATATCGTAATTGGACACACACACTCTCTCTCTCACACACACACACACACACGCACGCACACACACACACTTTTTTTTTTTTTGGGCCCCTTGATGTTTTTTTTTGGGCCCCCTGTCCAGGGTCTTCGCAAAAAATGTTTTTTTTACTGACGCCATTCAAATTTTTTTGCAGAGTAATAACATCCACTGTGAGAGGGTGTCCACCCGCTATGCCGACCACTCGCAATGCCGACCTTAGGTTTAGGCGTGGGGGGTGGGAGAGGTTAGGTTTTGGGTTAGGGTCTGGGGGAGGTTAGGTTTAGGCGTGGGGGTGGGAGAGGTTAGGTTTTGGGTTAGGGTCTGGGGGAGGTTAGGTTTAGGCATGGGGGCTGGGAGAGGGGAGGTCGGAACAACGAGAGGTCGGAACAACGACATGGAACCCTGTGAGAGGGCTCCCGAATTTGTAGATGAAATAGTGCAATTCAAAGAATTAATCAAAAACAAAGACAATAAAAGTGTGCGGCACTTGCTTCAAATAATAAGGAAGAGGAACCTGTCATCAGTTTTTCCAAATGTGGATATTGCCTTCAGGATTTACTTAACTCTCCCTGTAACAAATGCCTCTGGAGAGCGCTCCTTTTCAAAACTTGGGCTTGTCAAGAACAGGATACGGTCTACAATGGGACAAGAAAGGCTCACCCTCTTGACATTGATGTCATTGGAAAGTGACATTGTTAGAACATTGGACTTCACCACTCTAGTCAAACGCTTTGCCACGGCAAAAGTCAGGAAGAAGACATTTCAGGTACAAACAGACTTAAATACTGCTTGATTGATTTGTGCAATAATTGTGAGAATGTGTGTGTGCAATGTAATAATAACAGCAATAATAAATACTAAATAATAATAATAAAAGTGCTTGTTGTGACATCTCAGTGGCAATGTTTTCTTTCCAATCAGGCTGTTTATGAAAGAACATGATGGCTAAACCTACAGTTTGTGTTTGTAAGTTAGAATGCTGACAGGAGAGCAGGTGGTGACATGAAAGTTAGTGAGAAAAGGAGAAGATACTGAATAATGACATCACAACAGTATAATCCTAATGTTGATTTAAAATGAGATATTACTTTAAATACAGCTAAAAAAGGTTAAAAAAAACACTCAATTTTTGAGGGGGGGGGGCCCTGCAGAGATGAATAGCCCAGGGGCCCATGAAGTGTAAAATCGGCCCTGTCGGTGTTCCATGTGCCTGTGGTGTAAACGTGTAATAAGGATGAGATAAGCAAAGGACGGTTGACTCCCCTACAGTTTCTGTCTGTAGGTCTGACCGAAGAGGAGAGGAGGCCCCCCTGCATGGTGGACTCCGGATTCCCCCAGTCATCCAGCACGAGCACTTTATGGGCTTGGCCCAGAGTTTTAGCCGGACCGTCTTAGTTGCTGTATTTTAACGAAGACATTTTAGCTGCTGCAGTTTTAACCCCCTGTCTTTTATTTTTAGACTGATCACTGTTGTTGCATTTTATATTTTAGACATTCAAACTGTTATTCCTTACACTGTGTCCTTGTTCACCTTTTTTTATACACCACTGGTTTGTAACTGCTCTCCACCCGATGGAACGAACCTGTTTTTAGATCCCCATTTGTGTTATTTAAAAGAGTCCTAGGCTCTTCAAACCTAGGTGGCGTTGTCGGGTTTTAAATTGAGTGCACGCCTACAAGCCCACCACGGGCGTCACACATAGGATAAGATAGGGGATATGTCTGTGTTCATCAAGAGATACAATGTCATCCTGAGACCACTCCTCCTACTTAGCAGAACTATTAAAGCTGACTGCCCAAACGTTGAGCCACTTGGACTCTACCCACCATCCTGAAATGCATCTTCTTATTCTGATCATAGGGAGTGTACTTCTCCCCAAAGGTAGGATTTCTTTTGATTGAAGTCTTGTTATCTGTTTTCCTTTGAGTAGTAAGGGTTTTGTATAGTATATATAGTGTGTATATATATAGTGTATAGTGGGGTCCCACATAGTAGTTGAAGTGGAGTAGTGAACATTTAGTGTCAACAAACCAGCTTCTCTGTAGAAACCCTTCAAGAACATTTTAGAATATTGAAACACAAGAATATAAGTTTAAAAAACTATTTGGATTCAAAGGTAGAATTTTAGAATCTACCGATTTACTAAAAAGGAACGCTGCTTTGGCTTCAGTGTCGTCTGGAAAGGTGCTCCTTGCAGTTTGGGTGAGGGGGTCGTGTTTGAGCAGAAAAATATATCCAAGGTACTCTCCCCATAGCAAAAGTAAAAGCCATAATTGGCTAATACATACTAAAGAGGAACATTGTTGGCTTCATAGATTCAAACTTTATTTCAGACACAAGTGCAGGTCCATATAAAACAAGACAAGACATAAAATACATAAAGAAAATGCATTATAAATGCAAAGACAACACTCAAATAAATACAAGGCATCATAAAACATAGAGGCGCTTTCATGTCGCCACAAAGGAGAATAAAACCTGGTGTTGCTTAATGCAGGATTGGTTAAGGCCACAATAACCCTGTTCACAGAGGCATCTAATCGACACATGAATCTGTACATGAGATTTCTCAAAAGTGCATTTAGTGTGGGTATACCCATAGTGACAAACAGCTGACTGGCACTATGCCAACGAGGGACTCGCAAGAGCAGTCGTAGAGCATCGTTATAAGCCACATTAAGTTTTTTCATGCTGCTTTTTCTGTAGCTGCCCCACAGGTGAGCAGTGTACAGTGGCCCCACAGGTGAGCAGTGTACAGTGGCCCCACAGGTGAGCAGTGGAGTACAGTACGTTCTGAACAGTGACACTTTGACATCAGCTGTACACATATGGAATTTACGTATCAACATGTTTGCCTGGGCGTACAGTTTACGTCGCTGTCTCATAATATCATTATCATCAGACCTATCATCAGTGATACAATGGCCAAGATATTTAATCTGGTGGCACACTGCGAGGACGTTGCCACTCAAATAAAACTGAGGAAAAATTAACGTGCGGTCTTCTTTACAGGAGACAGAGGTGCTGGAGAGGTGCTTGTTACAGCAGTTTGGGTGACAGGATCATGTTTCATCTAGCCACACCCACTCACTAAATTATTGTTGTTGGTGTTAGCTGTAGGTAGGCTATAATGTTTCATCTAGCCACACTGTTCCCTAATCAAGCTCACCTGAGCCATTTTCAGGGTGTGGCCAGCCTGTGTATACCTCACTGACATGAGTCTCCACTGTTCTCCACTCCTAGGATCATGTTTCATAACAAAAGGCTTTTGTCTGCTTGTGTTTGTCTGTATATTTTTTTGCTTTTGTGTCATAGGACACAAAAGCATATAGTCAGGTGGCTTAGCAAATGGATGTGTACATTCCTGACAAAAGCAACACATTTTTTCCATGTACCGACAATTCCCTTAGGTTGCCATTTTTGATAGGATCCACTTAAAAAAATAAAAAATATATTTTTCAAAAATATCCGAATTGCAAGCAACTTTTTTCCACGTGTTCAGCTAACATTGCTCTACAAATGTGCCTCAAGGAGCCTTGGGGTCCACCTGGAAAGTTTTTGAGATATTTTGAAATTTTTGGAAAACACATTTTTGACATCTCCTCCTAGCCCGCTTCACCGATCTCCACCAACATCGCTATGTAGCATCTGTGGACCAAGCTCTACAAGTGATCTTTTCAGATTTTTCAAATCTCCTTTTGTTTCAAAGATATTAAAAGTCAGGCAGCTTAGCAAATGGATGTATAGCTGCAAGCAGCCATGACAAGGGTTTAAGCCTTTTCTGAATGGTACTGAGGTCGCAAAAACATTTCTGTGGTTCTCATGACACGGTCCACATATATCCCTTGATATATCTGCCAAGTTTTCTGATCATTGAACAAACAGATGTGGAGTTATGGCCTTTTTTGTTAGGCCACCCACATTCTTGGTGTTTGCGGTGGCCCCTTTTGGTTGAAATGCACAAAATTAAGTACCCATGGTCTTTGATGATATCTCTAAACATGTTTCCAAATTTTTGTGACGATTCGATAATCGGTCATGAAAAAGATTTGTTTTCCAAAACTTTCAAAATATCTCCAAAACTTTAGTGGATCTCGAGGGTCCTTGAGGCAAATTTGTAGACTAAGGTCAGCTGAACACGTGGAAAAAAGTTGCTTGCAAATCCGACAAACATCGTGGAAGTTATGGCCTTTCAAATTTTTAAAACTTTTAATTTTAATTTTTTTAATTTTTAATTTTTTCAAGTGGATCCTATCAAAAATGGAAATCTATGGCTATGGGTAACATTTGGGGAAATTTTGGTGCTTTTGTCAGAACTGTCCACATCCAGCTCAAATCTAGCGCTAAGCCGCCCGACTAACAGTGCTTTTATGCTTTTGTCTGTGCTTATGTGTGCTGCAGATGAAAATTAGCCTGTATGGCTAAGTCAGACACATTTACATGATGGACTCAGGTGCTCATGTTAATTAATGTGCAATGTCCCTTTTTAAATAAACTAGGAATCTCACGTGCGTGCTCGATTCCTAGGGTGGAGCCTGACAGACAGACAGACAGACAAACAGACACACACCGCCCACCCACCTAGGCGCCATCGTGCAACTGTACGCCATCGGCTCATACCAGGAAGGATTTATTACATCACTGATGACATCAGAATTGCTTGAGTGACATCACTAATGACATCACAATTGCTCGAGTGACATCACTGATGACATCATAATCATGACTGACACCACCACCACAGACAGACAGACACCACCCACTTAGCCAATTTTAACTAAGAAGAAGATGAACATTCAAACATTCCTCCTGTACAAGAAGTACAAAGCTGTTATTATTGATTGGCTATGGACCAATAAACAAGAAAGGCTTTTTACTCGACCAAACCAAAAGCAGTGTTCCTTGTTGGTAAATGCATTAAATAGCAGCTAAATAAGGGAGAATGCCCCATGTTTTCGGCCCAAACATGATCCATAATGAGCAGCAAGTTCAGGCTGTCTTCAGCCGATTGGACGAACTCAGCAGCACACGTTTACAAGTAAACCAATCAAAATACACAACGTCAAACCTTTTAAATGATATTATACTCAATGTATATATGCAGGGGCTGTGCAGACTGCCACCGCCTTGTTGTCTGCTTTCATCACTCTGCTTTACATGTTGATATTACAAAAAAGTCATGTTGAGCTTGTCTGACTTGTTCACCTGTTCCCTCAGTCTACACCCTGACATGCTATGACTGCATGGAGCCTGGACCCTCAGGAACCTGCACAGAGACCAAAAATTGTTCCCTGGGTCAATGTACAGCATTTAGCATGGCTGCATACATGGGTATGTAGCTGTGCATTTTTGGCCCCGGTGCTGGTAATGCACCAGGGGCCTTACGTTCCCGCATGTCGCCAAGACATATTATGCACGGTTTTAGGCGAGTAAATGGCGGCCGGCCACTAGAGGGCGCCGCCGCCCCACTAAGATTTGCCGTCATACCTTCCTCACGGTATCAGCTGTTTCCCCAAAACAACTTGCCCAGGTCGCTTTGCAGAGTGCAGCTTACGCGGCCCCTCCCCCTTGCTGCATGCTTACCTAGACGCACAGTAGAGAGGAGCTGTGAGGAGCTGTCCCTGTGTGTTTACAACCGTGTGTGTGATAAAGCAGGCGAACGCAAGGACCCCCCTGAACTTTCCCCCATCTAAAAACGTCGGCTGTATGGGAATATTTCGGCTATTGTAAAAATACAGACAATAACAATAACAATATAACAATATAGCCTCAACGCGAGACTCATCCGAATGACTGATGAGTCTCGCGTTGAGCCTAGGATGGCCAGGGCTTAGATCTGCGTGAGCACGACCCATCGTAATTTGTCACATTCAAGGTACATTAAAACGTTGTCTTGCTTCAACATACATCGCATCGCATAAACCATTTCCACCCGCAGGTTTGAGGAGTAGCTAACATAAACGTCAGATAAATACTCTCTATAGGCTAATGTTACCTACTGAGGCAGCTAACATGGCTAATTAGCTAGCTAACGCGGTCCATCGATATACAGTCTGGTAGACAGATAAAGCAGTGTGTTCCTTCTGTTTTACACAATGTTAGCCAGCCTGCCTGGTCTCTTCTCTGTATATCCTTACAACAGCTAAGAGAGGAGCTTGTGAAGATTGAACGAACATCCCCACAGTCAAAGCACTTCCCTGAGATATCTATATAAAAACATTTATTGCTTTAATACCAAAAATAAAACCTCCAGTGTCTGTAAGCTAACGCTAACGCGTTAGCGATTAGCTAATGGCTGGTGGTTGTGTACACTTGTGTAGGCCCCATGTTATGGTTAGACCCAGGAGTTAACATTATAAAACACATTTCCTGGCATATGCAGGTAGTTGGAAAACCTGGTAAGTTCTGAAAATATGTGTCTATTATTGTGTTATTCCAGCTATCATTATCGGTTGTTAGGTTAGAGTAATATGAAGCCGACAAAAACCGGCAAAACAGACAAGCGGTTAATGCTAGTCTGCTTCCATTAAAACCATTGTGTATTAAAATAAACAATAACGTAGCTGGAGTAACTAATAAAACACATTATTTTCTGAACTTACTTCAGTCCCCAACCAACTTTGCGCACCTTTCTCAAAACAATGTCCTTTTTATTGCGGTCCATCGATATACAGTCTGGTAGACAGATCAAACAGTGTCTTCCTTTTGTTTTACCCATGGTTTTACCAAGCAGTGACTTCTCTATGTAAAATAGATCTATAAGGTGAAGAGCCTGTAGCCTGTAGATGACGGCTTGAGACTGGCTGCCACAGCTGTCAATCATCCCTTTTTATATGTCAAATAACTACTTAAAAACAAACTGATCAGAAAAATGACCACTTGCACAGGCATTAGCATGACAATAACTATCTAAAATGATACAACTCACCTTTGGAAAAAATGGGTGACGATACCATGCACCGGGGCTATGCCAGGTTTCGACCTGGCCTTGTTTTTTCTGCAACTAAGAGTCTGGCATTTGACATCATTTGACAAAGCCTATTGTTTTTTGTGCAGGTGATACAGAACTTGCTAAAGTGAACATGATGTCTTGTGGTGTGGCTGCTATGTGTATGAGCGGCTCCATGAACTTTGGATTCTCCAGGACCTCAATAAACATCAAGTGCTGCTCCACTGACTTCTGCAACTCCCAAGTTGACGCTGGTAACCTCCTTATATTTACTGTTTTGATCATCACGCAATCTCCGCCCATGCTTTTAATCTGGAGAATTGTCAATTAAGACACTGTAATATACATTTATTTGTTGTATTCTCAAGACATTCTTTTCTTGTGTTGTTGTTATTGTAATGTGTGTGTGTGTGTGTGTGTGTGTGTGTGTGTGTGTGTGTGTGTGTGTGTGTGTGTGTGTGTGTGTGTGTGTGTGTGTGTGTGTGTGTGTGTGTGTGTGTGTGTGTGGGTGGGTGGGTGTGTGTGGGTGGGGGGGGGGGGGGGGGTGTCTGCTGAATTGCTCAACAAGGCATATAATCTATTTGATGTATGGAAGCACTATAAACAATCTAAGTTTCATCTTCCAGCGGCCCGTACGCCTCCTCCCAACGGTAAGAAGTGCTATGGCTGCAATAAGCAGTTGAACTGCATGAGTGTCCTAAAGTGCTTGGGGGATGAGGACCGCTGCATCTCAGCAACAGGTAAACAGGTCTATATGACATCAGACGACTCACTCCAATTCACATTCCTCAGCTCAGAGGAAATGTTGAGTGATGCAGTAGAACAGATGGGTCAAACATTAAGCCCATCGCTAACATTGTTTTCCTTCTCATAGTGGCAGGGCAGGGCGTGAGGGGCTGCGCCTCCAAGTCCTTGTGTGCAGGAATGACAGAGGGACAGGCAGCGGGAATGGCAGAAGCCATGGGAAAAAATGTGAGCTGCTGTGAGGGTGACATGTGCAACAGCGTCAGCAGCATCGGCGTCAGCCTCCTGCTCCTGCTGGCACCAATGCTCTCTTCTGCCATTTTCTTCTAACTGAAGGAGACAAAATAACCTCAGCGTTCAGTTTCCCTCCTCACCTCTGTATGGCCTCACCACTCATCCTCCCTCTTCATGTCCCATATCTAACCCTGCCTGTTACAGTGCAGTGGCGGCCGGCCACTAGAGGGCGCCAGGGCGCCGCCCCACCCCACAGGAAGGAGGGGAAAATAAAACGTGTGTATAGACGGTTTTCACCAGAGCACTCACAGCACTTCCTTTTTCTCAGCATTCGGCAAACTGCAGAAATATTCACTCGACATCGTTACTTTTGTTTTCGCCGCTCAGCTGTATAGACGGTTTTCACGGAATGGTCAGTCCTGCACTTGAATGTTTTTTTTTCTTTTATGTCCATAGCAAACACTGCAACAGGAAGTGAGCGGGGGTTCAATTTAGAATGTTTTTGTTGTCAAGTTAAAACCATCTATATATATATATATATATATATATATATATATATATATATATATATATATATATATATATATATATATATTTATTTATTTATTTATTTTTATGAGCGAGGTGAATATTAGATAGTGAGTATATCATCTGCAATAAATATGTAGATTCATAATGATCTACATGTGTACTGTTTTGGGTCAACTACTTTCTGCCACGGACGCCGTCCGGGGACTTCCGGCTTCCACCAGTGCTAAGCCAGGATCTGTGTAAATTGCACATGCGCTGTTCGCTCTCAAAACAAAGGGATTCGGGGCGCTGGTATCTAGCGACCAGGTGGAGGTGGGGCCAGGTAGAGCGACGGCAATGCATTCTTGACGGACTCTCTATTTGCAAGCACGAACGTGCTTTCCTCATAGGTAATGTAATGTAACTCATTCACATGCTGTGGGAAGTCCTTCTTCCAAAGTGTTTATGCCATGTGCTTTTCAAGTAAATATGGATGCTAAACAATAAAGATAATGATGGAAGTTTGATGTAGAGATCAGAGGGCTGCTGACCAGGTTACTGTGTCTATTTCTGTAACCTGCTCCGTGATTGATATGCCTACTAATCTGTTGCCCATATGATTCAGAAGATACTAGTAGGCTAACGTCCGTTACTACTTGCTTGATTTAGGGCTGGAGTGGATGATAATTCAATAGCCTATTATTGTTTGTTGTCTTTCAGTAGAATCATCGTGATGATATGAAGTTATTTTAATAGTGACATTGCTGCTGTCTAAATTGATGATGACAAGCAAATGTTACTTAAAAACTGATCAAATGAGGTATGGCAGGAATATTATTTGAAAATGTAAGGTTTGTTTGACATCACCATTCAGTTCAATGAGATGAACACTGATTTTGCATACGTGAAACATATGATATTGATATTGAGAAGAATCCTTATGATTATCATATTGATTTCAACCCCATTGTCCAGGCCTATATTTGGTATAGCCCTCCCTGGACAAAAATGCACCAGCCGCTACTGTTACAGTGTCTGTTGTGTTCTATTTTGTGTTATATGTTCAGGTCTTTCTCCACTCCTTTTCTGTGTATGCAGCACCTTGTGGACGAGATGTTTGCATTATCCTCTACCCATGACCACATTCTCTTCAGCTTTTATGCACAGGAGGATGTTTATATATATATATATATATATATATATATATATATATATATATATATATATATATATATTTAGGGACATACTGTATTCGGTGGTGCTACGCCACCATAATTGTCCATATTTGTCTGCATTATGTTTGGTTTCTGCTATACACATTGTAGTGCCATCTAGTGGTTGCATTTTGCATCATTACCTGTGAGTTCACTGGCTTTGTGCTCAGGTGTTTGCAATCATCTCATGCTAAATAGGGGGAACCCTGTGAGCTGGTGGTCATACCCTGAAGAAGGCTGTTTGTGCCGCTACGTGTGGGTCATGTCCCAGCTCTTTTAACATGCACTAACTATGTTTTTAAGCCTTCCAAAATGAAACCAGGGGGCTGGTGCGATTCTTTTGACTCTAAACTTTTTGTATGGAGCATGCTTCTCAGTGATGGAGTTAAACATGTGTGAGGAGGAATGAGTAGCAGGCAGCTCAGGCATTGGAGTTAAACACAGTGTTTCTCTTAATCAGAATAATAAGTCATATAAGAAGCCCTGCTCTACAAAGTCCCTGAAGTTGCCTGAGTAGCCTTGGTTTCCGACATGTATCCACAACAGTGTTGGGCAAGTTACTTTCAAAATGTAATATGCTACATATTACTAGTTACTTTCATTTGCAAGTAATACGTTACTTTACAATATTACTTCATGTGTAGAATAACTGGTTACTTATTACACTACTTTTGCATTACTTTCACCAAAACAACAGCAGCAGCAGAATGACATTGCTGCCCCAGAACATCCCGAAAAATAATGTCAACCGCCTTGAAGTCAGTGTAAACAATCCAAAATTCTAAATGTTATTCTTTTCCTTTGTTATTGTCATCTATAGTGGTTATTTGCATAAAAACAGACCGTTTGATTAGGAAATTATTTTATCTTTATTTAAATATGTGCTTTGATTAAAAAAAAACTAATTTGTAACTTGAGTTACTTGACAAAGTAACTGGTATAATATTACTGAAATCCTATAAGTAATAAGTTATATTACTGAGTTATTGCTAAAAGTAATATATTACATGTAATGTGTTACTTTTGTAATGAGTTACCCCCAACACTGATCCCCAAAGAGTCAGCATGAGTAAGGTCAGAGGTTTATGTGAGGTGAAGCCTGCTTGAAGAAGAAAACAAGTTGGGGAGGGGGGGACCCTGTGAACATTTGCATTTAGGAGACTTGCTGCGACCAGTTGTTCGAATTGGTAGAGCCTGCGGTGACCCATCTATAGTAATTTAATATCTATGTTTATATCCACTGCTAAGAGCCTGGTGACATTTTTAATCGTCTGTTTTCTGTATCCTTGTGGTTGCCAGGATACCAGCAGCTACTGTTGCTGTGTAGAATAGATGAGCCAGTAAAACATATTGTATGTATTTTCAAGCCTCCACCCCTGATTATGAAAACTTGGATGCCACCTATATTTTTGTGTACTGAGAAAGTGAGAATTGAGCAAACTGTTGTGAGCACTTATCTAATGCTCAAAATGAATATTCATTCCATTATTATTTCTTATTTTTTCTTTTTCCCTCTTTTTCCAATATGTCATAAAAAGATATCATTGCAAATTATCCATAACATTGGTATCACAGGTTACACAAATAACCCAACAGCCAGCCATGTTGCCTCCTGGTGTAGAGTATTGTCGTGTAGTCCATAATATGCTAGCAAAGATCAGTGCGTTCCCATTTCTGTCCAGGGTGAATTATACGGGACATGCTACCGAAAATAAGGACTGTTACATTATGCGCCCAGGCTAGAGAGACCGTACTGATAGTGACGAATACTCAATACAGCTGGAAGAATTGTGAGGAAACAAAAGCCGAATGGAGAAAGAGAGTGAATCGCCCAGAAGCTCTTGTTGGAGTTGCAAAGGTCTTTCGCAAGACTCCACTTGAAGAAATTGACCTTTCATCCTTTGTGTGAAGCCGAGTGCTTGCAGATGTTGGGATCTAAGGAGCAGTGTTGGGGTAACTCATTACAAAAGTAACATATTACATGTAATATATTACTTTTAGCAGTAACTCAGTAATATAACTTAGTACTTATAGGATTTCAGTAATATTATACCAGTTAGTTTGTCAAGTAACTCAAGTTACAAATTAAGTTAAAAAAAAATTAAATCAAAGCACATAATCATTTCCTAATCAAATTGTTTGTTTTTACGCAAATAACCACTATAGATGACAATAACAAAGTAAAAGGATAACAAGGATAACAGGATTTACAATTTTTTGTTTACACTGACTTCAAGATGGTTGAAATAATTTTTCGGGATGGTTCCGGGGTGGCGATGTCATTCTGCTACTCCTGTTATTACAGTGAAAGTAATGCAAATGTAGTGTAATAAGTAACAAGTTACTCTACACAGACAGTAATATTGTAAAGTAACTTATTACTTTCAAATGAAAGTAACTAGTAATATGTAGTATATTACATTTTAAAAGTAACTTGCTGAAGGGCAAGGTGATGTTCTACATAATGCTCTATAGGACCTTAATAGGAAAATTAGCTAAAATTAGTTGACCCAAATCAAAGATCTAAAATAGGACTCTAATTAGACATTTAGAAGAGTATGGGTGACAACAGATTTTATTGACGGCAACAAGTGGTAAGCTGCTGGACAACGGGAGGCAAGGGTTTCTTCTTTTAGATTGATTTGCTCCTTCCGTGTCTTTAACCCATTGATACCGCAGCATTTGTGTGTGTATCCCTTTAAGACCGCGAACCGCGTATGACGCGGTTTGCAGTCTTAAAGGGATACACACACAAATGAGGGATATACACGCAAATGCTGCATCAGGTATCAATGGGTTAAGAAGCCACGGAGGGGGTCATCTTACAATGTATTGTTTCACCATATGCCATTATTCTTGTCACTTGTCACATGTTGTCTATGGAGCCTCCATAGACAACATGTGACAAGTGACAAGAATAATGGCACAATACATTGTAAGATGACTATCAACCAAACTATTAACAACCCATTAATAAATAAAATAAAGATAAATTAGCCCTGAAGTGTGCACAATGTGTGTTCAATATATTTTTTTTTCACATGAGTCAGTGAAACTGTAGGGGTTTTACAGGATATGACATTCTGTTATATCTTGTTAATCTGAAGGGCTGGGTCATTTGAGCAGTGAGTGTGGGTGGCGCTAAGGCATCTTTTAATTTGTTTACAAACCGCTATTAAACAAAACTGTAGAAGAAGAAAAGCAGCAGTGAGGGTGCAGTCAGTGTTCGACTTGTTGATGCCTCGCCTGACTGCACTCAGCTGCTCTCTTCCAGGGTTGGGCAAGTTACTTTCAAAATGTAATATATTACATATTACTAGTTACTTTCATTGTAAAGTAATAAGTTACTTTACAATATTACCCCTCTGTGTAGAGTAACTCGTTACTTATTACACTTTTGCATTACTTTTACCAAAACAACAGCAGTAGCAGAATGACATCGCCGCTCTAAACCATCCCGAAAAATAATTTCAACCGCCTTGAAGTCAGTGTAAACAATCCAACATTCTAAATGTTCTTTTCCTTTGTTATTGTCATAAAAACACACAGTTTGATTAGGAAATGATTGTATCTTTTTTAAATATGTGCTTTAATTTAATAAAATGTAACTCAATTTGTAACTTGAGTTACTTGACAAAGTAACTGGTACAATATTACTGAAATCCTATAAGTAATAAGTTATATTACTGAGTTACTGCTAAAAGTAATATATTACATGTAATATATTACTTTTGTAATTCGTTACCCCCAACACTGCTCTCTTCATGCTTTCCAGGCGAGGCAGCAGTCAACTCAAACGAGTGTCTCGTCATAAACAATAGGGTAGCTGGCTGGGGGCATGTAACCTGACGCTGCAGATGGACGGTTTAGCTTCAGAGAATCTCTTTAGATCTCGCGAGGTTATCCATCTTGCAAGCAAGGTTAGGGGGCATGGTCAGGGTGGGGTAAATCCAGTGTTGGGGGTAACTAATTACAAAAGTAACATATTACATGTAATATATTACTTTTAGCAGTAACTCAGTAATATAACTTATTACTTATAAGATTTCAGTAATATTATACCAGTTACTTTGTCAAGTAACTCAAGTTACAAATTGAGTTACATTTTATTCAATCAAAGCACAAATTCAAAAAAGATACAATCATTTCCTAATCAAACTGTCTGTTCTTATGCAAATAACCACTATAGATGACAATAACAAAGGAAAAGAAAAACATTTAGAATTTTGGATTGTTTACACTGACTTGAAGGCGGTTGACATTATTTTTCAGGATGGTTCGGGGGCGGCGATGTCATTCTGCTGCTGCTGTTGTTTTGGTAAAAGTAATGCAAAAGTAGTGTAATAAGTAACGAGTTACTCTACACAGAAAGTAATATTGTAAAGTAACTTATTACTTTCAAATGAAAGTAACTAGTAATATGTAGTATATTACATTTTGAAAGTAACTTGCCCAACACTGACAGTGTTTGCGGTAACTCATTACAAAAGTAACATATTACATGTAATATATTACTTTTAGCAGTAACTCAGTAATATAACTTATTACTTATAGTACTTATAGGATTTCAGTAATATTATACCAGTTACTGTGACAAGTAACTCAAGTTACAAATTGAGTTACTTTTTTTTAATCAAAGCACATATTTAAAAAAGATACAATCATTTCCTAATCAAACTGTGTGTTTTTATGCAAATAACCACTACAGATGACAATAACAAAGGAAAAGAATAACATTTAGAATTTTGGACTATTTACACTGACTTGAAGGCGGTTGACATTATTTTTCAGGATGGTTCGGGGGCGGCGATGTCATTCTGCTGCTGCTGTTGTTTTGGTAAAGGTAATGCAAAAGTAGTGTAATATACTCTACACAGAAAGTAATATTGTAAAGTAAAGTTGCTGCTGCTTTGCAGCTCACACATGTCTGTGCATTTCAGACCATTTCCAAGGCACGGGCAGTCAGGTCATTTGCACGATCGTACACATGAGTAGGAGAGCAGCTCCAGTTCAATAGAAGGTTTGTGTGCACATCCAACCTTTTGTTAGGCCAGGTGCTGGGTACAGAAGCACAATATAGAAAAAATAGAGAAATACCTGCACACTGGAGCAGCTCCAATATATTTCATTAAACAGCTACTGCAAACTTTTGACCCACACAAAAGGGTCTTCATCAGGCAAATGGCATGACGGAAGACAAACACAGGTATATATGGGGACAAGGGCTGATGACAGTACATTAACGGCAGCTGCCGTGAGTCAATTAAGCCTAAAGTGCATAGCCAATAGCAGGTAACCAGTACCTTAAAACGACCTGACTGCGCGGCCAAAAATAAAGGTGCAATCAGTCGTTTTTTTATACACAATACAAGTAGCCTACAATCCTCAGTAATTGCAATAAAATACATAAATGTTGAAAATAGTATGTGGGGAAACAAGTGTTACCACGTCAGTTTAAAGCTAAAAGCTTGTATACAAAAATTAAGACTGTATAAAGGAGAATAATGACAATTATAAAAATGGTTTTATGTCAAACTCCTCGTTCAGACCTTGAGGGGACGTGGGGTCTAGGAAGAAAATCCAATAGGTTTCTCGCTGTAGGAGCAACTTGTCATGGTCGCCTCCTCTGGGGGGTCTTTTCACTTGCTCCACCACACCTATACAGTGAAAGGAGTTGAGATTGTGGCCAGCCTGTTTAAAATGAGCAGCAACAGGGTTCCGCTCATCGCCGGTTCTAATGTTGCTCCTATGTTCGCTCATTCTGGTGCGTAACTGGCGAGAGGTTTCACCCACATACGCAAGGCAATGATATAGGGGTGTCAAAAATAATCGATTATAAGATGCATCGCGATGCGGACGTGCACGATTCTGCATCGATTCACAAATGTCAAAAATCAATTATTAAAAATAATAATAATAATAATAATCGAATAAATTATAATGGTAGTACATGCAGTTGTTTATTTGGATCATAATACAATGCAATTCCAAATGCACTTTTATTTTCAAAGTAGCCACACAGTGAGAAAAAAGAAAGTGAGAAAAAATAAATCATGTACTGGGGGAAAAAAGTGATGCATCGATTTAAGATGCATCGAGATGCATCGGTAATCGTAATCGAATCGAATCGTGAGGCCAGTGAAGATTCACAGCCCGACAACGATAGCAGGTCCAACACAGCCTCAGGTGCAGGCGTATACCTGGCATCCATTCAATGGCCACATCCCCATCGTGAATCCTCCATCCATGATCCATCCGGATGTGGTAAACTGAGAGTGTACTCCAAAACACCTTCGCCAAATAGGCGCCTGGCACCTTGCTCGTAACTAGGCACGCATGAAGAGAATCCTCACAAGGGTGAGGCTGAATGGAGTCAACTTCTCCACTGCGTTGCACAAAACAGCTGTTAGCAAAGCCTGTTGACTTGAATTGTGTTGATTGAAGGCAGGTAGTTTGTCGAAGGCACTTACATCCTGCACGTTACCTCCTGGAGCTTTCCAAATAGGTCATCAGAGACCTATTTCCAACTATGTGTCTTGTACGGTCTTATTATTCTTCAGTTGTTTGAACATGGCTGACTTTCCACGCCCAGCGAAAGCGCTGCCCGTAAATGAGTGCATTCCAAACAGAGTATCTGACCCAACAATGTTTGGTGGTCATCGCCGAACAATTCCAAACAAAAGACAGACGGCCGTGGCACACCAAACAAACAAACAGCTGTGTTTGTCCGTGTTTGTTTGGAGAATGTTTGATCGGTGTGTCATGGGATTTACGGAGAGACCCATCCCTGTTGGCTCGGGCCCAAGGCAACGGTCCAAGTGAGTGGGCTAAAACTTCCACCACGTGCAGCTGCCTGCTCTCTGCAACAAGAATCATCCGCCCAAACAGCGTCCTATCAGCCTCGAGGAGAACTTCTTTTCTGTTGCAAAGGGGTGTGTGACTTCTTGCCGACGGCCTTCAGTAAAGCCACACGTTTTTTTCCGAGAACACGGGTTTATTGGTGTTGTTTTTGTTGGCTGACGCACAAAGGTCCAGTAGCTTTTAGAATCTAAAAGACGATGTATAAATGACCTGTTTATCTTCTGTTTTATTGATGTTTCATTAATGTTTCACGATATTTTTAGAGTGAAATAAAAACAATTTGTAACCCTTTGTTTTACAGGACCCTAACAACGTATGATCCATTTGTAATTACATTGGTAAACATTGGTAAACCCCGGCCTGGCCTTCTCTCCCATGCCTTGTAAGGCCAGGGACATTGTGGGGCTGGAGCTGGGCTCTCTGACAGCGGTGTCGGAAGAGAACGCTGGCCAGGCTACGCTCACTCATGAGCGATGACTCTCACCCAGGGGCGGACTGGGATCATAATTCAGGCCGGGCATTAGATACCAAGCAGGCCAGGCTGATACGGGCCGACGCACGAAAAATTTGGGCCGTTTGAAGCTCAATTTGGGCCGTTTGAAGCCCAATTTGGGCCGTTTGAAGCCAGATTTGGGCCGTTTGAAGCCCAATTTGGGTCGTTTAAAGCCAGATTTGGGCCGTCTGAAGCCCGATTTGGGCCGTTTGAAGCCCAATTTGGGCCAAGTCCAATTTTACAATGAGATGCACCCACTTTAAACCCGAATAAAGTAATAAAACCACTAGTAAACCAGTAGGCGGCGCCTGGCCTGCTGTTCAGTGAGTGGCCTGGCCTGGCCTGCAAATATTTTTATTTATTTTTTGGAGGCCAGGCCAGGCCATGCCACCGGGCATTTGCCCGACGTGCCCGATTATGCAGTCCGCCCCTGCTCTCACCCACTCCATGGTGTGCTAGTCAAACACAGGAGCACGTTCAGTGAGAGGCTGATCCCACCTAGATGCAACACAGAGAGGCACAGGAAATCATTCCTGCCTGTGGCCATTGGACTCTTTAACGCCTCACTTAAATCATTGAGTGCCAATGACGACTATAGTCGTCAATTCAAATAGTAACGTTGAGTGCCAATGTCGTCAATTGCGTTTTTTGACGGTGGGACGTGGATCAAAGCCTGATCCATCTCCTGTGAAAGTATGGTGGATGTTGAATGTGTAAAAGCTATTTTACGGACCCATTAGGTGGCGACAGTGCTCTCCAGATTAGAGAAAGGCGAGGAAAAAACAGAGAAGAAGTCATGGGGAAACGGAAATCGCATCGGTATGCATCGATATGCATGAAGCATAACGTTAGCTGTGCCTGCAGCAGCCAATCTGCTGCCACAATTGAGCCCCTCCGTGTCCGCTGCGATAGCCCATCCGCATGATTAGTTGTGGAGTTGTTATTATTCTCAACTGGAAGCGCTGGAAGCCGGTGACAAATACGCGCGGAACGCTGTGAAAAAGCTGGGTTTTCAGTGCAGAGCAAACTCAGCAGAGAGCCACCAGAGCCACCAGAGACACACCCACGGAGGAGGGGTTTGCAGTAGAGGGGGGTGGGGCACGCAGGGCAGCATACAACACCGACCCAGACAGACCCAGACAGCAGGCTCGATGGACAGATTGGCAAGCTAGAATATCTGATGCCCACCAGCAGTAAATCAAGACCAGCAAGAAAGTGTAGGGTCTGCGCACGCAGGGGTCAGCGCTGCTGGTTGCAGCTAAAAAATATTATTTTACCAAACAAAATTCCTTTGTTTTCGCTGTTTTATTGAAGGAAATTATTTTTGAGGTGTTACTACATCAGAAAATATTAGCTTCAGAGTCAGTGATGTGCTTGAAATGCTTCATTTCACAAAAGGCTGAATATCTCAGCTTCTAATTTGAAATGTCTGTTTTTGCTGAAAACAACCTATCTTCTCCGGCTGATAACTAAATAACGGAAAATGATATCAATAAACTTTTTTTTGCTGATGATACAATAGAGTCTCATCGTTCTTTGGGCGTGTTCGGTCTTTACATAACAGTACAGTAATATCACACAATATTCTGTGGGCCTCGAGAAATCACTGAAAACGCTCTGAAAGGGCTGGCACTGGGAGCATCCGTCTTCCAAAAGTGGCTGGCACTCAATGAGTTAAAGAGCACCTCGGAGACACTCAGTCTCCCTGAGACTGAGTCAGCCGATAGGTTAAATGAAGTTATAATAACATTATAACTAAAGTTCGGGAACAAGGCCATGCCACAACTAATCACTCAGTCAATCATTCAATCAGGCAATCCCTTGCTCCGCCTGGATTCAATCATTCGCTCCACCTATATATACGCCCCAAACCAAGATCCTTTCTCTCGTCTCAAGACCAAACTCATCCCTCCCACCCAGCCCCTTAATCTTCTATCTCAGCCTAGGAACCACCGGGGATAAGATGGAGCCATCAAGACCATGAAGATTCCATCGCCGAGGCAGTTCCCCCATCCAGAGTCTCACTCCCTGGTTCCTCGAGACATCTACTCATACTTCCTCCAAGTCATCCATTCATTCCTCATCCGCTCACCCCCTCATCCCTTCATCCCTCATCCCTTCATCCCTCATCCCTTCATCCCTCATCCCATCCCCTCATCCCATCACCCCCTCCCCCCATCCCTTCCCTCATCCCTCACCCCCTTATCCCTCATCCCTTCATCCCTCATCCCTTCATCCCTCATCCCATCCCCTCATCCCATCACCCCCTCCCCCCATCCCTTCCCCCATCCCTTCATCCCCATTCTCCCTAACAAACTATCAATTATTTGTGGCTTGGTCATAGTTAGTGAACTGTGCCTTAGCTGAGCCACATGTAATGGGCAAGCTGACTTAATATAATTCCAGTGTGCAATAACTGCAATTTGACACATGGGCCCCTATTCTCCCACAGGCCTTCGGCGCTAAAACGGGCCTTAAACGCAAATAAACGTGCCTTGCGCCTGTTTTGGGAAGATATCAATATGGCTTTACGCTGCCAAATGCGCTTTAGGCCGAATGGGCATGGCGCAGTCCCAGAATGGGCGTGTCGGCCTTAAATCTCGGCGTAATGATATCTTCCCACCTGGCGTAAATTTAGCGCTTTGCGCTTTTGAAAACCAGGCCTATTCAGTGCGCCAGTTGCAAGGAGCGCTCTTCTGCCTCTCCCCTGTCACCCTTCTCTGTCTCTCTCTGAAACCAGGCCTATTCAGTGCGCCAGTGCTCTTGGCCTGCATTTATATAAATGATATAAATATATAAATTCTGCCTCTCCCCTGTCACCCTTCTCTGTCTCTCTCTGAAACCAGGCCTATTCAGTGCGCCAGTGCTCTTCTGCCTCTTCTCTGTCACCCTTCTCTCTCTCTCTCTGACTCCCTCGCTTAGACAGACACAACACACTTCCCATCGGAAAAATAAGTTGTAAGTTGCCTGGCATGTCCCAGCATGCATTGTGCTTCTCCATTTCGCTACTAAATAGCAACTAAATGAGCCGAAATAGATATAAAAGGTCGATCTAAATTAATGTGTAATGGTAACACAACCTGCAATTGTCGAACATTTCAATATTGGACCAAATGAAACATCGAAATGAATACACCACCCTATGTGAAACATATATGTCCTCCTGGCCCTATATATATCCCTTATGGATTTAACGTGATTTAGATAAGTGACAGCGGAACGCGCTTCTACTGTCATGTGCTATACTGTGATGTCCGCTCCAATAACTTGGCCCTACTTCACATTTAGTTTTACAATAAAAACACATTTATGCAATGACTTTACATAATGTAGGGTATATTTATGTGCATCATCCTTCCTGCAGCAGGCGAGAGAAAATTATATCTTTCTGGACAAACTTTCACCAATCTAATAGGCTATATTTTTCTAGCTGATGCATTTAGAACATTCTTTTCACTTTGATCTTGCTATAGTGTAGGGTATTTACATGCTTGCAGTATTTAAACTGCAGTTAGATTGTTTGAGAAGCATCATAATATGGAATAATAGCCGATATATGGAGACAGACAGACGGGATGAAGGGGGGGGGGGGCAGCAGAGGCTTGGGTTTGTCTGGTTTTACTGGACCACTGGAATTGGAGCTTAAAAGGCAAGCATGCGATTCGTTTATTGCACTTATCCAATGAACTGACGGTGCATAATTTTACGCTTAAAAGGCGTGGTTCTAATGCGTTAGGCTGAGTGGAGCGCCAGCACCAAGATATCAAGTGCGCTGGTCCACGCCCACTGATCAGCGCTGCGCCAGGCGCTCGGCCTAGAAACTATGCCGATGCAACGATAGGGGCCATACTGTACATTCTACTTTATTATACTTTACTTACTCTACGTTATTTTAGTTTAATCTATTGCATTTTACTGCATTTTACTTACAGTATTGTACTGACTGTTTAAGTTTAGGGAGATACTGTGTGATACTGTGTTATGCTATGTGTGTTCTGAGTGCGAGCTGCTGTAACTTGTCCCAATTTCCCCCCGGGGATCATTAAAGTCTTTCTGATTCTGATTCTGATTCTGATTATGTGTGTGGGGGGAAGATCCTAAAGCATGGCACCCATTCGATTCTAAAGCATGCCATCTCCTCCTTTCCCTGTTCTCTCCTCCCTCACATTCCACCCCCCTTTTCTCCCCTTTCTCTATCATATGATTGTTCAATCTTGTTATTATTACTACTGTAATTGCTACTGTTGTGTCAGCTAGATTTAGCTAGACATATTTTCTGTGAAGTCCTCTGAGACATGCTTGTGAATTAGGGCTATACAAATAAACTTGACTTGGATTCAAACCACTAAATTTCTGACTGCGAAGCACGCAGCTTTTCTAACCACTCAGCCACCAGGGCTTTGTGAGTTTCATAGTGGAGTTTGAGAGGATAACTGTATGTCACTCAGATGTAGTTGTTGTCACTTTGTAGCTTTGTTATTATACACAGAGACTTGGGAAAAAATATTGATACTTTGTTAGTTGTAGCTTGAAAATATTGATTAATGTGAAGACATTTCTGTGTGACTGTGCCACAGTGGCACATTCAGGCCCCCCCCCCCTCCCCCCTCTCAAAAGGCAGATGCTATTTGCACCCGGGTGTAAATAGTCCATGTGGCATTATACTGAAGAGAAGAGACTGTAGCTGGCAGTAGCATAAAGCAACTTGTTGCCGTAAATTAATATAAACAAGATTAACAAGAAGCGCTACAGTGGATTAATCTGTTACTGCAACCAAATAATGTTCCAAAAGCCATGTAGTAGGCATTTGTGACTGTTACACACGTGCCCTATCTTCCCACTGGCCTTAGGCGTAAAAACTGGCATTAAACGCAAAAAAACGTGCGTTGCGCCTGCCTCGGGAAGATAGCAACATGGTTTTAGTCCCCGAAATACGCTTTACGCCGAAGAGGCGTGGCGCAGTGCCAGAATAGGCCAGAATGGGCGTTTCGGCCTTAAATACCGGCCTATCGATATCTTCCCCCCTGGCGTTAATTTAGCGCTTATCGCTTTTCAAAACCAGGCCTTATTCAGTGCGCCGGTTATTAGGCTACTGTGCGTAATTGCGCGGAGCTCTCCTCTGCCATCTCACTCTCTCTCCCCCTCTCTCTCTCTCTCTCACTCCCTCTCTCTCGTGCAGACAGGCACAATGACTGATGAAAAAAAAGTTGTTATACTGTAGTTTTGAGCCCCTGTCATTCAGAGGCTGTTGCATCAACCTACCTGTGCACTCCCCCTACCAAAGCCACGCATGTGAAATCTCCCAGCATGCATTGAGGCTAATACATTTTGACAATAAATAGCAACCAAATCAGCCTAAATAGACTAAGTGGTAGATATAAATAATATGTATGTTAACACAAGATGCAATTTTGGAACATTTCAATATTGGACAAAATAAAACATAAAAATGAAAACACAAACCTATGTGAAACATATATGTAATCCAGATGGTATATATATCCCTCGCAAAGTTAACGTGATATAGATGAGTGATAGCGTGATGTCCGCTGAGTGGACTCCGCTCCAATAAGACTTGGCTTACTTCACATGTACTTTTACAATAAAAACACATGTATGCAATGACTTTACATAATGTAGGCTATATTTATGTGCATCATTTAGCCTGTGCAGCAGGTCGTCTAAAAGTTATAAAACTACCTGCCCTGAATGAGCCGAGTGGGGGTGCTTGTTGTTCACTATTGTGAAAGTTATGTGTTTACAACATAAAGATAATGGAATTGGATGCATATCAGGAATGTCACCGATAGTTAACGTTCTATATTGTAGGCTACAGGGAGACCATCTGCCCTGCTGAACAGATCTGTATTTGCCTGGCTGTAGGTTGAATTGTTTTATCCAGGCTATGATCTGTGATGTGCTGAGATATCCAAATTGGCATGAAGAGATGACAGCATGCAGCCAAAATCCGGACATGGATCGAGTGGATCGGAGCTTCGGAAGGAAGAACGTCGTTGAGTAACTGCAGTTCACCAATGAGCAGGTTGTGCATAATTTTACGCTTGAAAGGCGTGGTTAGAATGCTTAAGGCCGCGTGTAGCGTCGACACCAAAATATCGAGTGCGCTGGTCAGGGGTGGACTGCATAATCGGGCACGTCGGGCAAATGCCCGGTGGCCTGGCCTGGCCTGGCCTGCAAATGTTTTTTTTGTTTTTTTTTTTGTTTTTTGCAGGCCAGGCCAGGCCACTCACTGAACAGCAGGCCAGGCGCTGCCTACTGGTTTACTAGTGGTTTTATTACTTTATTCAGGGTTAAAGTGGGTGCATCTCATTGTAAAATTGGACTTGGCCCAAATTGGGCTTCAAACGGCCCAAATTGGGCTTCAAACGGCCCAAATCGGGATTCAAACGGCCCAAATCTGGCTTTAAACGACCCAAATTGGGCTTCAAACGGCCCAAATTGGGCTTCAAACGGCCCAAATTTTTCGCCGCCGCCCTTCGGACGCCGGCACGCGCGTCAGCCCATATCAGCCTGGCCTGCTTGGTATCTAATGCCCGGCCTGAATTATGATCCCAGTCCGCCCCTGGCACTGGTCCACGCCCACTAATCTGTAAACTGTGACACTCACATCTTTCCATCCCCCAACGAGGATCAATGACACACCTATTTCTCACTCTTCTCAAAGATCTAGGCCTACAGTAACTGTCTGCTGTGCTCACCCTGAATACACTCTTGGCTCTGCTTCAGATTCCCTTGTGTACCTCTCCCCTGTCAGTCTGCCTTGTTTCGGTTTCACCAACAGATGGCACCCCAGTTTTCCCCAGATGTTAGTCTAGAGACGGTCTATATATAACCTGCTTGTTGAGATGCCAGTAAGAGCCTTTGTTTATTTGAAAAGCCTGTAATGTAATGTAATTTTTTATAATGTCATTATAAATAACAAAATCACTGTATAAACAAAGTCAAAACAACCAGAGACTGAACAGGCTCAGGCAGAAGCAAAATGCTTATATTATGCCTGACCTAGTTTCTACTCGGTTAAGCTCTCCTCCAATATGAAAGAAAAACAACAGAAAAGTAATTTGCAACAGTCAATGTTTACAAGACAGATTTTTTTTTTTTAACAGCATCAGAACATTTATTCACACTTATAACGCTCAAAAATAGCTTCAGAAACCATTTTTTTGAAAACCAAAAGCGAATTACACATCTTCAAATTGATATGTGCATCATTCCAAACTTTCACCCCAACAGTGGAAACACATCTCCTTTTAATCTCTTTTTTTTTTTTTTTTTTGCATTTTGCACATTAAACTTTTTTTTTTTTTTAGCATTTTGCACATTAAACTTGCACACACCTCTTAGATCGTACTTGCTGTCCCGTATTGAAAATAACTTTTGCACAGAGAATGGGAGTGACTTTGATTTTGCTTTAAACATTATTTGCATTATCTCATTGGCCCCTATCGTTGCATCGGCGTAGTTTCTAGGCTGAGCGCCTGGCGCAGCGCAAATCAGTGGGCGTGGACCAGCGCACTTGATATCTTGGTGCTGGTGCTCCACTCAGCCTAACGCATTACAACCACGCCTTTTAAGCGTAAATTATGCACCGTCAGTTCATTGGATAAGTGCAATAAACGAATCGCACGCTTGCCTTTTTAGCTCCAATTCCAGTGGTCCAGCAAAACCAGACAAAACCCAAGCGCTCTCCCCCCCCCCCCCCCCCCCCCTCCCTTCATCCAGTCTGTCTGTCTCCATTATAGGCTATTATTCCATATTATTATGCTTCTCAAACCAATCTAACTGCAGTTTAAATACTGCAAGCATGTAAATACCCTACACTATAACAAGATCAAAGTGAAAAGAATGTTCTAAATGCATCAGCTAGAAAAATATAGCCTATTAGATTGGTGAAAGTTTGTCCAGAAAGATATAATTTTCTCTCGCCTGCTGCAGGAAGGATGATGCACATAAATATACCCTACATTATGTAAAGTCATTGCATAAATGTGTTTTTATTGTAAAACTAAATGTGAAGTAGGGCCAAGTTATTGGAGCGGACATCACAGTATAGCACATGACAGTAGAAGCGAGTTCCGCTGTCACTTATCTAAATCACGTTAAATCGACAAGGGATATATATAGGCCCAGGAGGACATATATGTTTCACTTAGGGTGGTGTTTTAATTTCGATGTTTTATTTGGTCCAATATTGAAATGTTCTACAATTGCAGGCTGTGTTACCATTACACATTATTTTAGATCGACCTTTTATATCTATTTCGCCTCATTTGGTTGCTATTTAGTAGCGAAATGGAGTACCCAATTGCATGCTGGGACATTCACAGGCAGTGAACTTACAACTGCTATTTCCTATAGGACGTGTGTTGTGTCTGTCTGAGCGAGGGAGTCAGAGAGAGACAGTCGTATTGTGCCTGTCAGACTGAGGAGAGAGGGAGAGAGTGACACAGAGAAGGGTGACAGAGGAGAGAGCCAGAGGGGAGGGAGAGAGCCAGAGGGGAGCGTTCCGCGCAACTGGTGCACTGAATAGGCCTGCTTTTCAAAAGCGCAAAGCGCTAAATTTACGCCAGGTGGGAAGATGTCAGTACGCCGAGATTTATGGCCGACACGCCCACTCTGGCCCATTCTGGGACTGCGCCACGCCCATTCGGCCTAAAGCGCATTTGGCAGTGTAAAGCCATATTGATATCTTCCCGAAACAGGCGCAAGGCACGTTTTTTTGCGCCGAAGGCCTGTGGGAGAATAGGGCCCAATGTCTCCTGCTGCCTCATTGTTCTGAATTTGGGTCACCTGCTCTGCACATACCTCCCTATAACACCGCCTTTATGCATGTTCCTGTTGTATTTGCAAGTCACAAGTTCATTATTTTCTTACGCTTAATATGAATATGATATGATATACTAATCAGAGATCACTGATTCCGGAAACAAGTGACCCAGTTTGATGCTTTATTCGGAGCTTCAGCAGTGAGTGATTACCAGCCAATGTCGCTAAAACATATTCCTCTTTCCATCAATGTTTTATACACATCAAAACCCCGCCCGCACAAAGTGATGGTCATAAGCAGATGAACATATCACAATAAGTTATTCCCATCTTAGTAAACACTGACCTTCTATGAACTTCATTCCCCGAATGCTTGATATGACACAAAGGCTATTCGTAGCTCCATCTCATGGAAACATCACAACAACATATCATCTCTCAGGCACTGTTCCTAATCAGGCACCTTGACACTGTTCAGCCACAAACCATATCCACACACGTTCATAATGGAATAGAACTATGGGATGATAGTCTTATTGATTACTATAGCGATGGACCTATAGTCAAATATCACTACACTAGTTATTGTCCCCAGACTTCATATGAATTACATTGGATCCAGCTTAGCCTAGTATCACTACTTAAGCTGCCTCACTTTATTTAACAAGTACTCTAAGACTCATACATACAGCTATGCAGTGCTCTTGAAATGTGCATCTGTTTCTTTATGTAGGCTAGGGATGGGCAACTTTGATGATAGAGAGGGCCAGGCCCGGTTTTACAGGGGTGCAAAAGCACGCATTGCACCCTTATTTTAATTGTCTGCATGCTCAGTTGAATTTTTATTTTATTTTTTTATATATAAATGCTGCAGCTGCACACTTAGGCCCCTATTCTCCCACAGGCCTTCGGCACTAAAACGGGCCTTCAGCGCTAAAAAACGTGCCTTGCGCCTGTCTCGGGAAGATATCAACATGGCTTTAGGCTGGTAAATGCGCTTTACGCTGAATGGGCGTGGCGCACTCCCTGAATGGGCGAGAATGGGCGTGTCGGCCTTAAATGCCGGCCTAATGATATCTTCGCACCTGGCGTAAATTTAGCACTTTGCGCTTTTGAAAACCAGGCCTATTCAGTGCGCCAGTTGTGAGGAGCGCTCTTCTGACTCTTCTCTGTCACCCTTCTCTGTCTCTCTCTGACTCCCTCGCTCAGACAGACACAACACACGTCCCATAGGAAAAATAAGTTGTAAGTTCACTGCCTGTGTAATGTCCCAGCATGCATTGTGCTACTCCATTTCGCTACTAAATAGCAACCAAATGAGCCGAAATAGAGGTAGATCTAAATAATGTGTAATGGTAACACAACCTGCAATTGTAGAACATTTCAATATTGGACCAAATAAAACATCGAAATGAAAACACCACCCTATGTGAAACCCTATGTGAAACACCCTATGTGAAACATATATGTCCTCTTGCATCCAGCACTTGAACAGGGCAGTCGCTTTATTTTCTCGCTCTCCCTTATCTCCCTTCTTTGCCCCTGCCTGCAAAACTCCCAGAGCAAACTTGCATTCGTCTACTCGAAATGACAAATATGGATTTATTGGATTTACTAAGCTGGTATCTCAACGCAAATCAACTAAACTTTTTGGGGTCCGGAGAACCTCCACCCTCTGCCCAGCTTGCTTTCGCCGCGGGACACGGGAAGACAACAGCGATTGACCCTAGGCTGTGACGTCATGAAAATCGAGATGGGCGGTCAGTGAATTTGAACTGTGAATTTGAACTGTGAAAAATGGATTATATCTGGATATATCAGAGAAATTCCACTTGATCTGCAATAAGGAGAATATGAACTAATGTTGGTGAACCAGAGACTTGACACCTGCTGTTGACTTTCTGGTCTGTGTGACCCTGGTCTGTGTGACGGAAAGGAATTCCAGGCAACCAAAACATTTCATCCTAATCTGGACTCTCTACTGCCAAGGACGCAGCTCTCCTGATGTTTTCGTCTGCAACTGAGCTCTCCCCCTCCCCCAAACCCCCGGCCTTGTTCAGCCCTTGCATCATCCACCCCACCCCCCCCCCCCTCTCCCTCTTCCTCCGATATACATCCATCTGGCGCTGATGACAGCGAGCCACTTGCGTTGTTTGAGGAGCTAATGCAACGGTGGCGCTGCGCACGTGGCGACCCGGCTGAGGGCAGCAGATGGTCCTTTGGAATCTGTACATAATGCAACAAATGTTTATGTATTGTATAATATTGAAGTGTGCCTTTATTACTTTAAAACTAGTAATAATGTATCTCAATTCTGAAGTGTGCCGTTATTACTAATCTCAAACTAGTAATGATGTTGTAATTATCCACTACTGTCTGATGTGAACCAAAGTGCCCTTCTGGGACATACGAATAAACTTGAACTTGAACTTGAACTTGAACTCCTGGGCCTATATATATCCCTTGTCGATTTAACGTGATTTAGATAAGTGACAGTGGAATGCGCTTCTACTGTCATGTCCTACTGTGATGTCCGCTCCAATAACTTGGCCCTACTTCACATTTAGTTTTACAATAAACACACATTTATGCAATGACTTTACATAATGTAGGGTATATTTATGTGCATCATTCTACCTGCAGCAGGGGAGAGAAAACGATATCTTTCTGGACAAACTTTCACCAATCTAATTAATCTCATCATATAGGGATAGGCTATATTTTTCTAGCTGATGCATTTAGAACATTCTTTTCACTTTGATCTTGCTATAGTGTAGCGTATTTACATGCTTGCAGTATTTAAACTGCAGTTAGATTGGTTTGAGAAGCATAATAATATGGAATAATAGCCTATATATGGAGACAGACAGACGGGATGAAGGGAGGGGGGGGGGAGCAGAGGCTTGGCTTTGTCTGGTTTTACCGGATTTCTCCTGGAATTGGAGCTTAAAAGGCAAGCGTACTGCACTTCTCCAATGAGCGGACTGTGCATAATTTTACGCTTAAAAGGCGCGGTTATAATGGTTGAGGCTGCGTGTAGCGCCGATACCAAGATAGCGAGTGCGCTGGTCCACACCCACTAACTGCGCTAGGCCATGTTCGTTAACACGATATCTGAGGAACGCCTTGACGTAATTTCATCAAATTTGCCTCAAACATTGACTTAGACTCAAGGATGATCTGATTAGATTTTGGTGGTCAAACGTCAAAGGTCAAGGTCACTGTGACCTCTCGAACGCCATTTTCAAGCTTGTTAACGCAATTTCTCAGGAATGCCTTGACGGAATTTCATCAAATTTGCCTCAAACATCGACTTGGACTCAAGCATGAACTGATTAGATTTCGGTGGTCAAAGGTCAAAGGTCAAGGTCACTGTGACCTCTCGAACGCCATTTTCAAGCTTGTTAACGCGATATCTCAGGGATGCCTTGACGGAGTTTCATCAAATTTGCCTCAAACATCGACTTGGACTCAAGGATGAACTGATTCGATTTTCGTGGTCAAAGGTCAAGGTCACTGTGACCTCACGAATGTCATTCCCAAGTTCGTTAAAGCTCCACTCAGCTGCACTGAGTGGGCCCCACTCGTGATGGGCAGGCCTACTGACCTTCAGCAGGCAGGTCTAGCGGCGGTCCTCTCTTGCAGTGCTGGGCGTGTACCCACGTTCCTCTCTCTCCCACCTTGATGGCTGTGTGTGTGGTGAGTAGTATCTGATATGGGCCAGCCAAGCGCGCTGTCTTCCACGATTTCCTCTTGCAGTCTCGGATGAATACCCAGTCCCCTGGGACCAGGTTATGTAGTGGTCCCTTTGCAATGCAGTCCATTTACCATTTACCATTTAAGTGGTTAAATGCTCACCCTCCATCTCACAGTAGATGGCTGAAGGAGTCTCTACTGTCCATCAAACTTGAGAAGCTTAGATTCTCCATCAAGATCTCTCCTGAATCATATTGAGTCATTGACGTCCCTGCCTGGTCGTGACGACTGAGCTTAACTTATGTTATTTTTATTTTATTTTTATTTATTTCTTCTTACATGTTGGTGAATTTATTTATCAATCATTTATACGTATTCATATTTTATTTATGTATGTGTACTTTGTATGATCACCATCACTGTATTGTTATCAACATGACCTGGTAAACATATCTCTCCTTGGGAAGGGGTGGGGCTATGGGGAAATGGGGGGGCGGGGGGGGGGGGTGTAATTTTTTTTAAGGAAGACTTCTTTTTCTTTTTGTAGTATGACTTGTGAAAAATATCAATTCTTCCAATAAAGAAAGTTATTTAAAATAATGTTGCTGTAAATTGTAGGATTCCAGTCCTTCAGACAGACAGACATCATGGATACATCAGGCACTTCCAGGCCCATGCTGCTGAGCTCATGCCCCATCACTGTACCTGGACCTGCAGCCCCTTGACTTACAAAGCTATATAACAGCTTTGAATTAGGATCACGTTTATTTAAAATGATTCATTACTAAGTCGTATGTGCTGTCTCGTCAATTCAATCTGTTAAAGTATTGCTGTTTTGATAGTTTACATTTACATTTACATTACGTCATTTAGCAGACGCTTTTGTCCAAGGCAACTTACAATATCACATTTTGTCAACAGTACACAAAACAACTATGCAACACAATCAATGACAGCTAAGATATTTTGATAGACTAGCACCATGTAGGAAGTAGTTTGAGAAGGAATAAGTAACATGTAGCATTAGTAGGTTTGAGAAGGATCCCCCCCCCCCCCATATAAGTGAATTTTGATTGGATTATGTCCAATTTCAGCCACTGCCTCCCCTTCTTAGCCAATTGGCATGAACATAAACACACATCTTCACACACACACACACACACACACACACACACACACACACACACACACACACACACACACACACACACACACACACACACACACACACTTGACCTCCATGCAAATGTTAGCCTCCTAGGGTGAAAACTGTGCCTGCTAAAGGGTGGTGAACGTTTTGTGGACTGACCAACCGATATCAATCAAACAACCAACCAACTGACCGACAGAGTGACGTATAAAGCTGCTGGTCGCAGCTAAAAATAGAATATATCATATCAGTATAATTAAAAACATTACTTCTAATTTTTTGTTAAACTTTTTGTTTGCCTTTCTGCCTTTTGTGTGTGTGCCTCTATCTGATTTAAAAAAAAAGGAAAGCAAGTAAAACCATAAAAGTAACAATCAATTAATAATGTTTCTAATTACAAAACAATTAGGATCCGATCACCCAAAACCCAGAAAGGTGTGTATGAGCAAATTAGTTTTTACAGACACATAGTTTAACAATAGGGCAGCAACTGGAGAGAGCTGTTGCTAACACTTATATAATGCAAACATACAGTATAATCAGTTGCTGTTTAATTTAACTTTATAGGTAATATGCAAACAACATAAGGGGGGGGTGGGGGCTTGATGGAAAGGGCAGAGGGAAATCTGCCTATGTTCATTTGTCATACATTGCCTGGCTATACGTTATACAAATGTTCATCAAATTAAGTAGATATTATGAGAATTATGAAGAAGAACAAAGGTCCAGAGTGCTCGGAGGTCCACAAGGTGAAGGTGCTCTTTGATGAGGATCACAAAGGTTCAAAAAAGAAAGGTCCAACGCACTCTTCTGGCAGAAAGTAAAAAGCCTTTATTTACTGTAGATGGCTATTTCATTTTGGAAGGCTTAAAAACATAGTTAGTGCATGTTAGTGCCCATTATGTTGGCGTAGCAACACCGAATACAGTATGTCCCTATATATATATATATATATATATATATATATATATATATATATATGTAAACATCCTGTGCATAAAAGCTGAAGAGAATGTGGTCATGGGTAGTGGATAGTCCAAACATCTCGTCCACAAGGTGCTGCATACACAGAAAAGGAGTGGAGAAAGACCTTAACATATAACACAAAATAGAACACAACAGACACTGTAACAGGCAGGGTTAGATATGAGACATGAAGAGGGAGGATGAGTGGTGAGGTTAGATATGAGACATGAAGAGGGAGGATGAGTGGTGAGGTTAGATATGAGACATGAAGAGGGAGGATGAGGTGAGGCCATACAGAGGTGAGGAGGGAAACTGAACACTGAGGTTATTTTGTCTCCATCACTTAGAAGAAAAGGGCAGAAGAGAGCATTGATGCCAGCAGGAGCAGGAGGCTGACGCTGATGCTGCCGACGCTGTTGCACATGTCACCCTCACAGCAGCTCACATCTTGTGCCACGGCTGCTGCTGCCGGTCCCAGTAGTCCTGGACAGATGGACTTGGAGCCGCAGCCCCTCAGGCCCTGCCCTGCCACTATGAGAAGGAAAACAATGTTAGCGATGGGCTTAATGTTTGACCCATCTGTTCTACTGCATCACTGAACATTTCCTCTGAGCTGAGGAATGTGAATTGGAGTGAGTCGTCTGATGTCATATAGACCTGTTTACCTGTTGCTGAGATGCAGCGGTCCTCATCCCCCAAGCACTTTAGGACACTCATGCAGTTCCCCTGGCTATTGCAGCCATAGCACTTCTTACCGTTGGGAGAAGGTGTACTGGCCGCTGGAAGATGAAACTTAGATTGTTTATAGTGCTTCCATACATCAATATATGCCTTGTTGAGCAATTTAGCATACACACACACACACACACACACACACACACACTCACACTCACACTCACACACACACACACACACTCACACTCACACACACACACACTCACACTCACACACACACACACACACACACACACACACACACACTCACACTCACACACACACACACACACACACACACACACACTCACACTCACACACACACACACACACACACACACACACACACACACACACACAGATTACAATAACAACAACAACACAAGAAAATAATGTCTTGAGAAAACAACAAATAAATGTGTATTATTAAATGTGTCTTAATTGACAATTTTCCAGATTAAAGGCATGGGCGGAGATTGCGTGATGATCAAAACAGTAAATATAAGGAGGTTACCAGCGGCAGCTTTGTTGCAGAGTTCAGTGGAGCAACACTTGTTGCTTATTGAGGTCCTGGTGATTCCAAAGTTCATGGAGCCGCTCATACACCGATCAGCGACACCACAAGACATTATGGTCACTTTAGAAAGTTCTGTTTGACCTGCACAAAAAACAATAGCCTTTGTCAAATGATGTCAAATGCCAGACTCTTAGTTGCAGAAAAAAAAAATGCACAGCTACATACCCATGTATTGAGCGATGCTATATGTTGTACATTGACCCAGGGAACAAGATTTGGTCTCTGTGGCTGTGCAGGTTCCTGAGGGTCCAGCGACGCACTCATAGCAATTCAGGGTGTAGACTGAGGGAACAGGTGAACAAGTCAGACAAGCTCAACATGACTTGTTTGTAATATCAACATGTAAAGCAGAGTGATGAAAGCAGACACCAAAGGCGGTGGCAGTCTGCACAGCCCCTGCATATATACTTTGAGTATAATATAATTTAAAAGGGGACAATGCACATTAATTAACATGAGCACCTGAGTCCATCATGTAAATGTGTCTGACTTAGCCATACAGGCTCATTTTCATCTGCAGGATGAAGTTATAAAACATTAATAAACGCAATGCAGGAGTACACATAAGCACAGACAAAAGCATAAAAGCACTGTTAGTCGGGCGGCTTAGCACTAGATTTGAGCTGGATGTGGACAGTTCTGACAAAAGCACCAACATTTCCCCAAATGCTACCCATCCCATAGCCATAGATTTCCATTTTTGATAGGATCCACTTGAAAAAATTAAAAATTAAAAAAATTAAAATTAAAAGTTTTAAAAATTTGAAAGGCCATAACTTCCACGATGTTTGTCGGATTTGCAAGCAACTTCTTTCCACGTGTTCAGCTGACCTTAGTCTACAAATTTGCCTCAAGGACCCTCGAGTTTTTGAGATATTTTGAAAGTTTTGGAAAACACGTTTCTTTCATGACCGATTATCGAATCGTCACAAAAATTTGGGAACATGTTTAGAGATATCATCAAAGACCATGGGTACTTAATTTTGTGCATTTCAACCAAAAGGGGCCCCACGCAAACACCAAGAATGTGGGTGGCCTAACAAAAAAGGCCATAACTCCACATCTTTTTGTTCAATGATCAGAAAACTTGGCAGATATATCAAGAGATATATGTGGACCGTGTCATGAGAACCACAGACATTTTTTGCGACCTCAGTACCGTTCAGAAAAGGCTTAAACCCTTGTCATGGCTGCTTGCAGCTATACATCCATTTGCTAAGCTGCCTGACTTTTAACTCATCAAAGTGCCAGCAACTTTTGGAGAACGGACGCTCCCAGTGCCAGAGTTTCAGAGCGTTTTCAGTGATTTCTCGAGGCCCACAGAATATTGTGTGATATTACGTAATGTAAACACCGAACACGCACAAAGAACGATGAGACTCTCTTCTATCATCTGCACAAGCAGACAAAAGCCTTTTGTTATGAAACATGATCCTGTCACCCAAACTGCAAGGAGCACCTTTCCAGACGACACTGAAGCCAAAGCAGCATTCCTTTTTAGTAAATCGGTAGATTCTAAAATTCGACCTTTGAATCCAAATACTTTTTTCTTACTTATATTCTTGTGTTTCAGTATTCTGAAATGTTCTTGAAGGGTTTCTACAGAGAACCTGGTTTGTTGACACTAAATGTACACTACTCCCCTTCAACTACTATGTGGGACCCCACTATATACTATATATATACTATATACTATATGTTATACAAAACACATATATATATATATATATACTATATATATACTATATACTATATACTATATACTATACAAAACCCTTAATACTCAAAGGAAAACAGATAACAAGACTTCAATCAAAAAAAATCCTACCTTTGGGGAGAAGTACACTCCCTATGATCAGAATAAGAAGATGCATTTCAGGATGGTGGGTGGAGTCCAAGTGGCTCAACGTTTGGGCAGTCAGCTTTAATAGTTCTGCTACTCATACACCTTTGCTCACCTGCACTTTTAGCCTATCACATTGTGGCACTCCCCTTTAGGCAGCCTATCACATGGTTGCTGTGTGCATAAATATGCTTTTCTGTGTCTCATTCAGTCTCTCTCATCCTGCTGGCTGACACACTGCAAATTACTGGTGTTGGTGGTTCTCTGCAGAACTTTTGATTCATTCCCGTGTTTTCTGCTTCAGCATCAAAATCAGGTTGTATTTTGCATTGGTTCAACTCACCATGAGCGATTTTGAGGATTTGTTCGATCCTGTAGTTAATACTACTAGGTACTATATATCGCTTCACACCGCTGCTTCATTCAAGGCAATGTGTTCTGCTCAGTTCAGCTTTGCTAAATGTTACCATGCTGCAAGCCAAGGCAGGCTTACCTGCTAAGTCTGCAAATGACGTAATCAAGCGTTGCTGGTCGCGCTGTTGTTAAAGGAGAATTTCGTTTTTTTGTGGGGTTTGGCGTAACCTATGTGGGATTCGAAATAACGAAGGTTATGCCAAACCCCACATAGGTTACGCTAAAACCACCACCGCAAAGCGTCCTACCTGTAGTTGGCCAGTCGGCAGGAAAGTATCGCGGGACTTGACGAGACTTGGTGACCGAGATCACGTTTGAGGCAATTTGATCCCTGGGAGACTCCAGGAAACAGCCTTTGGCGAAATATCACTCTGGTGGTTCTTGAGGGATCAGATTATGATGATATGTGGCGAAAACGGGAATAAAAATAGCTATTTAGATGCAGGAAAGACAGGCTCACACTTGGCCCCAAATCAGCTCCATTTTACAACTGACTTGGACGCTATTGATCTCAAAACAATGCTAGGACGGCCAGAAACGCCGCGGACATCGCTGGGTGAGTGGCCAAATCATAATTATTGCCAGGAGATGGGTCCAGGTTCAAAAAAACCGAAATTCTCCTTTAATGTTTGTAGCCGCTCTAATCTCGGGCGATGCTTGATTCAATGATATGTCGTCCTCTTGTTCCCGACGTGGTCGCTGCATTTCACTCAGCACTAAAGCAGGGAGATTACTCCTGGTCACTGGAAATCCAGTCGGCAGTAGCAGTCCTTCAAACTCCTTGCTTTGTCTAATCCAGGATTGCCAGATGCAAAGTTCCGTCACGCAGAAGCAAGGCATTCCAACTTTTCACACGAATTTCATATCAAAACACCGCAGCTTGCATTTCCGGGTAATGTTGAAGGTGACGTCATCACCCAGAGACTTCCAGAGTAGCACCAAGCATGCTGGGAAATGTAGTTCATTGCTTTACTTCAGCATTCACAAGGCACATGTTAAATGCAGTATGATGTGGATCATTGTTTCTTTGCATTGCACCGTAACATAGGCATTACGTTTCAGATTTTGCTGTTCATCTGTCATTAATGTGATGACTTAGGTGGTTAATTCTGAACAATGCTGTTCATGCTACATATCATAACAGTGCAGCTGGCATTTCCGGGTAACGTTGAAGGCGCAACGTGATGTCATCACCCGGAGTGTTCTATACCAGCACCAAGCATGCTGGGAGATGTAGTTCATTGCTCCGTTTCAAGCGTTTTTCTGGTCGGGTAGTATTCAGCAGACAATTGGACTCGAGTCATAGGGACTCGGACTCGAGTCGCAAATTTGACGACTTCCGACTCGACTCTGACTTGGAAGGTAAATACTTGAAACTCGACTCGGACTTGGAAGAAAATGACTCGAAACTCGACTCGGACTTGTGACAAGATCAGCCGAGTGCACCAGCTGGGCGTACGCCTAGGTTTACACGCTACGTCCGATGTAGAACTCAAAGTTACGACTAACTTAATTTTATGACTAGTGCACCCTGTATGCGCTGCGTCTGTGTATGGAGCAGGCGTAAAAGTTACACCCAAATGCGTAGCTACTCACTGACAGCTGTCTCATCTTGATCTGCGCGTGATGCGGCCGGAATCTTCTCCAAAAATATCGATCGATATGTGCTGTAAATAGACGTCCTGCGCCCAAAGCTGATGCGTCGGAAGATCTTTCAATTTCTTCCTGACTTCGTCAACTGCCCGCAGTGCGCAGTCTGCCATCGCATTCAGTAGCCTACTGATTGCACTTGTGATCAAACTGCTTGTGTTGGCGCTGTTAAATTGAGCTGTGAGAACGTTTCTATGCTTTGAATACAACTCTAAGTTTGAGCTGAGTTGGAGCTGTCTGTCAGCTGTCTCGAGCTCGTCTGAGAAAAGTGTGTTGCTTGGCAACAAGCACGTATTAACGTGAACGCGCACGTCTGCAGCCTAAATAATCTCTGCCTTGTCATTTTTTCTAACCTGTGACTCGACTTGACATAACCTGTGACTCGACTCGAGACTTGACTTGAAATAACATTGTGACTTGACTTGACTTGACTTGACTTGCCGACAAAAGGAAAGACTTGGGACTTGCTTGAGACTCGGGACCAATTGACTTGAGACTCGCTTGGGACTCGGATCAGAGGGACTTGGACAATTGTCTGGTATTCAGCATTCGCAAGGCACATGCCTCAGCAGCAGGCTTCATTCATGCAGCATGGAAGTTCACACGCAGCATGGAAGCTCACATGTTGATTGGGTTTATTTAGTATCTCATTCAATCACATTATTAAACCTACCCAAGACATGAGTCCTGTAATTCTCATAGCATCATAAATGTAATCGTTTGTATGGTCAAATTCTAACTTAAATGTATTTCCTTGCAGCAAGCAGCTCATAGGCTACATTCTCCGTGAGTCACATTTGCAATTTTCATTCCACTGGTTGCGTTATCTTGCCTCAGCAGTTTATCATGTCATTAATGTTTCTAACTAACCCCAAAACTTTTTTCCAGCTTTAACCAATATATATACATATGGTTTGGGGTGGTTTTGTTTAGAATTCTGGCCAGAATTTCACATCTGAAACCAAACTGCTAGATATTCTACAATCTTTATCATTTTCACTAGGTGCCCTCTATGGGTTCAAACCTGCTTTTGTGGGGCCTCAATTGAGTGGATTTTTTGGTACATCGTTATGTTACGGTGGTTTTACACGTGGTGTTCTTCAATGTGAATCATTGTATATCGGCTTTGTTTTATGCATTAAAAGCAACGTGAGCCGTTCGGGTGTTTGGATAATGTAATGCAGTATGGGTAGTCGGCTACTGTGGCTAATGCTAGCAGCTAACATTACTTTTCATGGCGGTAAAATGCCACTGAATGACCAAATTGTATAACTTTTAACCATTTCGAGCATCATTGTTTCCATAAGGGCAACCAGCATTGGTTAGTTGTTTATAACGTGACTATATTTATAACATGCTCCGGACGGATTCGGGTCTGAACAGTCAAAGAGGAGACGCTGCTCTGCCTCTTTCCTTGTTTCAAACGAGGCAGAATGCCGTCTTGCCAGAAATCTGTAAGAAGTGTCAAGTAATTCTTCATTCAATTGCAACATCAGCAATCTGCCATTTTGGTTCATAGAAGACCACCTCTGAGTGGATGCCATGTCGCTATGATCATCCTAGTGTTGCCCCATTGGTTCAAGCCAAAATGGCACCAGGGCAGTCGTTTAAAGCATAAAGAGTGTTGTGTCTTGCCTTCATATCTTGTCTGCAGCCAGCTCAGCAGCAGGCTTAATTCACTTTGGGAAGCTCTCATGTTAATGGTTTCATGATGTGCATAATTGTAGGGGCTCTTTTCACTCAATTCATTTTTAAACCAGCTTCAGCAGCAGGCATTCACATGTGTCAGGTAACCCTCATATGCCACATCAAATTGTCTTTCTGGTTTATTCTATACTTAAATTGTGTTCTTCTTTTTCAACAAGCAGGCCGATTCATCTGGGTGAACGTATTGCTCTCTTCAACCTGCAATCCAAAAACACACGTGCCTGGCCTTTCAGTATATATTTGTGTGAAACCACACTTCTTCAGAGGAACCACAGAAGGGGGAAGATATGCACTGTAACCCCATCCGGGGCAGATCAACGTTGACTGTTGTGTTGTTGTTAGCTAGCTTAGCTTCTAGCTATTAGCTAAATAATTATATTTACAACCATAATGAACCATGATCTGACAGAAAAAGTGTCATTTAGAGAGCGTGTGCAGCATGCCCCGCACTCGCCGCAGGCTCTCGTTATAGCCTGTTTCAGGAGACTACTCGGAGCTCAAAATCTTCCGTGGGCATCCGAATGAAGCCAAACATATTTCGGTGAGTAAAACATCATATTTTAAGCTGGAAATGAGGACTGTGGTGTAAAAAACCGAAATTCTCCTTTAAGATCTATCCTGTAGCAGTAGCTTGTCACATATGGGGAAAGTTCTGGCGTCATAAACGCATAGCACTGCGGTGCGACAACGAAGCAGTTGTAGGCATTATTAACAAAGGCGGTCATGTCTCAAATCATGCCTTTCATGCGCCACATGGCCACATCACATGGCTTTTCATAAAAAACAATTTCATGCCACATCAAATTGTTTGTCTGGTTTATTCTTTACTTAAATTGTGTTCTTTCTCTTTCAGCAAGCAGCAGCAATCAAGTTCATCTGGGTAATCGTATTGCTCTCTTTTACCTGCAATCCAAAAACACATTTGCCTGGCCTTTCAGTATATATTTAAAAGCAAATGAATAAGCAGCAGTTGCATCATTTTCAGCTCTGAGTTTTTATGTGACTGTTTCAGTCATAGTTTTTCCGGTGCTACCGTGCGCCATCCGACCTCGGAACCTCCGGGTGCCCGTCCAACTCGCTCTCCCCTTCCGGGGGAGGCGGGGGGCTTAATGTGCTTCCTCCCCACTCCGTCCCATGCGTGGGGCTTGCGGATGGAGTCGCCCGGGGGTCCTGTCGTCTTAATACCCAGGTAATTTTAGTCTCACTCTTAAACGCATCAGGTGGTTCATGTGTCATTATTATCGCTAGCAGATTGTTTCAGACAGTTTTCCGGTGCTACCGTGTGCCACAAGTGCGGTACGGGGAGCCCTGCTCCGGCTCCTCTGCCGTGCGCCTCCGGGTGCCTGTCCAACTCACACTCCCCGCCGGGGGAGGTGGGGGGCTTAATGCGCTTCCTCCCCGCTCCGTCCCATGAGTGGGGCTTGCGGATGGAGTCGCTCGGGGGTCCTAATAAATACCCAGGTCATTTTTGTTTCACTCTTAAACATTCTATAACAGGTGGATCATGTGCCATTTGTCGCTAGCACAGATCCTCAATTTTGCCTCAAATTCATGTCTAAATTTTTAAATAACTTGGTAAGCATTGCATATTACTGGTGATTGGTGGTTTTCATTTAAGCAAATCAGTACTGTCATTCGTGTATTTATCTTTTTGGGGGGATTTCATCTGGCTGTGTAAAAGGGGCTGCTCCCTTTTCCCGGCACTCCTCGTTCCAGGTCATGGTATTTAAATTAGAATCTGCTGGGAGTTCCTGCTCGTCATGCTAATCACATGCATTAATTTTGTCATTCATAACATTACAGGTTATGCTCATGCCGGTCTCAGCACCTAAGTCAATGCTGACTCCATTCAGGCTACCTGAGTTACAAAAACTCATTCATGCATTTATCATTACAGGCTAAGCCCATGCCTGCCGGTCTCAGCAACCTAAATCAATGCTGACTCATTCATACTGCAGAGTCATTGCTGACTCCATTCATGCAGCCTGAGTCATTGCTGACTCCATTCATGCGGCCTGAGTCATTGCTGACTTCATTCATACGGCCAGAGTCATTGCTGACTCCATTCATACAGCCTGAATCACTGCTGACTCCATTCATACGGCCTGAGTCATTGACTCCGTTCATACGGCCTGAATCACTGCTGACTCCATTCATACAGCAGAGTCATTGCTGACTCCATTCATACGGCCTGAGTCATTGCTGACTCCATTCATACGGACTGAATCACTGCTGACTCCATTTATACAGCAGAGTCATTGCTGACTCCATTCATACGGCCTGAGTCATTGCTGACTCCATTCATACAGCAGAGTCATTGCTGACTCCATTCATACGGCCTGAGTCATTGCTGACTCCATTCATACAGCAGAGTCATTGCTGACTCCATTCATACGGCCTGAATCACTGCTGACTCCATTCATGCGGCCTGAGTCATTGCTGACTCCATTCATACGGCCTGAGTCATTGCTGACTCCATTCATATGGCCTGAATCACTGCTGACTCCATTCATACAGCAGAGTCATTGCTGACTCCATACGGCCTGAGTCATTGCTGACTCCATTCATACGGCCTGAATCACTGCTGACTCCATTCATACAGCAGAGTCATTGCTGACTCCATTCATACGGCCTGAGTCATTGCTGACTCCATTCATACAGCAGAGTCATTGCTGACTCCATTCATACGGCCTGAGTCATTGCTGACTCTATTCATACGGCCTGAATCACTGCTGACTCCATTCATGCGGCCTGAGTCATTGCTGACTGCATTCATACGGCCTGAGTCATTGCTGACTCCATTCATATGGCCTGAATCACTGCTGACTCCATTCATACAGCAGAGTCATTGCTGACTCCATTCATGCGGCCTGAGTCATTGCTGACTCCATTCATACGGCCTGAATCACTGCTGTCTCCATTCATACTGCAGAGTCATTGCTGACTCCATTCATACGGCCTGAGTCATTGCTGACTCCATTCATATGGCCTGAATCACTGCTGACTCCATTCATACAGCAGAGTCATTGCTGACTCCATTCATGCGGCCTGAGTCATTGCTGACTCCATTCATGCGGCCTGAGTCATTGCTGACTCTATTCATACGGTCTGAGTCATTGCTGACTCCATTCATATGGCCTGAATCACTGCTGACTCCATTCATACAGCAGAGTCATTGCTGACTCCATTCATGCGGCCTGAGTCATTGCTGACTCCATTCATACGGCCTGAATCACTGCTGTCTCCATTCATGCGGCCTCAGTCATACAGGCTTCACAAGCCTCAATCACATGGGTCTTAGCAGACTCCTAAGACCTGCAGCAATGCTCATCATATTAGTTAGCATCATGGGTTAATGTCGACTACATTTTGCTTGTTTATTCAGGTGATATTATCTCTCATTTATTGTTCCAACTGTCATAATCATATTCAAATTTTCTTGTTTACTCTGATATGATCAATCCCTCAGCTGTCAAATCATCCCGGTAAGATTATGTCTCCTGATCTTGTCACCCGGTGAGTTCTTCTTTCTAGAAAGTTCTAGGCTGGGTTTTGGGGCTTGCGCCTTCTTTTGGGGGGTATATATGGCTGTGCTGCTCGAGCTGATCCAGCTCGATCTCGATATCTCCCAGTGGTGTCAAGCTCCAAAGACTAACTAACTTTCTCATCATAATATTCTGTAAAGATCGTTCATCATCATTATAATAATCATAATCATAATAAATAATTGTTTATCCATCAAGTCTCCTGATTGAAGTGGAGTTTTAACGAAGGTTCAGACAGGATGATCTTGATCCTCACCGGTTCCACAGTCACTGCACTTTTCCTGCTTGCTCACCTGTTAACCTGTCAGCTTCCTGGTGATAATTGAATAATCAGTGGTTGCCTCCCAGTTTCCCATAAGCCAATAGCATAGCAACACATCACCTCATACACCTTTGCTCACCTGCACTGCTAGCCTATCACATTGTGGCACTCCCCTTTAGGCAGCCTATCACATGGTTGATGTGTGCATAAATATGCTTTTCTGTGTCTCATTCAGTCTCTCTCATCCTGCTGGCTGACACACACCCACCACCTCCCCGTCTCCGCCAAGTTCCTGATCCATCAGTCATCAAGAGGTTTCACCAGCACCAGTATCCTGACTCCACTGGGGGGTATATATGGCTGTGCTGCTCGAGCTGACCCAGCTCGATCTTGATATCTCCCAGTGGTGTCAAGCTCCAAAGACTAACTAACTTTCTCATCATAATATTCTGTAAAGATCATTCATCATCATTATAATAAATCATTGTTTATCCATCAAGTCTCCTGATTGAAGTAGGAGGAGTGGTCTCAGGATGACATTGCATCTCTTGTTGAACACAGAGATATGCTATTTGCAGGGCCGGCTCTAGTCATATTGGAGCCCTAGGCGAGACTTGATTCGGCCCCCCATCCCCCCCCCACTCACACACACACACACACACATACATCTGTGAATCACCAGCATTTATTATTATTATTATTATTATTATTATTATTATTATTATTATTATTATTATCATCATTACTATTATTATTATCATATAAAGATGTTGGTCGTTTGAAGCCAGATTTATAGGAATATCTCATTTTAAATTAACATTAGGATTAGATTGACTCCTTTTCTCACTCCCATGTCACCGCCTGCTCTCCCTGCAGGGCTTGAAATTAACTTTTGATCACCAGCCAATATGCCAAGGATGAACGGATTACATTTTGGTGATCAAAGGTCAAGGTCACTGTGACCTCTCCAACGCCATTTTCAAGCTTGTTAACGGCATATCTCAGGAATGCTTTGACGGAATTTCATCAAATTTGCCTCAAACATTAACTTGGCCTCAAGGATGAACTGATTATATTTTGGTGGTCAAAGTTCAAGGTCACTGTGGCCTCACGAACGCGATTCCCAAGAATGAACTAATGGCGGAGGCATATATCCGCGGTGCGGTCGTTCTAGTTCATATTAAAATTGAGTAATTCTTCCATTCAGATGACACCAGAAACTTTGCTCTAGCTTTAAAACAGCCCGCTACATTATTTTGATGGGGTACATCACCCAAATATGTCATATTAATCAGATTAGTAATGTTGTATGTGGAATGTGCATCCTGGATATACAGCAGTTTGTTACAATAGTGTTAGCTCAAATGCTAACGTTAAACAGTATGTGGATCGACAATGCTAACACCATTAGCATCATGTTCTGGGATGTATAGTAAAATAAAAACACTGATTTAACTAACTGATTTAGTCTAACCTAACCTAACCAAAAACGGACTCATGTAATAGGTGCAAGCAATCTCCAGCCGACCACACCCACATGTTCTGCTCATGCCCCTATAGGCTTAACACATTTTGCTCCGAAATGTTCCAGACGCTCAACACAGCATATGACACTGCGCTGACCCCTGACCCTCTCTTGGCCCTGTTCGGAGTCCCTCTGCAGCCTAAGGGGACATTCACACCAAAAGCGTTTTTTTCAGTCAGAACGCTATGAAAATCATGTTGAGAGCGCTTCCATTGTGCACAAAACACAGCGCACGCACGGAGCGTTTCTTTTTTTGCGCTCCGTTTGTTTCCCCCTGTAGTCGCGTGCAGTACAGATCAGAACACAACGACCACACGGACGGTAGCCAGCTGGTTTTGTCTGTTTGATGTTGTTCACTGTCAACACGAAAGCCAGATTATTGGCAATTCTGGCAGCAGCCGAGGTTGAAAATCCCTCGGGAGGAGAAAAGGTAGGAAGAGAGGAAAAGACGATCAGGGCGCTTTTCCTCTAATGTTCAACTTTTTTCAGCTTTAAAACGCCCACAGCGCTCCTCCAAAAACAACAAGACGCCACCAGCGCTGAAACGCCAGGTGCGTTCATTAAAAGAGGAGCACGTCTAGCGCGTCCTTACATAGAGAATGAATTGCAGAAAGATGCTGGCAGCTCCAAAAACGCTTTTGGTCAGAATGTCCCCTAACACCTCTAAAGTCATGCAGCATGTTCTTCCTTGCATCACTTTACTGGTCAGGCGACTAATTCTCCTTAAGCTGGGGCGGCTGTGGCTCAGGAGGTAGAGCGGGTCAGAAGGTCGGTGGTTCGATCCCCGGCTCCTCCAGTCCGCATGTCGAAGTGTCCCTGGGCAAGACACTGAACCCCAAATTGCTCCCGATGGCTGTGCCGGCACTAGGGATGTAACGATAACATGGCTTTAATGATAACTGTGATAAAATTCCTTACGATAACCGTACCGTTTCACATTATCATTAAAACCGTGGTATCGTGATTACAGTGCTTTGAAAAACATGGTCAATACTGTCCATCATCAACCAAAGTTGGCAACAGTCTCCCAGATGCAAACGTGCAGCCTTCGAGAAATGATTTCAGTGAATGTGTCAATCCTTTTTGGGTCTGAGTTTTCAATATAAAACGTCAAATGATTTCAGTGAGTCTTCTCAGTACTTTTTGAACATTTTCAGCAATTTTTTATGAATACCGTGATAATACGATAACCGTGATAATTTTGCTCACGATAATCATGATGTGAAATTTTCATGCCGTTACGTCTCTAGCCGGCACCCTGCGTGGCAGCTTGCCGCCTTCAGTGTGTGAATGGGTGAATGTAGGCACATTGTAAAGCCTTCAGTGTGTGAATGGGTGAATGTAGGCACATTGTAAAGCCTTCAGTGTGTGAATGGGTGAATGTAGGCACATTGTAAAGCCTTCAGTGTGTGAATGGGTGAATGTAGGCACATTGTAAAGCCTTCAGTGTGTGAATGGGTGAATGTAGGCACATTGTAAAGCCTTCAGTGTGTGAATGGGTGAATGTAGGCACATTGTAAAGCCTTCAGTGTGTGAATGGGTGAATGTAGGCACATTGTAAAGCCTTCAGTGTGTGAATGGGTGAATGTAGGCACATTGTAAAGCGCTTTGGATAAAAGCGCAGTCCATTTACCATTGAAGTGGGAACATGCTCACCCTCCATCTCACAGTAGATGGCTGAAGGAGTCGCTACTGTCCATCAAACTTGAGAAGCTTAGATTCTCCATCAAGATCTCTCCTGAATCATATCGAGTCATTGACGTCCCTGCCTGGTCGTGACGACTGAGCTTAGAGAATTTATTTATCAATCATTTATACATATTCATATTTTATTTATGTATGTGTACTTTGTATGATCACCATCACTGTATCAACATGACCTGGTAAACATATCTCTCCTTGGGAAGGGGTGGGGCTATAGGGAAATGGGGGTGGGGGGGGTGGGGGGTAATTTTTTTTAAGGAAGACTTCTTTTTCTTTTTGTAGTATGACTTGTCAAAAATATCAATTCTTCCAATAAAGAAAGTTATTTAAAAAATGTTTGCTGTAAATTGTAGGATTCCAGTCCTTCAGACAGACAGACATCATGGATACATCAGGCACTTCCAGGCCCATGCTGCTGAGCTCATGCCCCATCACTGTACTGTACCTGCAGCCCCTTGACTTACAAAGCTATATAACAGCTTTGAATTAGGATCACGTTTATTTAAAATGATTCATTACTAAGCCGTATGTGCTGTCTCGTCAATTCAATCTGTTAAAGTATTGCTGTTTTGATAGTTTACATTTACATTTACATTACGTCATTTAGCACAGTGGTTCCCAACCTTTTATGTCTTATGTACCCCTTGAGCAGTTTTGCCATGCCAATAGTCCCCCCTCAGTCATGCGTCTTGATGATTCTCATATATTTGTTCTATTAAACTCATATTAAACATTTAGTAGGCCTCTCGAACACATTATTGAATGGAAATCATTTGAAAGACGCCCCTTTAATACAATTCTTCCAATTTCAAATGGAAAAAGTCATCAGTTTTACCAATATGGGCCCATAAAATTACTTGGAATATTGTTTTTATCATTTTGGTAATAAATTGTAACCCTCAATCTGTCCAAGTACCCCCTGCAAGCTGCTCAAGTACCCCTAGTGGTACACGTACCCCTGGTTGGGAATCACCGATTTAGCAGACGCTTTTGTCCAAGGTGACTTACAATATCACATTTTGTCAACAGTACAGAAAACAACTATGCAACACAATCAATGACAGCTAAGATATTTTGATAGATTAGGGTAGCACCATGTAGGAAGTAGAAGGAACAATTAACATGTAGTAGGTTTGAGAAGGATTTCCACTCACACACACACACACACACACACGCAGGCACGCACGCACGCACACACGCACGCACACACACACACACACACACACACACACTTGACCTCCATGCAAATGTCAGCCTCCTAGGGTGAAAACTGTGCCTGCTAAAGAGTGGTGAACTTTTTGTGGACTGACCAACCGATCAATCAAACAACCAACCAACTGACCGACAGAGTGACGTATAAAGCTGCTGGTCGCAGCTAAAAATAGAATATATCATATCAGTATAATTAAAAACATCACTTCTGCTTTTTTTGTTAAACTTTTTGTTTGCCTTTCTGCGTCTCTATCTCCTTAAAAAAAAAAAGCAAAGTAAAACCATAAAAGTAACAATCAATTAATCATTTTTCTAATTACAAAACAATTAGGATCCGATCACCCAAAACCCAGAAAGGTGTGTATGAGCAAATTAGTTTTTACAGACACATAGTTTAACAATAGGGCAGCAACTGGAGAGAGCTGTTGTTAACACTTATATAATGCAAACATACAGTATAATAAGTTGCTGTTTAATTTAACTTTATAGGTAATATGCAAACAACATAAGATGGGGGGGAAGCTTGATGGAAAGGGCAGAGGGAAATCTGCCTATGTTCATTTGTCATACATTGCCTGGCTATACTTTATACAAATGTTCATCAAATTAAGTAGATATTATGGGAATTATGAAGAAGAACAAACGTCCAGAGTGCTCGGAAGTCCACAACTGGTGTGGTGAAGGTGCTCTTTGATGAGGATCACAAAGGTTCAAAAAAGAAAGGTCCAACGCACTCTTCTGGCAGAAAGTAAAAAGCCTTTATTTACTGTAGATGGCTATTTCATTTTGGAAGGCTTAAAAACATAGTTAGTGCATGTTAAAAGAGCTGGGACATGACCCACACGTAGCGGCACAAACAGCCTTCTTCAGGGTATGACCACCAGAACAGGGTTTCCCCCTATTTAGCAAGAGATGATTGCAAACACCTGAGCACAAAGCCAGTGAACTCACAGGTAATGATGCAAAATGCAACCACTAGATGGCACTACAATGTGTATAGCAGAAACCAACCATAATGCAGACAAATATGGACAATTATGTTGGCGTAGCAACACCGAATACAGTATGTCCCTATATATATATATATATATATATATATATATATATATATATATATATATATAGGGACATACTTTTATACTTTTACTTTTTTACTTAGATATATATATATAGGGACATACTTTTATACTTTTTCTTTTTTACAAAATAACCTCATCATTCAGTGTATATATATATATATTTATATATAGTAAAAAAGTATAAAAGTATGTCCCTATATATATATATATATATATATATATATATATATATATATATATATATATATATATATATATATATATATACTGAATGATGAGGTTATTTTGTCTCCATCAGTTAGAAGAAAATGGCAGAAGAGAGCATTGGTGCCAGCAGGAGCAGGAGGCTGACGCCGATGCTGCTGACGCTGTTGCACATGTCACCCTCACAGCAGCTCACATCTTTTCCCAGGGCTGCTGCTGCCGGTCCCTGCATCATTCCTGAACACATGGACTTGGAGGCGCAGCCCCTCAGGCCCTGCCCTGCCACTATGAGAACGAAAACAATGTTAGCGATGGGCTTAATGTTTGACCCATCTGTTCTACTGCATCACTCAACATTTCCTCTGAGCTGAGGAATGTGAATTGGAGTGAGTCGTCTGATGTCATATAGACCTGTTTACCTGTTGCTGAGATGCAGTGGTCCTCATCCCCCAAGCACTTTAGAACACTCATGCAGTTCCCCTGGTCATTGCAGCCATAGCACTTCTTACCGTTGGGAGAAGGCGCACTGGCCGCTGGAAGATGAAACTTAGATTGTTTATAGTGCTTCCATACATCAATATATGCCTTGTTGAGCAATTCAGCAGACACCCCCCCCCCACCCACCCACCCACACACACACACACACACACACACACACACACACACACACACACACACACACACAGATTACAATAACAACGACAACACAAGAAAATAATGTCTTGAGAAAACAACAAATAAATGTATATTACAGTGTCTTAATTGACAATTCTCCAGATTAAAGGCATGGGCGGAGATTGCGTGATGATCAAAACAGTAAATATAAGGAGGTTACCAGGGGCAGCTTTGTTGCAGAGGTCAGTGGAGCAACACTTGTTGCTTATTGAGGTCCTGGTGACTCCAAAGTTCATGGAGCCGCTCATACACTGACCAGCCACACCACAAGACATCATGGTCATTTTAGAAAGTTCTGTTTGACCTGCACAAAAAACAATAGCCTTTGTCAAATGATGTCAAATGCCAGACTCTTAGTTGCAGAAAAAAAAATGCACAGCTACATACCCATGTATACACCCATGAAAAATGTTGTACATTGACCCAGGGAACAAGGTTTGGTCTCTGTGGCTGTGCAGGCTCCTGAGGGTCCAGCGACGCAGTCATAGCATGTCAGGGTGTAGACTGAGGGAACAGGTGAACAAGTCAGACAAGCTCAACATGAGGTTTTTGTAATATCAACATGTAAAGCAGAGTGATGAAAGCAGACACCAAAGGCGGTGGCAGTCTGCACAGCCCCTGCATATACTGTATACATTGAGTATAATATCATTTAAAAGGGGACAATGCACATTAATTAACATGAGCACCTGAGTCCATCATGTAAATGTGTCTGACTTAGTCATACAGGCTAATTTTCATCTGCAGTCCCTGGCAGGATGAAGTTATAAAACATTAATAAACGCAATGCAGGAGTACACATAAGCATTGTTAGTCGGGCAGCTTAGCACTAGATTTGAGCTGGATGTGGACAGTTCTGACAAAAGCACCAACATTTCCCCAAATGCTACCCGTCCCATAGCCATAGCTTTCCATTTTTGATAGGATCCACTTCAAAAAAGTTAAAATTTAAAAAATTTAAATGAAGAATTTTCAAAATTTGAAAGGCCATAACTTCCACGATGTTTGTCGGATTTGCAAGCAACTTTTTTCCACGTGTTCAGCTGACCTTAGTCTACAAATTTGCCTCAAGGACCCTCGAGATCCACTAAAGTTTTTGAGATATTTTGAAAGTTTTGGAAAACTCGTTTTTTTCATGTCCGATTATCGAATCGTCACAAAAATTTGGGAACATGTTTAGAGATATCATCAAAGACCATGGGTACTTAATTTTGTGCATTTCAACCAAAAGGGGCCACCGCAAACACCAAAAATGTGGGTGGCCTAACAAAAAAGGCCATAACTCACATCTGTTTGTTCAATGATCAGAAAACTTGGCAGATATATCAAGAGATATATGTGGACCGTGTCATGAGAACCACAGATATGTTTTTGCGACCTCAGTACCGTTCAGAAAAGGCTTTATCCTTGTCATGGCTGCTTGCAGCTATACATCCATTTGCTAAGCTGCCTGACTTTTTATATCTTTGAAACAAAAGAAGATTTCAAAAATCTGAAAAGATCACTTGTAGAGCTTGGTCCACAGATGCTATATAGCGATGTTGGTGGAGATCGGTGAAGCGGGCTAGGAGGAGATGTCAAAAAGTTTTTTTTTTTTTTAAGTTGTTTTCCAAAACTTTCAAAATATCTCAAAAACTTTCCAGGTGGACCCCAAGGCTCCTTGATGCACATTTGTAGAGCAATGTTAGCTGAACAACAAAAGTTGCTTGCAATTCGGACAGATTTGATTTTTTAGAAAAATATATTTTTATTTTTTTTAATTGGATCCTATCAAAAATTGCAAGCTAAGGGAATTGTCAGTACATGGAAAAAATTTGTTGCTTTTGTCAGGAATGTACACATCCATTTGCTAAGCCACCTGACTATATGCTTTTGTGTCCTATGACACAAAAGCAAAAAGATATACAGACAAACACAAGCAGACAAAAGCCTTTTTTTATGATGAAACATGATCCTGTCACCCAAACTGCTGTAAGCACCTCTCCATGAAGCCAACAACGTTTAGTATGTATTAGCCAATATATAATGGATTTTACTCTTGGTATGGGAAGAGTACCTTGGATATATTTTTCTGCTCAAACACGACCCAAAAGCCTTTTGTTATGAAACATGATCCTGTCAGCCAAACTGCAAGGAGCACCTTTCCAGACGACACTGAAGCCAAAGCAGCATTCCTTTTTAGTAAATCGGTAGATTCTAAAATTCTACCTTTGAATCCAAATATTTTTTTTAAACTTATATTCTTGTGTTTCAGTATTCTGAAATGTTCTTGACGGGTGTCTACAGAGAACCTGGTTTGTTGACACTAAATGTACACTACTCCCCTTCAACTGTGGGACCCCACTATATGCTATATATATACTATATACTATATATATATACTATATATACTATATACTATATACTATATACTACAAAACCCTTAATACTCAAAGGAAAACAGATAACAAGACTTCAATAAAAAAAATCCTACCTTTGGGGAGAAGTACACTCCCTATGATCAGAATAAGAAGATGCATTTCAGGATGGTGGGTGGAGTCCAAGTGGCTCAACGTTTGGGCAGTCAGCTTTAATAGTTGTGCTAAGTAGGAGGAGTGGTCTCAGGATGACATTGCATCTCTTGTTGAACACAGACATGCTATTTGCAGGGCCGGCTCTAGCATTATTGGAGCCCTAGGCGAGACTTGATCCCCCCCCCCCCCCCCCCCCCCACTCACAAACACACATACATCTGTGAATCACCAGCATTTATTAGGGGTCCAAGCACGAAGTGCGTGGATCCCTATTGTATCTGTCCAAGCACGAAGTGCGTGGATCCCTATTGTATCTGTTCCGTTTATTATTATTATTATTCCGCCCTAAAACAGCATGCACGTCAAAAACTGTAAGGGCTACAGTAGCCAGACCTTGCACATAGGTTGGAAATGTGCCCCACTACTCAGAGACAAAAAATTCGCCATATTGGCCAGATGGTGGCGCTATAACAGACCCTTTTGCGTATTGACCCATAACTGCTGAACCGTGAGGCGTAGAATCAAAATTCCACATCTGCTGGATTCCCTGGATCAATACGCATCTATCCATATAGACCACGCCCATTTAAGTCTGCTAGATTTTGCGCCATCTTGGACTTTCTAAAAAAACAAAAAAACAAACTCGTCCTAGGCCATTTGCCTGAATGAGCCCAAACTTTTTTTGTGTCATCCCTGGACTTCCCTGATCTAAAGTTGTATAAAGAATTTGGATACGTGAAACCGTCTTGAAATGATAAATGTTTAAACTTTTGAGGACACATGCCCTGACACTAAACACACACACACACACACACACACATGCACACACATATACACCTATACACACACACACACACACATATACTGTAAATATATATATGTGCTTGCGACATCATAAAATGGCTGCCACTGCTGCACTTCATATCCCAGAGTGCCTCACTCCACACACAGGTGTCAATACATACACGCACGCACGCACTCACGCACACACACACACACACACACACACACACACACACACACACATTATATACGTCATCAGTGATGTCATCAGTGATGATGTCATCAATGATGTCATCAGTGATTATGTCATCACCGATGACAGTCTTGTGACATCACTGATGATGTCATCTATGATGTCATCTATGATGTCATCCTTCCTCTACATAACATCAGCTCTCCCAGTACCTCATCCACTCTACAACAGCAAGGCGGCAAGTAAAGTAGCTCATCCTTCCTCTACATAACATCAGCTCTCGCAGTACCTCATCCACTCCACAACAGCAAGGAGGCAAGTAACTTGTGTGTCTGAGTGTCTGTTTGTCTGTCTGTCTGTTTGTCTGTTTAACGTGATTTAGATAAGTGACAGTAACGCGCTTCTACTGTCATGTACCTACTGTGATGTCTGCTCCAATAAATTGGCTCTACTTCACATTTTAGTTTTACAATAAAAACACATTTATGGAATGACTTTACATAATGTAGGCTATATTTATGTGCATATCCTACCATCCTAGCAGGGGAGAGAAAACGATATCTTTCTGGACAAACTTTCACCAATCTAATTAACTCATTGAGTGCCAGCCACTTTTGGAGAACGGACGCTCCCAGTGCCAGAGTTTCAGAGCGTTTTCAGTGATTTCTCGAGGCCCACAGAATATTGTGTGATATTACTATGTAAACACCGAACACGCACAAAGAACGAGGAGACTCTATTGTATCATCAGCAAAAAAAAGTTTATTGATACCATTTTCCGTTCTTTAGTTATGAGCCGGAGAAGATAGGTTGTTTTCAGCAAAAACAGGCGTTTCAAATTAGAAGCTGAGTTATTCAGCCTTTTGTGAAATGAAGCATTTCAAGCACATTCACTGAGTCTGAAGCTAATATTTTCTGATGAAGTGACGTGGTGTAGTTGTGTGGTGCCCTGCGTGCCCCACCCCCCTCTCCCCCCCTCAGCTGCAAACTCCTCCCCACACTAAGACACAGCCTCACGCACCCAGCGTCTATTTTCGGAGTGCTCCGTTTTTGTGCGCCGGCTCCCAGCGCGACACGGAAAAGCCAAACCGTACTGCTGAGAATGGTTTGGCCCTTCGGCGTCGGGTGCTGCTTTTCTGGCGGCTAATCATGTGGAGAAACTATACAGCAGAGACAGAGGGGCTGAATTGTGGGCGCGGATTGACTGCTGTTCGCAGCCAACGTCAGCTCCAGCCAGAGCAATCTATATGGCTCTGGCTGCAGCATGAGCGGTTTCTCTTTCATCACGGGGCTTTTTCCTGCTGTTTTCCGGACCTTTCTCTAATCTGGAGAGCACTGTCACCACCTAATGAGTCCGTAAAATAGGTTATACACCTTCAATAGCTACAATATTTGTACAGGAGATGCCTGAGGCTTTGATCCACGTCCCACCGTCAAAAAACGCATTTGACGCCGATCGACGTCATTGGCACTGAACGTTACTATTTACTTTGACGCTGATCGACGTCATTGGCACTCTCATCATATAGGGATAGGCTATATTTTTCTAGCTGATGCCTTTAGAACATTCTTTTCACTTTGATCTTGCTATAGTGTAGTGTATTTACATGCTTGCAGTATTTAAACTGCAGTTAGATTGGTTTGAGAAGTATAATAATATGGAATAATAGCCTATATATGGAGACAGACAGACGGGATGAAGGGAGGGGGGGGGGGCAGAGCGCTTGGGTTTGTCTGGTTTTACTGGACCACTGGAATTGGAGCTTAAAAGGCAAGCGTGTGATTCGTTTATTGCACTTATCCAATGAGCATGACGGTGCATAATTTTACACTTAAAAGGCGTGGTTGTAATGCTTTAGGCTGCGTGTAGCGCCAACACCAAGATATCAAGTGCGCTGGTCCACGCCCACTGCGCCAGGCGCTTGGCCTAGAAACTACGCCGATGCAACGATAGGGGCCTCCACCTCCAAAAAAGTATTTCTCATTATAAGCTGTACATGTATATGTCACATTAGTTTGACATCTCATTATTTGATGTTTACTCCTCAAGGTCACTAGCATATAGGTCGTTTGGGGTTAAATCCAACTTCTTTATATTTATTCATTATTATTATTTTCTGAAATAATGTTTTGCCCTATAACGTTAGATTTTCAAACGTGTCTATTAGAGACAGGGGAGGGGACAAAACATGACAAACAGCATGTATCTTTGGTAAATAGTCACCAGTAAAACAACAAGAAGAAGTACTGTAGGTCTACTGGAGATTCATGGTCAACATTAAAAAGACAGGCAAATTGAAAGTAATGTTAGCAAAGTGCTTGAATGTTCTGATAGAGAACATAGTCAAATTGGTGTCTGGTTCTATGGTGTGAATACTGTCAAAGAATGTTACCTGACATTGTTTTGTTCACAAGATAGCTAGCTATCTAATTCTAGCTATTCTAGCTAGCTAGAATTTATTTATCAATCATTTATACGTATTCATATTTTATTTATGTATGTGTACTTTGTATGATCACCATCACTGTATTGTTATCAACATGACCTGGTAAACATATCTCTCCTTGGGAAGGGGTGGGGCTATAGGGAAATGGGGGCGGGGGGGGTGTAATTTTTTTAAGGAAGACTTCTTTTTCTTTTTGTAGTATGACTTGTCAAAAATATCAATTCTTCCAATAAAGAAAGTTATTTAAAAAATGTTTGCTGTAAATTGTAGGATTCCAGTCCTTCAGACAGACAGACATCATGGATACATCAGGCACTTCCAGGCCCATGCTGCTGAGCTCATGCCCCATCACTGCACTGTACCTGCAGCCCCTTGACTTACAAAGCTATATAATAGCTTTGAATTAGAATCACGTTTATTTAAAATGATTCATTACTAAGCCGTATGTGCTGTCTCGTCAATTCAATCTGTTAAAGTATTGCTGTTTTGATAGTTTACATTTACATTTACATTACGTCATTTAGCACAGTGGTTCCCAACCTTTTATGTCTTATGTACCCCTTGAGCAGTTTTGCCATGCCAATAGTCCCCCCTCAGTCATGCGTGTTGATGATTCTCATATATTTGTTCTATTAAACTCATATTAAACATTTAGTAGGCCTCTTGATAGGAAAGGATTTTTCGGTGCCGGTCCAACCTAGATAGAACTGCCCACACCGATCAGAAGGTGTTGACATATGTTAATACCTTTCCAGCGTGTCCAATTATTCCAGATATATGAAAAACCAATATGACAAGCAATTCTGATATTTAGAACATTATTTTATATAGAGAATATTGCATAAATCATGATACAGAGCTAGTCAAGTGATACAAATTACCCCTCAGAGATCTCCGGGTGGATTTCCAGTGGTCTTTCCTAACAGCTGATATGTAGCAGATCAAGAAAGAGACATTTGAAAACCGACCAATTCATTCTCTTGTGCGTGGGCTTTTAAAGTGCATTTCCTTGGGGGCGTTGTCTTCTGGTATGGGCTGGTCTCTCCCCGAAGGCTCCTCCTCCATCTGGTGACACCCTTCACTGCTGGGCTGACATTGGTAGTTAGGCGAGCTCCCCCTCTGTCACTCCTACTTGGCAGGCGTGTTTTCTCCTCCTCCGTGGTCCGCATCACGTGACGTGGCTCTTCCACAGGAGGTCACATGCACTAACCCTCACTGAATACTAGTCATCTATTTTATTTCCTATCTACCAAAACAACTGTCAATATATTTGCTAATATTACGAGCTTGACACATTTAAATTCCATATACAGCGTTATATATAGCAAAAGCTTACAACATGGTAATAATGATCCAACTGTCACAGGGCGTGCCTAGGTGAAGACCCAACTGGATCAGAAATTCCACGGATGCAATCCAAATGGTTCCTTATTTTTTACAAGCAGGCAGTCAAGAAGCATAAGCCGTTTATTCTTAAGTAGCTGGACTTAAAATGAAAATGAAAATAAAAATTGCTAAGAAATCCTTTCAACTGACCTGAAAAAGAAGTTTTTAATTATACATGTATTTTGGTTAGTTCATTAATCAAAATTGTAATGTGTACATTCCCAGAGACCAAAGCCTGGCCATATGAGATTCGAACCCGGGACCCTCGCAATGTGCTGTGTCTCATCCACTGGTAGTCACACCGGACAGCAGGCCCCATCTCCTCTGGGGGAAAGGTCAGCGCATGGTAAAAACATCACTCATTAGGTTTTTAAAATATATAGTGGTGTTTTTCCTCCTCACATCAAGGTCGAACACGCTAACCAGTCGCCCAAGGAGACCGTCCCAAAGACAACCTATGTAATGTTTTCCAGACCTGCACTAAACAGGGCTCAACATAAAAGCTTGTCGCAAATAGAGCATTCTTCACCTATCAGCTGGACCATTTGATCATTAACCTTTCCACGGCCTTTTGTCCCCTTGCAGAGAGGAACTTTTCACTCCCCCCCTGTGACCTACAATAAAGTCTCAATTTGAAGTGAAGTTTCCTCTCAGCAGCTCACCCAAGGACCTAGATGTGTATTTCAGAAACAGAACATTTAAACATAATAAAAGATATTTGAATTAGCAAACGATAACATCATCTCTTTAGTTGCATAGATTCACATCAGCTGGGCCTCCATGCTGAGGTATCCGCCCCCTGCTGAATCCAATCTGGGCTTAATGAGGAAATGTTTGGTTATTTTTAGGAAAAGTGAAGATCTTATCAGGATACCAGGGATCTAAGGAGAGAAATTCTACCACGCTCTAACACATTATTGAATGGAAATCATTTGAAAGACTCCCCTTTAATACAATTCTTCCCATTTCAAATGGAAACAGTCATCAGTTTTACCAATATGGGCCCATAAAATTACTTGGAATATTGTTTTTATCATTTTGGTAATAAATTGTAACCCTCAATCTGTCCAAGTACCCCCTGCAAGCTGCTGAAGTACCCCTAGTGGTACACGTACCCCTGGTTGGGAATCACCGATTTAGCAGACGCTTTTGTCCAAGGCGACTTACAATATCACATTTTGTCAACAGTACAGAAAACAACTATGCAACACAATCAATGACAGCGAAGATATTTTGATAGACTAGCACCATGTAGGAAGTAGTTTTAGAAGGAACAAGTAACATGTACCATTAGTAGGTTTGAGAAGGATTTCCACACACACACACACACACACACGCACGCACGCACGCACACACACACACACACACTTGACCTCCATGCAAATGTCAGCCTCCTAGGGTGAAAACTGTGCCTGCTAAAGAGTGGTGAACTTTTTGTGGACTGACCAACCGATCAATCACACAACCAACCAACTGACCGACAGAGTGACGTATAAAGCTGCTGGTCGCAGCTAAAAATAGAATATATCATATCAGTATAATTAAAAACATTACTTCTAATTTTTTGTTAAACTTTTTGTTTGCCTTTCTGCCTTTTGTGTGTGTGCCTCTATCTCCTTTAAAAAAAAAAGGAAAGCAAGTAACTTTCCTAACAATCAATTAATAATGTTTCTAATTACAAAACAATTAGGATCAGATCACCCAAAACCCAGAAAGGTGTGTATGAGCAAATTAGTTTTTACAGACACATATGGGCCCTATTCTCCCACAAGCCTTCGGCGCTAAAACGGGCCTTAAACGCAAAAAAACGTGCCTTGCGCCTGTTTTGGGACGATATCAATATGGCTTTAGGCTGCCAAATGCGCTTTAGGCCGAATGGGCGTGGCGCAGTCCCAGAATGGGCCAAAGTGGGCGTGTCGGCGCTAAATACCGGCGTACTGCTATCTTCCGACCTGGCGTTAATTTAGCGCCTTGCGCCTTTGAAAAGCAGGCCTATTCAGTGGGCCAGTTGTGCGGAGCGCTCCCCTCTGGCTCTCTCCCTCCCCTCTGGCTCTCTCCTCTTTCACCCTTCTCTGTGTCACCTCTCTCCCTCTCTCCTCAGTCTGACAGGCACAATACCGACTGTCTCTGACTCCCTCGCTCAGAGTCCCATAGAAAAAATAAGCTGTAACTTCACTGCAATGTGAATGTCCCAAGATACATTGTGTTTCTCCATTTCGCTACTAAATAGCAACCAAATGAGCGGAAAACCTATATTAAGGGAGGATCTAAATAATGTGTAATGGTAAGACAACCTCCAATTGTAGAACATTTCAATATTGGACCAAATAAAACATCGAAATGAAAACACCACCCTATTTGAAACATATATGTCCTACTGGGGCTATATATACCCCTTGTCGATTTAACGTGATTTAGATAAGTGACAGCGGAACGCGCTTCGGAAGCTTCTACTGTCATCTGCTATACTGTGATGTCCGCTCCAATAACTTGGCCCTACTCCACATTTAGTTTTACAATAAAAACACATTTATGCAATGACTTTACATAATGTAGGCTATATTTATGTGCATCATCCTTCCTGCAGCAGGCGAGAGAAAATGATATATTTCTGGACAAACTTTCACCAATCTAATAGGCTATATTTTTCTAGCTGATGCGTTTAGAACATTATTTTCACTTTGATCTTGCTATAGTGTAGCGTTTTTACATGCTTGCAGTATTTCAACTGCAGTTATATTGGTTTGAGAAGCATCATAATATGGAATAATAGCCGATATATGGAGACAGACCGGATGAAGGGAGGTGGGGGGGGGGGGGGGGATCAGAGGCTTGGGTTTTGTCTGGTTTTGCTGGACCACTGGAATGGAGCTTAAAAGGCAAGCATGCGATTCGTTTATTGCACTCATCCAATGAACTGACGGTGCATAATTTTACGCTTAAAAGGCGTGGTTGTAATGCTTTAGGCTGCGTCTAGCGCCAAGACCAAGATATCAAGTGCGCTGGTCCACGCCCACTGATTTGGGCTGCGCCAGGCGCTCGGCCTAGAAACAGCGCCGATGCAACGATAGGGACCACAGTTTAACAATAGGGCAGCAACTGGAGAGAGATGTTGCTAACACTTATATAATGCAAACATACAGTATAATCAGTTGCTGTTTAATTTAACTTTATAGGTAATATGCAAACAACATAAGGGGGGGGGGGGGGGCTTGACGGAAAGGTCAGAGGGAAATCTGCCTATGTTAATTTGTCATACATTGCCTGGCTATACTTTATACAAATGTTCATCAAATTAAGTAGATATTATGGGAATTATGAAGAAGAACAAAGGTCCAGAGTGCTCGGAAGTCCACAACTGGTGTGGTGAAGGTGCTCTTTGGTGAGGATCACAAAGGTTCAAAAAAGAAAGGTCCAACGCACACTTCTGGCAGAAAGTAAAAAGCCTTTATTTACTGTAGATGGCTATTTCATTTTGGAAGGCTTAAAAACATAGTTAGTGCATGTTAAAAGAGCTGGGACATGACCCACACGTAGCGGCACAAACAGCCTTCTTCAGGGTATGACCACCAGCTCACAGGGTTTCCCCCTATTTAGCAAGAGATGATTGCAAACACCTGAGCACAAAGCCAGTGAACTCACAGATGCAAAATGCACCCACTAGATAGCACTACAATGTGTATAGCAGAAACCAAACATAATGCAGACAAATATGGACAATAGACTACATGCACAACTTCCCACTGCCCATTATGTTGGGGTAGCAACACCGAATACAGTATGTCCCAATATATATATATATATATATATAGACATCCTATCCTGTGCATAAAAGCTGAAGAGAATGTGGTCATGGGTAGAGGATAATCCAAACATCTCGTCCACAAGGTGCTGCATACACAGAAAAGGAGTGGAGAAAGACCTGAACATATAACACAAAATAGAACACAACAGACACTGTAACAGGCAGGGTTAGATATGAGACATGAAGAGGGAGGATGAGTGGTGAGGCCATACAGAGGTGAGGAGGGAAACTGAACACTGAGGTTATTTTGTCTCCATCACTTAGAAGAAAATGGCAGACGAGAGCATTGGTGCCACCAGGAGCAGGAGGCTGACGCCGATGCTGCTGACACTGTTGCACATGTCACCCTCACAGCATTTCACATCTTTTCCCAGGGCTGCTGCTGCCGGTCCCTGTATTCCTGAACAGATGGACTTGGAGGCGCAGCCCTTCATGCCCTTCCCTGCCACTATGAGAAGGAAAACAATGTTAGCGATGGGCTTAATGTTTGACCCATCTGTTCTACTGCATCACTCAACATCTCCTCTGAGCAGGCGCGGACAATGCCCGGTGGCCTGGCCTGGCCTGCAAAAAAAAAAGAAATAAAAAAAAAAGAATTGGTGCCCGCAGTCAGGCCACTCCCTGAACAGCAGGCCAGGCGCTGCCTACTGGTTTACTAGTGGTTTTATTACTTTATTCAGGGTTAAAGTGGGCGCATCTCATTGTAAAATTGGACTCGGCCCAAATTGGGCTTCAAACGGCCCAAATTGGGCTTCAAACGGCTCAAATTGGGCTTCAAACGGCCCAAATCTAAAGGTAAAGGTAAAGTCCCACTGATTGTCACACAATGTGTGAAATTTGTTCTCCGCATTTGACCCATCCCCTGGGGGAGCGGTGAACGGCAGCGTGCGCCGCGCTCGGGAATCACATGGTGATTTAACCCCCCAATTCCAACCCTTTGATGCTGAGTAAGGTAAAGGTAAAGTCCCAACGATTGTCACACACCTGAGTGTGTGAAATTTGTTTTCCGCATTTGACCCATCCCCTGGGGGAGCGGTGAGCAGCAGCAGTGCAGCGCTCGGGAATCATTTGGTGATCTAACCCCCCAATTCCAACCCTTTGATGCTGAGTGCCAAGCAGGCAGGCAAATGGGTCCCATTTTTATAGTCTTTGGTATGACTCGGCCGATCTGGCTTCAAACGGCCCAAATTGGGCTTCAAACGGCCCAAATCTGGCTTCAAACGACCCAAATTGGGCTTCAAATGGCCCAAATCTGGCTTCAAACGGCCCAAATTGGGCTTCAAACGGCCCGAATCTGGCTTCCCCACGACCCAAATTGGGCTTCAAACGACCCAAATCTGGCTTTAAACGGCCCAAATTGGGCTTCAAACGGCCCAAATTTATCGGCCTGGCCTCCTTGGTATCTAATGCTCGGCCTGAATTATGATCCCAGTCCGCCCCTGCCTCTGAGCTGAGGAATGTGAATTGGAGTGAGTCGTCTGACGTCATAGGCCTGTTTACCTGTTGCTGAGATGCAGCGGTCCTCATCCCCCAAGCACTTTAGAACACTCATGCAGTCCCCCTGGTCATTGCAGCCATAGCACTTCTTACCGTTGGGAGAAGGCGTACTGGCCGCTGGAAGATGAAACTTAGATTGTTTATAGTGCTTCCATACATCAATATATGCCTTGTTGAGCAATTTAGCAGACACATTTACCCCCCCCCCCCCCACACACACACACACACACACACACACACACACACACACACACACACACACACAGATTACAATAACAACGACAACACAATAAAATAATGTCTTGAGAAAACAACAAATAAATGTGTATTATTAAATGTGTCTTAATTGACAATTTTCCAGATTAAAGGCATGGGCGGAGATTGCGTGATGATCAAAACAGTAAATATAAGGAGGTTACCAGCGGCAGCTTTGTTGCAGAGTTCAGTGGAGCAGCACTTGTTGCTTATTGAGGTCCTGGAGACTCCAAAGTTCATGGAGCCGCTCATACACTGAGCAGCGACACCACAAGACATCATGGTCATTTTAGAAAGTTCTGTTTGACCTGCACAAAAAACAATAGCCTTTGTCAAATGATGTCAAATGCCAGACTCTTAGTTGCAGAAAAAAAAAATGCACAGCTACATACCCATGTATATACCCATGAAAAATGTTGTACATTGACCCAGGGAACAAGGTTTGGTCTCTGTGGCTGTGCAGGCTCCTGAGGGTCCAGCGACGCAGTCATAGCATGTCAGGGTGTAGACTGAGGGAACAGGTGAACAAGTCAGACAAGCTCAACATGAGGTTTTTGTAATATCAACATGTAAAGCAGAGTGATGAAAGCAGACACCAAAGGCGGTGGCAGTCTGCACAGCCCCTGCATATACTGTATACATTGAGTATAATATAATTTGAAAGGGGACAATGCACATTAATTAACATGAGCACCTGAGTCCATCATGTAAATGTGTCTGACTTAGTCATACAGGCTAATTTTCATCTGCAGTCCCTGGCAGGCTGAAGTTATAAAACATTAATAAACGCAATGCAGGAGTACACATAAGCATTGTTAGTCGGGCAGCTTAGCACTAGATTTGAGCTGGATGTGGACAGTTCTGACAAAAGCACCAACATTTCCCCAAATGCTACCCATCCCATAGCCATAGCTTTCCATTTTTGATAGGATCCACTTCAAAAAATTAAAAATTAATTTTTCACGTGTTCAGCTGACCTTAGTCTACAAATTTGCCTCAAGGACCCTCGAGATCCACTAAAGTTTTGGAGATATTTTGAAAGTTTTGGAAAACACGTTTTTTTCATGTCCGATTATCGAATCGTCACAAAAATTTGGGAACATGTTTAGAGATATCATCAAAGACCATGGGTACTTAATTTTGTGCATTTCAACCAAAAGGGGCCACCGCAAACATCAAAAATGTGGGTGGCCTAACAAAAAAGGCCATAACTCCACATCTGTTTGTTCAATGATCAGAAAACTTGGCAGATATATCAAGGGATATATGTTGACCGTGTCATGAGAACCACAGACATTTTTTTGCGACCTCAGTACCGTTCAGAAAAGGCTTAATCCCTTGTCATGGCTGCTTGCAGCTATACATCCAATAGCGATGTTGGTGGAGATCGGTGAAGCGGGCTAGGAGGAGATGTCAAAAATGTGTTTTCCAAAACTTTCAAAATATCTCAAAAACTTTCCAGTTGGACCCCAAGGCTCCTTGATGCACATTTGTAGAGCAATGTTAGCTGAACAACAAAAGTTGCTTGCAATTTGGACAGTTTTTATTTTTTTGAAAAATATATTTTTATTTTTTTTAAGTGGATCCTATCAAAAATTGCAATCTAAGGGAATTGTCAGTACATGGAAAAAATGTGTTGCTTTTGTCAGGAATGTACACATCAATTTGCTAAGCCACCTGACTATATGCTTTTGTGTCCTATGACACAAAAGCAAAAAGATATACAGACAAACACAAGCAGACAAAAGCCTTTTTTTATGATGAAACATGATCCTGTCACCCAAACTGCTGTAAGCACCTCTACATGAAGCCAACAACGTTTAGTATGTATTAGCCAATATATAATGGCTTTTACTTTTGCTATGGGGAGAGTACCTTGGATATATTTTTCTGCTCAAACACGACCCCCTCACCCAAACTGCAAGGAGCACCTTTCCAGACGACACTGAAGCCAAAGCAGCATTCCTTTTTAGTACATCGGTAGATTCTAAAATTCTACCTTTGAATCCAAATAGTTTTTTTAAACTTATATTCTTGTGTTTCAGTATTCTGAAATGTTCTTGAAGGGTTTCTACAGAGAACCTGGTTTGTTGACACTAAATGTACACTACTCCCCTTCAACTGTGGGACCCCACTATATGCTATATATATACTATATACTATATATATACTATATACTATATACTATATATATATACTATATACTATATATATATACTATATACTATATACTATATACTATACAAAACCCTTAATACTCAAAGGAAAACAGATAACAAGACTTCAATAAAAAAAATCCTACCTTTGGGGAGAAGTACACTCCCTATGATCAGAATAAGAAGATGCATTTCAGGATGGTGGGTGGAGTCCAAATGGCTCAACGTTTGGGCAGTCAGCTTTAATAGTTCTGCTAAGTAGGAGGAGTGGTCTCAGGATGACATTGCATCTCTTGTTGAACACAGAGATATGCTATTTGCAGGGCCGGCTCTAGTCATATTGGAGCCCTAGGCGAGACTTGATTCGGCCCCCCATCCCCCCCCCCCCACACACACACACTCACACACACACATACATCTGTGAATCACCAGCATTTATTATTATTATTATTATTATTATTATTATTACTATTATTATTATTATTATTATTATTATTATTATTAGCATATAAAGATTTTGGTCATTTGAAGCCAGATTTATAGGAATATCTCATTTTAAATTAACATTAGGATTAGATTTACTCCTTTTCTCACTCCCATGTCACCGCCTGCTCTCCCTGCAGGGCTTGAAATTAACTTTTGATCACCAGCCAAAATGGCTGCTAGATTTTAAAGTTACCAGCCAATTAGAATTTCCACTAGCCAAAATGTTTTTCTTGAAATAAACCAGAAATATGAGTGCCACTGGGTTAATATAAGCATAAGTATCAGTCAAAAATAAGTTATAGCATAATTGATCTATAAATTACAGTATTTCACTGATCAATTGTGTGATTTCAAATTGTGTGAAAATAAAGAGATTTTTCTTTATTTATCCATTTATTTTTTTTACATGTAAATAGGTAGCAGGGGAGCACCTCAAGTGTGTCACTGGTTACTCTGCGTTTATCCGGGCCTGACTTGAAATAATGTTGAGGGGGGTGCCCCTTTTTCACTTAATGTAGTTCTCAACGTAAGTTCAAGCAGGAAGACTATAATATCTTTTACACTTCTTTAATGCACTTTATATCTCCACTCTTCAATCTACTCACAAGATCATAATAAGCTGTCAATTTCTGGGCTTCAATGAACAATCAGCTGGTTGCCGCCCAGTCTCTGTTAACCAATTGCATAGTGTCACATCACTGCTCTGATCACCTCTCACCCTATCACGTTGCTCCACAACCCAGTCGTAAGCCAATTGCTTGGAGGCGGGTTCCTTAAATATGCTTGTTTCTGTCTCATTCAGCCTCTCAATCATCGCTGCTGTCAGGCTCGCACCCTCCTCCCCTTCTCCTCCCGGTCATCGCAGTCCTATCCCATTCTTCAGTCGGAAGAGTCATGAGTCTCAGAAGGAGATCACCAGCACCACCAGTATCTAGACACTGCAGGGGGATATATCTGGATGCTGATCTGGGCTGGTGCAGCTCTCTCAACATCTCCCTGCGGTGTCTAACCGCCAAAGACTAATAACAATACTTTATTCTCAACATTCTTTCTGTAGTAAATTATTCACTTTATTGTAATAAATATCACTTTATTCATCCTTTGGTCTCTAGTCTCTCCTGATTGAAATGTAGTTCTCAACGTAAGTTCAAGCAGGAAGACTATAATATCTTTTACACTTCTTTAATGCACTTTATATCTCCACTCTTCAATCTACTCACAAGATCATAATAAGCTGTCAATTTCTGGGCTTCAATGAACAATCAGCTGGTTGCCGCCCAGTCTCTGTTAACCAATTGCATAGTGTCACATCACTGCTCTGATCACCTCTCACCCTATCACGTTGCTCCACAACCCAGTCGTAAGCCAATTGCTTGGAGGCGGGTTCCTTAAATATGCTTGTTTCTGTCTCATTCAGCCTCTCAATCATCGCTGCTGTCAGGCTCGCACCCTCCTCCCCTTCTCCTCCCGGTCATCGCAGTCCTATCCCATTCTTCAGTCGGAAGAGTCATGAGTCTCAGAAGGAGATCACCAGCACCACCAGTATCTAGACACTGCAGGGGGATATATCTGGATGCTGATCTGGGCTGGTGCAGCTCTCTCAACATCTCCCTGCGGTGTCTAACCGCCAAAGACTAATAACAATACTTTATTCTCAACATTCTTTCTGTAGTAAATTATTCACTTTATTGTAATAAATATCACTTTATTCATCCTTTGGTCTCTAGTCTCTCCTGATTGAAATGCACCTGGCCCCTAAACTGTCTGTGCACATCTCTGTTGGTTTCTCCCACAATCTGCTCAGTTGTTTCAGTCACATCTTTTCTCTTCGCCCCCTCTCTCTCTCTCCTTCTCTGTCAATAGTCACAGCTGTATCTGTCGGTTCTTCACAATAAAAATCGTCCGGGTGCTTTGTCAATGAGTTGTTTGCCTTATATGAATCAGCAGAAATGCTTCAAAACGGCTCCAGACTACTGAAAGTGACCAGGATTAAACGCTAGTCTAGTAGATGTCAAACAGAAACAAAAGTAAAAAAAAAAAAGAGGGAAACTAAACTAATGCAGCCTACAGCCTTTTAAAATGTATTTTCTTGGTTCACTTTTGACGGGGAGGAGAAGGCACTAAGGCAGGTGAAGTGACACTCACCTCTGACCAGAAGCGTCATGCCCATTGTAACTGAGGGGGCAATTGCCCCCTCAGATTTTTGAGAGGTACATTTATTTTTTATTTATTTTTATAAACATAGGCTATAATATTATAGGCTGTGTATGGTAGTTGAAACATAGTTTCAAGTTGACGTTTATTTATGTTTGAAGTTCAAACAAAAACATAAATACTGTATAGGCTACATGCAGTACAACACAAAAGGCTGTTATTTACCCTTTGTCGACACCTGGGGCCGGTTGCACCAAGTGGTATTAACTATGCCTGGTCGTAACTCCTACGTCGGTCTTAGTTAAGACCAGTCTTTAGAGTGGATTTACGCCTGTTGCACCAATAGGGCTTACATCTGGTCTTAACTACGCTGGTCGTAGCAATGTGCGTCCATGTGAATTGTCGGGGAATGCCCCCTGATTGGGCCAAAAATGTGCCTCGCGCCGTCACCCACTACTGTATGTGCGTCACTACACCCTCCCTCCTCCCACCCCCCTCCTCCTGTAGAAGCCCCAGGGGAAAATGGCGGCGGCGATTAGTGTCAGGCAGTCTGAATGAAATTGAATGTAACGTTCCCAATTCTATCTATTACATTCTAAAAAATGACCCTCAACATTTGGGAAGGCTAAGCCACACAACTAGTTTGTTATAATCTAACTTCATTCTTCAAAGGCGACATTACGACGATGAGGACGGTAAGGACTCAATTACAGCAGGTCTCCGCTGATAGACACGGAGATCTCTGTTACAGGCAGGCACTTCATTAGGCCTCCTCCTGACCAGGCGTAAGAGTTGCGCCTGGGCGTAGTGAAAAGAAGGCTTAAGCCCTCTTGGTGCAACCGGCGTAGCTGTTAGGTTGTAAAGTTATGACCGGCGTAGCTTAAGACCAGTCGTAAGACCACTTGGTGCAACTGGCCCCTGGTGAGTAAATATATATGTAACTAAAACCATTAAAATTGACAACCGGTCCGCAACTTTTTTTTCCATGTATCTACCGGTCCTTGGCACAAAAAAGGTTGGGAACCCCTGCTCTAGATGACACTAGATGAGACTAATGGAAGAGAAAAGATTTCGGTAACACTTTACAATAACGTACACAAATACTGTAGTAGTTACTAGTAAACTAATCATTAACTAATAGTTAGTTAATGAGTAGCTAAGGAATAATTTGTCATTAGTCAATCATTAGTTAATCATAGTTAATGATTAGTATCTAAGTTCCTGAGTAGAGTAGTTAATCAATACTTAATGATTACTAAATGTCAGCTCGTGAATATAGTAGTTAATCATTACCGTAGTTACTGATTAGTCGGTCAGTTCCATGAGTAGAGTAGTTAATCGTTCGTTAATGATTAATAAATGTCAATGCGTGAATATATTAGTTAATCATTAGTTAATCATTAGTTAAGGTCACATTGTGAGTATAGTAGTTAATCATTAGTTCATGATTAGTTGTTAGTTCCTTAGTAGATAGGAAATATGATTGATACATAATGCTCAATCAGAATAGGAAACAGTGACTAGCATTACTTTAAAGGTGCATCAGTTAGCTTGTTAGCTGCCAAGTGTGTAAGCAGACTAAAAGTTTGCTCAGAGATATAACATTAGCCAGTAATCTCCGAGCTAGCTATCTGATCATCTCTGAGCTAGCTAGCTAGCTAGCTAGTATTGATGTTTACAGACGGCCCATATTCTAATCAATAGGGTGATCATATGTGATTGCATACAACCCATGTGTTTGGGATTGATGTTGAGAGCTGCCCATGTGCCCATGTGCAATTGAGAACAGTTAGTGTGAGAAAAGCACTGAATTATGTAATCATCCTTCTGCAGTTTCCCACCAAAAAAGCTCTTGAGGTCTGGCCTAGAACAAAGACGGCCTTATTTTATTATCAAGTGCTGTGTAATAAATTACGTATTTCGACCTTGCAGGTGGCCGTGCTATCTGTAAACATGAAGACGCGAGTAGATTTCCCGTCAAAGCTTATAACAGACCATTGTTTAAAAGTTTGAAGTAATATACTCATGAACACACAGTAAGAACTTCATACTCATGAACATTATGCAATTTGGTTGAGATATAATATTTGTATGTAATGTTTTTTCTAACCAATTATGAAAATGCAGTTTGAAATATGCTTTGTGTTATGAAGAAGAAATGTACTATCATGGATGTGTGTGTGTGTGTGTGTCAATGAATGGATCCTTGCACGGACACACACACACCCACACACACCCACACACACACACACACACACACACACACACACACACACACACACACACACACACACACACACACACTATAGTGGGTAATAACTTTTAGAAATAAGCTTTAGTGTGCCTCTGTCATGGAACCTCTGCCCCACTCATGCCAGGATTATTGGACGTTTCACCAGTAAATCCAACTATGTTGTCAACACAAAGTTGTAATCCTTTTTGTTTTACTTGTCAGCCAGTCAAGACTTTCGGCAAATACTTAAAAAATGACCAACATCATACAGTGAAAGTAAATCCTGTAGGGACCATAGGTGTAGTCCCGGCAGAACGCGTGGGAACGGCGTTCCCATACTTCTCCAAGGGGTGTTTTGTGTGTGTCAGTGTGTGTGTGCATGTCGAGCCAATAAAACGAGTGAAACTTGACAACGTTGTCATTTGTCCTATATTTAAGGTGGGCTGAATTATTCACACAGCATCAACTCGCGGCTTGAAGATAGAAGGAAACATTCCACCTTAACTATATTTAAGGTGGGCTGAATGATTCACACAGCATCAACTCGTGGCTTGAAGGAAAAGGAAACATTCCACCCTAACTACAGCGCGGGGGAAACCTCAGTTTAATAAAAGCTATACTGAAACATACTGGCTTTTTCAGCATCAAAATATATTTTTTTCCACCAGTACCTCACTATAACAAGTAAAGATGAAAAAGGCAGCCAAACATCCTTTCATTTTTCGGACCAGCTGCTAAAAAGGTACGTTTACAAGCATGAAGAAACAATGTTAAAAGCGTGTTTCTTTTCAACGCGGTTGAATCAAAAGTTAGCGTTAATCACCCCATTGCAATTTGCATCGCCAGATGCCAGTTGTGCAACTTGTGTGATCGCTGGTTGAGAGATTGTTTAGCTGTTTGTGCTGATAACTGACTCTGCTCTGCTGTGCCCATATACGTATTTTAGTTTCAGAGCTGCAAATGTCACGGGCTTCTGCAGTGTTTATAGAGGACACAGTGACAGTGGTTTGCAGCACTTGAGGAATCTGTGAGTTTGCTCGTTTAATTCGTTGGTATAAGCAATTGCCCGCCCCGAACGATTAATTAATGAATAGGCTGCGTGAACGTTAGCGTGTGTGCGTGCGCGGGGGGGGCGGGGGGGGGGGGGGGGGGGCTTTGTTGGGACCTGTGCGTGTGCAGGTGTTCCCCATATAGGTGCGTTCCCCCACTTCTCTAGATAGCACTACACCTCTGGTAGGGACTGGTAGTAGGGACTGCTGATCTGTTGGACAGAATTTGTGTTAGAAGT
>NC_139641.1:15091365-15120224 GCF_964638095.1 Poromitra crassiceps
AGGCTTAAGAGCTACACGTCATAACAATAACAATAATAATAAACCAACATATTCTCAGTTTCATCAAACATCTTCCTGTTTAAGCAAGCCCCTAACATTAAACACATGGTAGTGTGTTCTGCTCAAGCCCCAACCTTTGTTTCTGAAAAATTAGGCCAACAATGGTTTTAGTCTCTATAGCCTATAGCCAAGTGTTGAGCAATGCAAAACTCAAGGTTCCAACACAAGAGTCCAGAAATGAATGAGTGACATCACGGTGGCTCTGTCCATATTTTCATACCGTCTAATTTTACGATGAGATGCACCCACTTTAACCCTGAGGTGTAGCCTAATTATTACTTCAGACTAACTAATAAAGTAATAAAACCACTAGTAAACCAGTAGGCGGCGCCTGGCCTGCTGTTCAATGAGTGGCCTGACTGCGGGCACACACACACATTTTTTTTTTTTTTTTTTTTTGCAGGCCAGGCCACCGGGCATCGGCCCGACGTGCCCGATTACGCAGTCCGCGCCTGGCGTCAGGCCAGGCAAAACAAAATGGAAACTTCCGGTTCAACGTTTCAAAAATAATGTAAACAAGTAAATAGTCTTACTGACTCTGCGCCTGTGCTGTGTGGGGTACACTCTTGCGAGCTTTTGCTTCCTCTGCATATTCCGTCAATGTAAAGTAATTAAGTGTTAAGGACATGTGTCCATATAGCTTCTTTTCCTCAGCTCCAGCGTCTTTTTTCAGTTGTTTCCAATGAGGAGAGAGCGCATACGGGCGCACACGGACGTCTAGAGAAAGTGCACTGCGCCCAGCGTCTATTTTCAGAGCACTCACCCAAAACCCAGAAAGGTGTGTATGAGCAAATTAGTTTTTACAGACACATAGTTTAACAATAGGGCAGCAACTGGAGAGAGCTGTTGCTAACACTTATATAATGCAAACATACAGTATAATCAGTTGCTGTTTAATTTAACTTTATAGGTAATATGCAAACAACATAAGATGGGGGGGGGGGCTTGACGGAAAGGGCAGAGGGAAATCTGCCTATGTTCATTTGTCATACATTGCCTGGCTATACTTTATACAAATGTTCATCAAATTAAGTAGATATTATGGGAATTATGAAGAAGAACAAAGGTCCAGAGTGCTCGGAAGTCCACAACTGGTGTGGTGAAGGTGCTCTTTGATGAGGATCACAAAGGTTAAAAAAAGAACGGTCCAAGGCACTCTTCTGGCAGAAAGTAAAAAGCCTTTATTTACTGTAGATGGCTATTTCATTTTGGAAGGCTTAAAAACATAGTTAGTGCATGTTAAAAGAGCTGGGACATGACCCACACGTAGCGGCACAAACAGCCTTCTTCAGGGTATGACCACCAGCTCACAGGGTTTCCCCCTATTTAGCAAGAGATGATTGCAAACACCTGAGCACAAAGCCAGTGAACTCACAGGTAATGATGCAAAATGCACCCACTAAATAGCACTACAATGTGTATAGCAGAAACCAAACATAATGCAGACAAATATGGACAATTATGTTGGCGTAGCAACACCGAATACAGTATGTCCCTAAATATATATATATATATATATCCTCCCTGTTACCCTCAGGGAGGAGATACAGGGTCCCAAAAGCACGCACAAATCGCTTGAGGGACAGTTCCTTCCCGCAGGCCACGAGACTCCTTAACATACACAAATAGTGTAGTAGCTGTACTGTACCGTACTGTAGCTGCTACCATTACGTATGTCTAATGTTTAATTGTATGTTTAATTAGGTATATGCTATTTGCACCTGTGCAAACAGAACGTCGAATTTAAAATGTTTAAGTACGTCTAAAGTATGCACATGATGGCCCCTATTCTCCCACAGGCCTTCGGCGCTAAAACGGGCCTTAAACGCAAAAAAAACGTGCCTTGCGCCTGCCTCGGGAAGATATCAATATGGCTTTAAGCTGCCAAATGCGCTTTAGGCCGAATGGGCGTGGCGCAGTCCCAGAATGGGCCAGAATGGGCGTGTCGGCCTTAAATGCCGGCGTAATGATATCTTCCCACCTGGCGTAAATTTAGCGCTTTGCGCTTTTGAAAACCAGGCCTATTCAGTGCGCTGGTTGCGTGGAGCACTCCTCTGGCTCTCCTCTGTCACCCTTCTCTGTGTCACTCCCTCTCTCTTGCTCATATCAGTCTGACAGGCACAATACGACTCTCTCTCTGTGACTCCCTCGCTCAGACAGACACAACACATAGCAGCACCCAGCTTCCCATAGGAAAAAGAAGTTGTAAGTTCAGTGCCTGGCATGTCCCAGCATGCATTGTGATGCTCCATTTAGCTACTAAATAGCAACCAAATGAGCCGAAATAGATATAAAAGGTAGTTCTAAATAATGTGTAATGGTAACACAACCTGCAATTGTACAACATTTCAATATTGGACCAAATAAAACATCGAAATGAAAACACCACCCTATGTGAAACATATATGTCCTCCTGGGCCTATATATACCCCTTGTCGATTTAACGTGATTTAGATAAGTGACAGCGGAACGTGCTTCTACTGGCATCTGCTATACTGTGATGTCTGCTCCAATAACTTGGCCCTATTTCACATTTAGTTTTACAATAAAAACACATTTATGCAATGACTTTACATAATGTAGGGTATATTTATGTGCATCATCCTTCCTGCAGCAGGCGAGAGAAAATGATATCTTTCTGGACAAACTTTCACCAATCTAATAGGCTATATTTTTCTAGCTGATGCATTTAGAACATTCTTTTCACTTTGATCTTGCTATAGTGTAGGGTATTTACATGCTTGCAGTATTTAAACTGCAGTTAGATTGGTTTGAGAAGCATAATAATATGGAATAATAGCCTATATATGGAGACAGACAGACTGGATGAAGGGAGGGGGGGGGGGGCCGAGCGCTTGGCTTTTGTCTGGTTTTGCTGGACCACTGGAATTGGAGCTTAAAAGGCAAGCGTGCGATTCGTTTATTGCACTTATCCAATGAGCATGACGGTGCATAATTTTACGCTTAAAAGGCGTGGTTGTAACGCTTTAGGCTGCGTGGAGCGCCAACACGAAGATATCAAGTGCGCTGGTCCACGCCCACTGATTTGCGCAGCGCCAGGCGCTCGGCCTAGAAACAACGCTGATGCAACGATAGGGGCCGATATGTGCACCTATGCACCTACAGTGAATATGCCACTTTTTTTTATTTTATGTATTTGTACCCCAATAATGCAAAATCCTAAATTTACCATGAGGGTCCATCTGATGGACCTTAAGGGTAATACTGTAATAATTTATAAATATTAATTTTAATTTTTTAATTTGATTGTTTATAATTCATTGGTAACTTCATCCCTAATACCTCATACCAACATTTCATACCTATTCGAATTTTAACCCCTCAAGTGCCAGTGTACAGTAAGTACAGTAAAAATAAAAAAGTACAGTAAAAAGACAAAAAGTGAATTTTTTTCCTTCCCATAAAGTCAAACTGGATTTCCCCTGGAGGGATTATCATGGCTTGGGATATGTCAAAGATTGGCAGCAACATTTATTCTGATCACTCTTTAGTTTTTCAAGAAATGTACATTTGCAAATGAAATCCTCAATTTACCATTGGTCCATCTGATGGACCGTCATATTTATAATGTATTCATTTATGAATATGTAATAAAAAAGTAATAAAAATAGAGTCCGCACACTGGCAGCTGCTCCCAAATATTTATTTGACCACAAAAAAAAGTGACGTTTCGGGCAAAGCCCTTCCTCAGACATGAATATAGTGTAGGGACACACCCCTTAAGTACCCTCGCAGGGGTCACCTGACACATCATGTGATACATAGAATTAAACATACAGTGCACTTGTTCACATAATCAAATGTCAACTGGCAATATCAAAACGTGATTGTCTCAAAGGACAAGTAATAATGGACGTTTTCAGAACAACTTGAATATCACATAAACTAGGGTTATCAGGTATAAACCGTCATAATGAAATGTAATATTTAAGAAGAAAGTGTGATGTGAACTATTACAAGGTGGTCTCTACTACTTTGAAATGGTGGTAGTAGTAAAAAAGTATATGAAGATACCACAGCTGTGAAGAAAATGACACAGGACAGACATACTAGACAGAGCAATATTCTTTACAATGTGGACATAATGAGATTAGCACACACAAAAGCACACCTGCAAAAGGACTACAAATGACTACAAAAATGGCCGCAAGTCAAAGTCTTCGTTCAGCCCTTTTGAGGCTCGAGTGTCCAGGGTGAAAATCCAAAAGGCGTCTCTTTTAAGTAGTAGAGAGTTGATGTCACCTCCACGTACAGGGTGTTTAACAAGTTCAATGCCAGAATATCTAAGAGAAGAAACATTGTGAGAAGCTTGTGTGAAGTGGACAGCCACTGGGCTTCTGATGTCATTGTTATGGATGTTGGATCTGTGTTCTGAGATTCTGGTCTTAAGTGGTCTGGTGGTTTTGCCTATGTAGGCGAGGCCACATGGACATTTGAGCATATAGATGACATTATTACTTTTACATGTTAACACTCCTTTGATGTTAAAGGGTTTTCATGTACATGTATATTCATTTATGAATATACATTTTTATTATTTTATTTTATATTCTTTATAATTCATTGGTAATTTCCTCCCTAATACCTCATATCAACATTTGATACTTACTCAGAATTTTAACCCCTCAAATGCCAGTGTACAGTAAGTACAGTACAATGAAAAATGACATAGAAACACAAAAAGTGAATTATTTTCATTTTCATAAAGGCAAACTGGATTTGGGTCTGATATTATGGGCAGGTTGGGGTGTTTTACAAAAGTCACCACTGCAAGGTGCCTAGTATCAAAGATTGGCAGGATACATCTTAGAATGAAGTCACAATACTTATGACATCACTAGCCTATGACATCATCAGTGATGTCATAAGATGATTTTGGTCAATAATGATGTCACTGATGACATTACTGATGATTTCACAGACATTGTGACATCATCAGTGGGTTTTCATATTATTTTTGTAAAAATAATATTTTGAGCCAAAAATCCAAAAAGCGCATGTTTTGGACTACCAGCCATTTCCCCCAAAACACACAAATGAGCTTTAGTCCAGCATCCATCCTGGTCTAAAGGCTTCAAATCAGTAGTGTGGACTGTCAAATTCAGTTTTCTAATATTTTCCCATCTTTGCCATAGGAATCAGGTTTTTTTTACATTTCATGTAAACTGTATGGAATTGATTGCTATGCCAAAACTGGGGGAATATGGGGAAATAGCCAAACACAGTAGAAACTACAATATTAACCCCTTGAGTCAAGGTGAGATGTGTAACATCAAGGAAATAATGATTTTTTGGAAAATTAGCTGGGAGTCATTTTTTTTTTTTTTTGTGCAAAATTAACATTGAAACAAATGGGACAACTATGCAATGGACTTTGAGACCATGTAACTCCCCCAAATTTTCTACCAACTCCAAGATTAGATATTAAGGTCAAATCTCAAGGTATTTGGTCCAGGATGCCCGCTGGAACAAATGAAATAAATTAATTTTGTAAAAATTAGCTGGGAGTACCAATAAAGTGTTTATAATGAAAGTCAATGGGTCCATCTGATGGACTAATGGTAAATTTAGGTGTAATTTCAAAACAAGGTCTTTGGATGGTAGAAAGATGATAGATATGATTGATTTTTGTAAAATACCCCCCAAAAAATACCTAGCCTTAATTTCAGACCATTTACTCAAAAAATGTCCAAACAGCCCATACGCGAATGTAAGAAATATCCATCAGATGGACCAGTGGGGTACAAGGGTAGTACGTCTAAAGTATACACATGACATGTGCACCTATGTGCAGTGAATATGCCACTGTCTCTGACTTGTCTTATCACTCTACTGCCTTATTGCTTGTTGTGTCTCTTGTTGTTTTTGCACTCATATGCCCTGTTATATTTATGTTGTAAACGGAGTCCACAGCACAAGAATTTCACACGTGATACTTGTACTACGGAGTGACAATAAAAATCTTGAATATATATATAAACATCCTGTGCATAAAGGCTGAAGAGAATGTGGTCATGGGTAGTGGATAATCCAAACATCTCGTCCACAAGGTGCTGCACAGAAAAGGAGTGGAGAAAGACCCTAACATATAACACAAAATAGAACACAACAGACACTGTAACAGGCAGGGTTAGATATGAGACATGAAGAGGGAGGATGAGTGGTGAGGCCATACAGAGGTGAGGAGGGAAACTGAACACTGAGGTTATTTTGTCTCCATCACTTAGAAGAAAATGGCAGAAGAGAGCATTGGTGCCAGCAGGAGCAGGAGGCTGACGCCGATGCTGCTGACGCTGTTGCACGCGTCACCCTCACAGACGCCGCTGCGGCCGCCGCTGCCGACGTTGCCGACGCCGTTGCACATGTCACCCTCACAGCATTTCACATCTTTTCCCAGGGCTGCTGCTGCCGGTCCCTGCATCATTCCTGAACACATGGACTTGGAGGCGCAGCCCCTCATGCCCTGCCCTGCCACTATGAGAACGAAAACAATGTTAGTGATGAGCTTAATGTTTGACCCATCTGTTCTACTGCATCACTCAACATTTCCTCTGAGCTGAGGAATGTGAATTGGAGTGAGTCGTCTGACGTCATATAGGCCTGTTTACCTGTTGCTGAGATGCAGCGGTCCTCATCCCCCAAGCACTTTAGGACACTCATGCAGTCCCCCTGGCTATTGCAGCCATAGCACTTCTTACCGTTGGGAGAAGGCGCACTGGCCGCTGGAAGATAAAACTTAGATTGTTTATAGTGCTTCCAAACATCAATTAGATTATATGCCTTGTTGAGCAATTCAGCAGACACATCCCCCCCCACCCACACACCACACACACACACACACACACACACACACACACACACACACACACACACACACACACACACACACAGATTACAATAACACAACAACACAAGAAAATAATGTCTTGAGAAAACAACAAATAAATGTATGTTACAGTGTCTTAATTGACAATTTTCCAGATTAAAGGCATGGGCGGAGATTGCGTGATGATCAAAACAGTAAATATAAGGAGGTTACCAGGGGCAGCTTTGTTGCAGAGTTCAGTGGAGCAACACTTGATGTTTATTGAGGTCCTGGAGATTCCAAAGTTCATGGAGCCGCTCATACACTGAGCAGCCATACCACAGGACATCATGGTCATTTTAGAAAGTTCTGTTTGACCTGCACAAAAAACAATAGGCTTTGTCAAATGATGTCAAATGCCAGACTCTTAGTTGCATAAAAAAAAATGCACAGCTACATACCCATGTATACACCCATGCTAAATGTTGTACATTGACCCAGGGAACAAGGTTTAGTCTCTGTGGCTGTGCAGGTTCCTGAGGGTCCAGCGACGCACTCATAGCAATTCAGGGTGTAGACTGAGGGAACAGGTGAACAAGTCAGACAAGCTCAACATGACTTGTTTGTAATATCAACATGTAAAGCAGAGTGATGAAAGCAGACAACAAGGCGGTGGCAGTCTGCACAGCCCCTGCATATATACTGTAACGTTCCCGGTATCTCATGAGGCAGAGGCTTCTTGATGGTACAAGGGTCTTTATTCACAGTTAGTTATATTACAACTCTCAGCGGTTGTCACGCTCAAAGCTAGCAGCTTTCCCTTCGAGTAGTGTGTGTAGACTGACGCGCATGCTCAGTTCACTCCGGAAGTATTCCCACAGCATAGTGTTCCCCAATACAACACTCCCACACATCAGTTCCTATCTGCAGTCGAGACACTACCAATGCTCACCCCTGTATGTGTACTGCTGATTCGCTACATACTCCCCGCCCAACAATAAGGTCAACGCCCACGTTGATAACACATCACACACCCCCTTGTACCAAAACATATTTTTTCTTTAACAGCTTCTTTGTTTTTGTTTTCAATCACAGCATGATGCACTCTCAGACTTCCCCACATCTCCTCCCCCACAATATCTCATGTCATGCACCTCTTTTACTTTCTGTTACAACATTTCAACATCTCCAACCACCATCTCCTCTTTTTTTTTTTTTTTTTTTTTTTTTTTTTTAGTACAACTCAAAGTTGTTGAATCGTCCTGGAGCCCTTGGCTCTCTCCGTGGCCGTGTTAGTCTCTGTGAATGTGTCTGCGGGGCTGATCCCACCTGCAGTGTCTCTGGGCTTTCACGTCCCTGAGTGGGGCCCGCCCGGTCATAGCCGGACGCCCCTCTCTGTGGGAACAGAGTCCTTCTTTCAGCCGGTCTAGGTGAAACCGCCGGGCGGCCGAGATCTGGGGGAAAGGTGCACCCCCCCCGGTATGGGGCCAACCTGTCTCGGTGGAGTACCTTCTTGCCACCAAGTGGCATCTGCACTCGGTACACCACTTCCCCCATTCTCTCCATGACCCTGCATGGGCCTGTCCAGTGACAGTCCAGTTTAGGGCTACGCCCTTTTTTTCTCTGGGGTGTGTACACCCAGACCAACTCCCCCCCCTGGAAATGGTTTCCTTTTGCCCTCACATCATAATTCCTTTTTTGTTTCATGCCTGCTTTCTCTAGCTGGTCCCGAGCGAAGTGGTGAGCGGACTCTAAGCGATCTTGTAGCCTCCTGGCGTACTCTCGCCCTGGGGGAGCGTCCAGTGCATCTGGTGGCTTGCCGAACGCCATTTCTGCTGGTGTCCGCAGTTCTCGACCTAACATGAGCAGAGCTGGTGTGCAGGAGGTGGACTCGTGTGTGGCGGATCTGTAGGCCATGAGGATGAGCGGCAGGTGCGTGTCCCAGTCCTTCTGGTGCTCCTCCGTGAGGATGGCTAACTGCTTTTTCAGCGTTCGATTGAATCTTTCTACAAGGCCATCGCTCTGGGGGTGCAATGCTGTGGTCCGTGTCTTTTTAATGTTCAGTTTCTCGCACATGGTGGCGAACACTCGTGACTCAAAGTTTCTCCCTTGGTCACTGTGTAGGGTCTCTGGTGCTCCGAACCTACTGAACATGCCGGTTACTAGTGCGTCGACCACCGTCCCCGCCTCCTGGTCGGGTAGTGCGTACGCCTCTGGCCATTTTGTGAAATAGTCCATGGCGACCAGGACGTACTTGTTTCCACTGTCTGAGCGGGGGAAAGGTCCCATCACGTCTACCGCTACCCTCTCCATGGGGGCTCCTGCTGCTAGCTGTTGGAGCGGGGCGCGAGACTGATCTAACGGGCCTTTGTACGCTGCGCAGAGGTCGCAGCGTCGACAGAAGTCCTGTACGTCTCTCCCCATCCTCCCCCAATAAGAGCCTTGTCTGATGCGGCGGAGGGTTTTGTTTACCCCAAAGTGCCCAGCCCCTACAGTTCCATGGCAGCTCCTGCACACCTCCTCCCTCAACGTCGTCGGCACTACTTTCCGCCACTTATGCTCTCCTGTCGCTGGCTCCTTCCAGGACTTCATCAGCACTCCGTTACTCAATCTCAGGGTGTCGAACCCGCCCACAGCCCTTTGGTTGTGTCGGTGGCCCCCGCCACCTCTTCCCAGGGCGGCTTCTGGCCCTCTTCTACCCATTGCAGTACTGGTGACAGCTCCCTGTCGTTTTCTTGGTGGCCCCTCCAATCCGCTGCCTCTGCCACCCGCAGCGTCCTGCACACTGGCCCATCCCCCGTGTGGTTAGGGCAGATCCTAGCTTCCTCTTGGAGCTCTCTCTCTCTTCCTTCTCTCTTTTCGCAGTACGTACACCCTCTCTCTGCACAGGGTCGTCGTGACAGGGCGTCTGCGTTGACGTGGCGCGCCCCTGCCCTGTGTTCTATCGTGAAGTTGTAGTCTGCCATTTTCTCTAACCAGCGGCACACTTGTCCCTCCGGCTCTCGGAAGGACCATAGCCACTGCAGCGCCGAGTGGTCGGTCCGTATGGTGAACCGTGGCTGTCCCAGGAGGTAATATCTAAAGTGTCTTAGTGCTTCTACTACGGCGAGGAGCTCCCGGCGGGTGACGCAGTAGTTACGTTCTGCTTTATCGAAAGTCTTGCTATAGTACGCCACCACCCGCTCCCCGTCCGGCCCCGCCTGGGACAGCACGGCCCCCATACCCCCATTGCTGGCATCAGTGTCTAGTAGGAACGGCAGGGCGGGGTCTGGTGCTCTAAGCACTGGAGACTCGGTCAGCGCTTTCTTGAGGGCTTTGAATGCTAGGTGGCATTCTGTCGTCCAGTGGAAGTCTGCGTTCTTCTCTTTTAACCTGAACAGTGGTTCCGCTATTTTAGAAAACCCGTTCACGAATTTCCTGTAGTATGCGGCTAGCCCTACGAAGCTCTCGAGTTCGCCTTTGTTTCTGGGGGTGGGCCACTCCATGACCGCCTGGGTCTTCTCTTCTAGGGTGCGAATGCCCCCCGTGCCGATGCCATGCCCTAAGAACTCCACCCTCCTCTTCAGGAAGTGGCACTTGTCTGGGTGTAACTTTAGACCCGCCTCTGCTATCTTCTGCAGGACTTTCCGTAACGCCCCCACTGCTGCCTGGAACGTGCCCCCGTGTGTCAAGATGTCATCTAAATACACGACGCATTCGGATCGGGGAATGTCTCCCAGCAGCTTCTCCATTAACCTCTCGAACGTTGCTGGTGCGTTGCACAGCCCGAAACTGAGTACTCGAAACTGCCACAGCCCCTTCTCTGTGCGGAAGGCGGTCTTTTGTTTGGCATCGTCGCGGAGGGGCACCTGCCAGTACCCGCTACGGAGGTCTAGGGATGAGAACCAGGATGACTCTCCCGCGGCGTCTAACAGTTCCTCTATGATGGGCATTGGGTATGCGTCTTTTTTTGTCACTTTGTTCAGCCCCCTATAGTCTACACAAAATCGCATTTTGGGGCTATTTTTCTTTTTCACCAGCACTACCCCTGACGCCCACGGGCTGTCTGAAGGCTCAATGATCCCCGCCCGCAGCATGTTCTCTACAGCTTCGTTCGCTATCTCTCTCCTCGCCGCTGGGACCCGACGGGGATATGACCTGACGGGTCGCGCCCCCTCCGTGTCTATTTCGTGTTCCACCAGGTGGGTACAGCCTAGCTCATCATCGGACATGGCGAAAATGTCTTTATATTCCTCTAGTACCCTCCACAGTTCATCGCTCTGCTGGGTCTCTAACCCTTCGCTCTGGCGTTTGTGCAATCCCCTGAGCATCTCTAACCTCTCTCTCTCCCCCTCTGCCTGTTGCGCTGGCTGAGGGCAAGTGTTTGGAGGTGGGCTAGGGGTGGGGCTTTGTGGAGGGGCTTGGTCTGCTGGGTGGGGCTCATGCACTACGGTGACGCGATATACAGTGATGTTATTTACATTAGCTCTCTCCTCTGGAACGGTGGGAGGGTGGCCCATCTGGACTACTGGCCCCCCTGCAAATGTCAATGTGCTTTTTCCTAGGTCTACTGTGCATTTGTTTAGCGTCAAGTAGTCTTCCCCCAGGATGCAGGGTCCCGTCATTTCTACCACCCACACCGGAAAGTCCACTGTCTGTCCCCCCACTGTTATCATTACGTGTCCCCTCCCCCTCATTGGCATCAACTCACCGGATACTGTTCTTAGCAGTTGTGCTGCTGGCTGCTCCAGGCGCGTCCCCTCGGGCATCATGTTGACGTTCACCAGCGTTGCCGTACACCCCGTGTCCACCAGGGCGGCGCAGTATCTCCCCTGTAGGTAGACTGGAACATGGCAGCCGTTCATCGCGCGCGGCCCGCTCTGCATGTTGACAGCTCCGGCGATGTCGTCTACTTCGGGGCCCGGCGGAGCCCCACCTCCCCGTTGCTGTCGGTGGGCCCCCTCCTGCGATGACGTGGCTACGGGGACTGTGGCATCGTAGACCCGTCTCGCCCCATCTGGACGGGCCCTGTGCCGTTTCCCTGGTTCCACGCTCTCCGGCGGCAGTCTGCTTCCCGATGCCCGGGGCGTCCACATCCCCAGCAGATCATGTTCCCTCTGGCCCAGCTGTTGTTCTGCTGAGTGGGCTGTCGAGCGGGGTTGGGCTGCAGGGTCGCTCGGCGGAGCAGTTGTTCTGTCAGCTGTTGTACTGACTCGGACAGTTCTTTCACCCTGTCGCCTTGCTCTTTCACCGTGTTGCTTTGCTCTGCCCAGGCCGTCTTCCACGCTGGCTCTTCTTGTAACTGGCTCTCCGCGGCCATTCTCACCACTGGGGCGGCCTCCATTATGCCGCTGCTCTTGTCCCAGCCTTCTACTGTCTCTATCTCCAGTGCCAGCCCCAGCGCTGCTCCCAATGTTTTCGGGTGTCCCAGCGTTACTTTCTGGCTTAGGCTCCGTGGCTCGATGGCCTGGACAAAGTAGCTTAGGGCTAGTCCATCCAGCGTCTCCGTCGGTAGCTGGCTGTATGCGCGCCGGCTGAGAGTCTCAATGTCCGTTGCCAGTGCACGTAGTGACTCACCCTGTCGTCTGCGTCTGTTACACAGTTCCGCGGCTACGATGGCCTGCTCCTCACATCGGCCGAAACGTCTCTGCAGGACCCCCATCACCACATCCCAGTCCTTTGTATCAGCTATTGCCGACACGCACGCCGTAGCCTCGCCCTCGAGGGCCATGACGAGGTAGCTGGCTCTCTCCCTTCTCGTCCAGCCATTCCAATCTGCAGCCTCTGTAAACTGCTTGCAGTATGCCTCCCATTCGACTTTACCGTTGAATTTTGGCGGGGTGATTTCCTTTCTTCCCCGCCGCTCGCCGTCCTTTGCCGCCTCGACCCGTGCCCCGCCTTTGTCCTCGGGCCGTAGGCTGGCTCCGCTGGGCTGTGGCACAGCCTCCATGGCTACAGCGGCAGTGTCAACCCGCTCGATCTTCACTCTCACCGGTCCCGGTTCTTCCGCTCCTTCTCCCGCCTCGCTAGCTTGCCTGCTAGCTCCCTTGGGCTGCGGGCTAGCTTCCGTGGCTACGGTGATAGCTCTGTCTGGTTCGGATTTTATTTTCACCAACCCCAGGCTTTCTGCTGTTTTTTTCTCTTGGTTCCCCGTGGTAGCAGCTGCGTCTACCCAGACATCTTCCTCCTCGGCCGGCTGGTAGTCTGCCCCGGCTCTTGCCTCTCCCGCCTCTCGATTGAGCCGCTTGCGCTCTTTCTTCAGGAACTTGTTAACCATTTCGCCAAATCTGGAGGCAATATTCACCGTTTAAACTTCTGACGCCAGTGTAACGTTCCCGGTATCTCATGAGGCAGAGGCTTCTTGATGGTACAAGGGTCTTTATTCACAGTTAGTTATACAACTCTCAGCGGTTGTCACGCTCAAAGCTAGCAGCTTTCCCTTCGAGTAGTGTGTGTAGACTGACGCGCATGCTCAGTTCAATCCGGAAGTATTCCCACAGCATAGTGTTCCCCAATACAACACTCCCACACATCAGTTCCTATCTGCAGTCGAGACACTACCAATGCTCACCCCTGTATGTGTACTGCTGATTCGCTACAATACATTGAGTATAATATCATTTAAAAGGTTTGACGTTGTGTATTTTGATTGGTTTACTTGTAAATGTGTGCTGCTGAGTTCGTCCAATCGGCTGAAGACAGCCTGAACTTGCTGCTCATTATGGATCATGTTTGGGCAGAAAACATAGGGCATTCTGTGTCTGTCTGTCTGTGGTGGTGGTGTCAGTCATGATTATGATGTCATCAGTGATGTAACTCGAGCAATTGTGATGTCATCAGTGATGTCACTCAAGCAATTCTGATGTCATCAGTGATGTAATAAATCCTTCCTGGTATGAGCCGATGGCGTACAGTTGCACGATGGCGCCTAGGTGGGTGGGCGGTGTGTGTCTGTTTGTCTGTCTGTCTGTCTGTCAGGCTCCACCCTAGGAATCGAGCACGCGCGTGAGATTCCTAGTTTGCAAGCAACTTTTTTCCACGTGTTCAGCTGACCTTAGTCTACAAATTTGCCTCAAGGACCCTCGAGATCCACTAAAGTTTTTGAGATATTTTGAAAGTTTTGGAAAACAAATCTTTTTCATGACCGATTATCGAATCATCACAAAAATTTGGGAACATGTTTAGAGATATCATCAAAGACCATGGGTACTTAATTTTGTGCATTTCAAACAAAAGGGGCCACCGCAAACACCAAAAATGTGGGTGGCCTAACAAAAAAGGCCATAACTCCACATCTGTTTGTTCAATGATCAGAAAACTTGGCAGATATATCAAGAGATATATGTGGACCGTGTCATGAGAACCACAGAAATGTTTTTGCGACCTCAGTACCGTTCAGAAAAGGCTTAAACCCTTGTCATGACTGCTTGCAGCTATACATCCATTTGCTAAGCTGCCTGACTTTTAATATCTTTGAAACAAAAGGAGATTTGAAAAATCTGAAAAGATCACTTGTAGAGCTTGGTCCACAGGTGCTACATAGCGATGTTGGTGGAGATCGGTGAAGCGGGCTAGGAGGAGATGTCAAAAATGTGTTTTCCAAAACTTTCAAAATATCTCAAAACTTTCCAGTTGGACCCCAAGGCTCCTTGAGGCACATTTGTAGAGCAATGTTAGCTGTACACGACACGTGGAAAAAAGTTGCTTGCAATTCGGACAAATTTTATTTTTTTGAAAAATATATATATATATTTTTTTTAAGTGGATCCTATCAAAAATGGCAAGCTAAGGGAATTGTCAGTACATGGAAAAAATGTGATGCTTTTGTCAGGAATGTACACATCCATTTGCTAAGCCACCTGACTATATGGTTTTGTGTCCTATGACACAAAAGCAAAAAGATATACAGACAAACACAAGCAGACAAAAGCCTTTTTTTATGATGAAACATGATCCTGTCACCCAAACTGCTGTAAGCACCTCTCCATGAAGCCAACAATGTTTAGTATGTATTAGCCAATATATAATGGCTTTTACTTTTGCTATGGGAAGAGTACCTTGGATTTATTTTTCTGCTCAAACACGCCCCCCTCACCCAAACTGCAAGGAGCACCTTTCCAGACGACACTGAAGCCAAAGCAGCATTCCTTTTTAGTAAATCGGTAGATTCTAAAATTCTACCTTTAAATCCAAATAGGTTTTTTAAACTTATATTCTTGTGTTTCAGTATTCTGAAATGTTCTTGAAGGGTTTCTACAGAGAACCTGGTTTGTTGACACTAAATGCACACTACTCCACTTCAACTACTACTGTATGTGGGACCCCACTATATACTATATATATACTATATGTTATACAAAAAGTATATATATACTATATATATACTATATAATATATACTATACAAAACCCTTAATACTCAAAGGAAAACAGATAACAAGACTTCAATCAAAAAAAATCCTACCTTTGGGGAGAAGTACACTCCCTATGATCAGAATAAGAAGATGCATTTCTGGATGGCGGGTGGAGTCCAAGTGGCTCAACGTTTGGGCAGTCAGCTTTAATAGTTCTGCTAAGTAGGAGGAGTGGTGTTTAGAAAAAGAAGGTTGCGCTTCAACAATGGGTTTCTCAGTGGAGTGCCAAACCCAAAATCCAAAATATGTTCCAAAAAAACAAAACGTGTTTCGGCAAAGAGCCTTCTTCAGGGCGTTTCAATAGTACACATTCAGTCTGTTAATATAACAAGGCCAGAGATTACACACAGCTGGAAGTTGGACCCAATTATTTAGGAGCCTATCACCATGGATCTGGGTATAGGGAGGACAAATCACAGCATGAAGCATCACAGAAGCATCATTATACTCTGGATGAAGAGAGAAACTAAACACACAAACTAAACTGTTTTAACCCAAAAAGCATTTTAAGCTGTAGTCATCATTGAGTCCGTTTGGTGTCATAGTATTGAGGAGGAGTGGTCTCAGGCAGGGGCGAATTTTCCACTAGGGACAGGGGCAGGGCCGGCTCTAGTCCTATTGGAGACCCTAGGCAAGACTTGATTTCACACACACACGTACATCTGTGAATCACCAGCATTTACTATTATTATTATTAGGGGTTCAAGCCTCGAAGGGGCTGAAACCCTATTGTTTTTGTGCCGGTATATTATTATTCTCGTTGTTGTTCATCTGCCTTGATGCAAATTCCCGTGAGTTGGTAAATGGTAGAGACCTGAAATTTGGCACAATGACAGATATTGGTGGCTGGTTTCTGCTCAAGATATAATTCTAATTAGAACCGCTATAAAACATCTCTATTTGACACATCGGTGAGTTGAAACAGCACTTGGAGTCAAATGTAACACCATGTGTAAAATCATAAACTGGTTCAAAACCACATAATTCCAACTGGAATTATTGTTTATACATGGTGAACATGAACATGCGGTAGCAATGAGTGAGAGAGTGTGCACGCGCACTCACATGCGTGCATTATGTGTGAGAAAGATGGATATCGGTCTACAGTGAGCCTGTACTGAAGTCCAATCAATGTGGAGAGCATGTTATAAATATTAATTTTAATTTTTTAATTTGATTGTTTATCATTCATTGGTAACTTCATCCCTAATACCTCATACCAACATTTCATACCTATTCGAATTTTAACCCCTCAAATGCCAGTGTACAGTAAGTACAGTAAAAATAAAAAAGTACAGTAAAAAGACAAAAAGTGAATTTTTTTCCTTCCCATAAAGTCAAACTGGATTTCCCCTGGGGGGGTTATCATGGCTTGGGATATGTCAAAGATTAGCAGCAACATTTATTCTGATCACTCTTTAGTTTTTCAAGAAATGTACATTTGCAAATGAAATCCTCAATTTACCATTAGTCCATCTGATGGACCGTCATATTTATAATGTATTCATTTATGAATATGTAATAAAAAAGTAGTGAGGTCTCCAGACCATATTTCAAGCAGAAGGCCACTCATGCATAATCCGATCATCCCCTGACGACAGTCAAGTTCTAGCATAACGTGGTCAGTCAAAGTCCTAGTATGACGTCTGCTATGACGTCTGCTATGACGTCAGTTAATCCTCATATACTATATAGCAAGGGTTCTACGTCACCTCTCTCTCTCTGGCCGATCATAGCAGCAGCTAGCTTCACAGCAGTCCATCTCCCTTGAAGCCGTCCTCCGAAGCGTTGTTTTGCCCCACCCACCTCCCCAGTCCGCCACCAACGAGTCTTGACTCCTGATCCCCCACGGGGGGGGGGGGGGGGGGGGATCTCCTAGCCTATGCAGGTGCCCTCCTCTTGCCTCAAGAGCAGCGCCACTGGCCAATGGAGTCAAGCGCCAAAGTATTTGCAATGCATGCCGATTGCTAAATAAAGTTTGTCAAATCCTACCAACTGGCCTCTCATGATTGAAATAAAAATAGAGTCCGCACACTGGCAGCTGCTCCCAAATATTTATTTGACCACAAAAAAAAAGTGACGTTTCGGGCAAAGCCCTTCCTCAGACATGAATGAAGTGTAGGGACACACCCCTTAAGTACCCTCGCAGGGGTCACCTGACACATCATGTGATACATAGAATTAAACATACAGTGCACTTGTTCACATAATCAAATGTCAACTGGCAATATCAAAACGTGATTGTCTCAAAGGACAAGTAATAATGGATGTTTTCAGAACAACTTGAATATCACATAAACTAGGGTTATCAGGTATAAACCGTTATAATGAAATGTAATATTTAAGTGTGATGTGAACTATTACAAGGTGGTCTCTACTACTTTGAAATGGTGGTAGTAGTAAAAAAGTATATGAAGATACCACAGCTGTGAAGAAAATGACACAGGACAGAGATACTAGACAGAGCAATATTCTTTACAATGTGGACATAATGAGATTAGCACACACAAAAGCACACCTGCAAAAGGGCTACAAATGACTACAAAAATGGCCGCAAGTCAAAGTCTTCGTTCAGCCCTTTTGGGGCTCGAGTGTCCAGGGTGAAAATCCAAAAGGCCTCTCTTTTAAGTAGTAGAGAGTTGATGTCACCTCCACGTACAGGGTGTTTAACAAGTTCAATGCCAGAATATCTAAGAGAAGAAATATTGTGAGAAGCTTGTGTGAAGTGGACAGCCACTGGGCTTCTGATGTCATTGTTACAGATGTTGGATCTGTGTTCTGAGATTCTGGTCTTAAGTGGTCTGGTGGTTTTGCCTATGTAGGCGAGGCCACATGGACATTTGAGCATATAGATGACATTATTACTTTTACATGTTATCACTCCTTTGATGTTAAAGGGTTTTCATGTACGTGTATATTCATTTATGAATATACATTTTTATTTTTTATTTTTTATTCTTTATAATTCATTGGTAACTTCCTCCCTAATACCTCATATCAACATTTCATACTTACTCAGAATTTTAACCCCTCAAATGCCAGTAAGTAAGTACAGTACAATGAAAAACGACATAGAAACACAAAAAGTGAATTATTTTCATTCCCATAAAGGCAAACTGGATTTGGGTCTGATATTATGGGCAGGTTGGGGTGTTTTACAAAAGTCACCACTGCAAGATGCCTAGTCTCAAAGATTGGGAGGATACATCTTAGAATGAAGTCACAATACTTATGACATCACTAGCCTATGACATCATCAGTGATGTCATAAGATGATTTTAATCAATAATGATGTCACCGATGACATTACTGATGATTTCACAGACATTGTGACATCATCAGTGGGTTTTCATATTTTTTTTGTAAAAATAATATTTTGAGCCAAAAATCCAAAAAGCGCATGTTTTGGACTACCAGCCATTTCCCCCAAAACACACAAATGAGCTTTAGTCCAGCATCCATCCTGGTCTAAAGGCTTCAAATCAGTAGTGTGGACTGTCAAATTCAGTTTTCTAATATTTTCCCATCTTTGGCATAGGAATCAGGTTTTTTTACATTTCATGTAAACTGTATGGAATTGATTGCTATGCCAAAACTGGGGGAATATGGGGAAATAGCCAAACACAGTAGAAACTACAATTTTAACCCCTTGAGTCAAGGTGAGATGTGTAACATCAAGGAAATAATGATTTTTTGGAAAATTAGCAGGGAGTCAATTTTTTTGTTTGTTTTTGTGCAAAATTAACATTGAAACAAATGGGACAACTATGCAATGGACTTTGAGAACATGTAACTCCCCCAAATTTTCTACCAACTCCAAGATTAGATATTAAGGTCAAATTTCAAGGTATTTTGTCCAGGATGCCCGCTGAAACAAATGAAATAAATAAATTTTGTAAAAATTTGCTGGGTATCAATAAAGTGTTTATAATGAAAGTCAATGGGTCCATCTGATGGACTAATGGTAAATTTAAGTGTAATTTCAAAACAAGGTCTTTGGATGGTAGAAAGATGATAGATATGGATGATTTTTGTAAAATACCCCCCAAAAAATACCTAGCCTTAATTTCAGACCATTTACTCAAAAAATGTCCAAACGGCCCATACGCGAATGTAAGAAATATCCATCAGATGGACCAGTGGGGTACAAGGGTAGTACGTCTAAAGTATGCACATGACATGTGCACCTATGTGCAGTGAATATGCCACTGTCTCTGACTTGTCTTATCACTCTACTGCCTTATTGCTTGTTGTGTCTCTTGTTGTTTTTGCACTCATATGCCCTGTTATATTTATGTTGTAAACGGAGTCCACAGCACAAGAATTTCACACGTGATACTTGTACTACGGCAGGGGTGGGCAATTATTTTTCATGGGGGGCCACATGAGAAACCCAGATTGTTGCCAGGGGCCGAACAAATATTGTCATGTCGTAACCCATGGATGGGTAACTTTGATGATAGAGAGGGCCACAAAAAATGTCCTCGCTAACAGGTTGTGCTGAGGGCCGAACGGCGCCAGCGTGAAAAATTTGGTGCATTTGAAGCCACGTTTAGAGGAATAACTAATTTTAAATGAACAGTTGTGATGTCATTATTCAGTCTTAACCACCAATATTTCATCCTTTTCTCACTCACTCCTATGTCACCACCTGCTCTCAGGGCTTGAAATTAACTTTTTTGACCACCTGCCAATATGGCTGCTAGATTTTAAAGTTACCAGCCAATTAGAATTTCCACTAGCCAAAATGTTTTTCTTGAAATAAATCAGAATATGAGTGGGTTAATTTAAGCATAAGTATCAGTAAGTGGCCCGGGATGATCAAAGCCTGTGTTGCGGGTCACACGAACAAAAATGCAGTCTTGAAGCTAAATAAATCCAAAACCAATGAGTTAATTATTTAAATTTCTAATTCAATGTAGCCTTTTAGTCATAAAGATTATTGAAAGATATTCCATATTCCAGACTGAAATGCTATAACAGAAGTGGAGTATTGGCCAGAATGACATGAACATTTGGACACTTATTCAGCGGGTATCTTGCATGTTGCGTTCAGGTGCACTGTGTAAAAAAAAAAAAAAAAAAAAAATTGCAATTCCATCGCGGGCCGCATCCGGCCCGCGGGCCGTAGTTTGCCCATGTATGTACTACAGAGTGACAATAAAAATCTTGAATATATATATTTATATATATATATATATATATATATATATATATATATATATAAACATCCTGTGCATAAAAGCTGAAGAGAATGTGGTCATGGGTAGAGGATAATCCAAACATCTCGTCCACAAGGTGCTGCATACACAGAAAAGGAGTGGAGAAAGACCTTAACATATAACACAAAATAGAACACAACAGACACTGTAACAGGCAGGGTTAGATATGAGACATGAAGAGGGAGGATGAGTGGTGAGGTTAGATATGAGACATGAAGAGGGAGGATGAGTGGTGAGGTTAGATATGAGACATGAAGAGGGAGGATGAGTGGTGAGGTTAGATATGAGACATGAAGAGGGAGGATGAGTGGTGAGGCCATACAGAGGTGAGGAGGGAAACTGAACACTGAGGTTATTTTGTCTCCATCACTTAGAAGAAAATGGCAGAAGAGAGCATTGATGCCAGCAGGAGCAGGAGGCTGACGCTGATGCTGCCGACTCTGTTGCACATGTCACCCTCACAGCATTTCACATCTTTTCCCAGGGCTGCTGCCGCTACCGCTGCCTGTCCCTGTGTTATTCCTAAACACAAGGACTTGGAGGCGCAGCCCCTCATGCCCTGCCCTGCCACTATGAGAAGGAAAACAATGTTAGTGATGAGCTTAATGTTTGACCCATCTGTTCTACTGCATCACTCAACATTTCCTCTGAGCTGAGGAATGTGAATTGGAGTGAGTCGTCTGATGTCATATAGACCTGTTTACCTGTTGCTGAGATGCAGCGGTCCTCATCCCCCAAGCACTTTAGAACACTCATGCAGTTCCCCGCCTGGATATTGCAGCCATAGCACTTCTTACCGTTGGGAGAAGGTGTACTGGCCGCTGGAAGATGAAACTTAGATTGTTTATAGTGCGTTCATACATCAATTACATTATATGCCTTGTTGAGCAATTCAGCAGACACCCCCCCCCCACCCACACACACACACACACACACACACACACACACAAACACACACACACACACACACACACACACACACACAGATTACAATAACAACAACAACACAAGAAAATAATGTCTTGAGAAAACAACAAATAAATGTATATTACAGTGTCTTAATTGACAATTTTCCAGATTAAAGGCATGGGCGGAGATTGCGTGATTATCAAAACAGTAAATATAAGGAGGTTACCAGCGGCAGCTTTGTCGTTGCAGAAGTCAGTGGAGCAACACTTGTTGCTTATTGAGGTCCTGGAGATTCCAAAGTTCATGGAGCCGCTCATACACTGAGCAGCCACACCACAAGACATCATGGTCATTTTAGAAAGTTCTGCTTGACCTGCACAAAAAACAATAGCCTTTGTCAAATGATGTCAAATGCCAGACTCTTAGTTGCAGAAAAAAAAAGCACAGCTACATACCCATGTATTGAGCCATGCTAAATGTTGTACATTGACCCAGGGAACAAGGTTTGGTCTCTGTGATGGCTGTGCATTTTCCTGAGGGTCCAGCGACGCACTCATAGCATGTCAGGGTGTAGGCTGAGGGAACAGGTGAACAAGTCAGACAAGCTCAACATGACTTTTTTGTAATATCAACATGTAAAGCAGAGTGATGAAAGCAGACAACAAGGCAGTGGCAGTCTGCACAGCCCCTGCATATATACATTGAGTATAATATCATTGAAAAGGTTTGAAGTTGTGTATTTTGATTGGTTTACTTGTAAACATGTGCTGCTGAGTTCGTCCAATCGGCTGGTCACCTGCCTGCCTAAGGGAAGCGGGGGGACGCCCCGCCCAGCCCCCCCCCCCCCCCCCCCCCGGCCTCATCATCACCTCCAACTCCTATCCTCCCCTCCCCTTAATCATCACCTCCGACTCTTATCCTCCCCTCCCCTCCTCTTAGCTAGTATTCTCTAAACCTACGAACACTTAAAGACTACATTTTCTATTTCCTTTGGACTCTACTTTTTACTTTTTCAACTCCCTTCCCTGATTTTAGGATAATTTAAAAACTACATTTTTATATCCTTTCTGTTGGACTCCTTTTTACATTTTCAATTTTCTGTTCTTTTGTAAATTTTATTTCCATAATAAACCATTTACAGAGTTTCATTACCGGAAAGCTCTGTACATGGTTTAGCCCGGCATCTCTCGGCCTGTCTCGGAGGGGAGTCCCCAGATGGGGGTCCATTGCTGGGTCCACTGCTTGGGTGGGCCCGCCCCCCGCGTGGCCTGCTCTCTCAGTTCCCAGTCACTAGCTGGGGGCGGGTCTGGGAGCGGGTCGCGTGGGGGATGGGTTTACCCGGGCTACCATTGCTGGGCCCCTGTAGCACAACGACCTCACAAGGTTCCTCCTCAGCCAAGTCACTGAGGCAATCCATATGGTGGAAAGGTTTTCTTGCGTTCACTGGGGGTGTGGGGACGCCGCTGTGTCCCGGCCCGGCCTTCTCTCCCACGCCTTATGTGGGGGGGGGGGGGGGCGGGGCGGGGGGCATCGGTGCTCTTCATCACTGGTCGAGGGCTGCCGGTTGGTTTAGAACAGTTTAGGTAGGCGATAGATTAGCTACAGCCTAAGGCTGACCTGTTATAGTGTTCAGGCAAAGATCAGACTAGAGCAGAGTAGGATAGGCCAGATTAGGCTGTAGATTAGCTAGATACTATGTCCCAGTTAGCTCTGGTTAATGCTTAGAGTAGTCAGTTGTCTGATCTCCCCCCCCCCTCTCTTTCTCTTTCCCCCGCTCCTTTCCCTCTCCTTCTCTGTTCTCTCCTCCTCTCTGTCCTCTCCCCTCTCTCACATTCCCCCTGCACTCCTCCCCCTGCACCCTCCCACCTCTCCTTCTCTGTCCTCTCTGGGAAGGGGGGGGGGATGTGGAGGAGGAGGGGGCGGAGAGGTCTGTTCCCTCCCCCGCCTCCTCCTCCCACGTTCCCCCTGCTCTCCCTCCCCTGCACCCTCCCACCTCTCCTTCTCTGTTCTCTCCTCCTCTCTGTCCTCTCCCCTCTCTCATATTCCCCCTGCACTCCTTCCCCTGCACCCTCCCACCTCTCCTTCTCTGTTCTCTCCTCCTCTCTGTCCTCTCCCCTCTCTCATATTCCCCCTGCACTCCTTCCCCTGCACCCTCCCACCTCTCCTTCTCTGTTCTCTCCTCCTCTCTGTCCTCTCTGGGGAGGGGGGGGGGGTGGAGGAGGAGGGAACAGAGGGGTCTGTTCCCTCCCCCGCCTCCTCCTCTCGCGTTCCCCCTGCTCTCCCTCCCCTGCACCCTCCCACCTCTCCTTCTCTGTCCTCTCCTCCTCTCTGTCCTCTCCCCTCTCTCACATTCCCCCTGCACTCCTTCCCCTGCACCCTCCCACCTCTCCTTCTCTGTTCTCTCCTCCTCTCTGTCCTCTCTGGGGGGGGGGGGGGGTGTGGAGGAGGAGGGAACAGAGGGGTCTGTTCCCTCCCCCGCCTCCTCCTCTCGCGTTCCCCCTGCTCTCCCTCCCCTGCACCCCCATCTCTCCTTCTCTGTTCTCTCCTCCTCCACATTTCCTATTTTCTCCCCACCTCCCCCCTCTCCTCCGTCTATATTGCTCATTCTCTCCCCACCTCCTCCCTCCCCCTGCTCTCTTCTCCCCCACACCTCCCCTCCCTTCCCCTCTCCTGCTCTCCCCTCTTGCTCCTTCCCCACCTCCTATACCCTCCAGCATCTCCCATTCCCTCCCCCACCCCATCACTCTCTCACATTCCCCCTGCTCTTCTCCCTTCTCCTGCGCTCTCCTCTGCTCTCTCTTCATTCCTATATTTTCTATATTATCAATTGTTCAAATGTTATCTTTATTCTGTATATTCTTGTTACTGTTGTGTCAGCTAGAATTAGCTTGACATACTTTCTGTGAAGCCATCTGAGACATGCTTGTGTATTAGGGCTATATAAATAAACTTGACTTGACTTGACTTGACTTGGCTGAAGACAGCCTGAACTTGCTGCTCATTATGGATCATGTTTGGGCAGAAAACATGGGGCATTCTGTGCCAACACGCCCCCCTCACCCAAACTGCAAGGAGCACCTTTCCAGACGACACTGAAGCCAAAGCAGCATTCCTTTTTAGTACATCGGTAGATTCTAAAATTCTACCTTTGAATCCAAATACTTTTTCTAAACTTATATTCTTGTGTTTCAGTATTCTAAAATGTTCTTGAAGGGTTTCTACAGAGAACCTGGTTTGTTGACACTAAATGCACACTACTCCACTTCAACTACTATGTGGGACCCCACTATATACTATATATATACTATATACTATATATATACTATATACTATACAAAACCCTTACTACTCAAAGGAAAACAGATAACTTCAATCAAAAAAAATCCTACCTTTGGGGAGAAGTACACTCCCTATGATCAGAATAAGAAGATGCATTTCTGGATGGCGGGTGGAGTCCAAGTGGCTCAACGTTTGGGCAGTCAGCTTGAATAGTTCTGCTAAGTAGGAGGAGTGGTGTTTAGAAAAAGAAGGTTGCGCTTCAACAATGGGTTTCTCAGTGGAGTGCCAAACCCAAAATCCAAAATACGTTGGAAAAAAGGCTGAAAGGGCACATCTCAGTTTTCAAAGTCAAGGAGGACAAAATACTCACATTTTACTTGATTTATTGGCTCACATCACACAAAAACAAAACGCTTACGTGTTTCGGCAAAGAGCCTTCTTCAGAGCGTTTCAATAGTAGGCTACACATTCAGTCTGTTAATATAACAAGGCCAGAGATTACACACAGCTGGAAGTTGGACCCAATTATTTAGGAGCCAATCACCATGGATCTGGGTATAGGGAGGACAAATCACAGCATGAAGCATCACAGAAGCATCACAGAACATCATTATACTCTGGATGAAGAGAGAAACTAAACACACAAACTAAACTGTTTTAACCCAAAAAGCATTTTAAGCTGTAGTCATCATTGAGTCCGTTTGGTGTCATAGTATTGAGGAGGAGTGGTCTCAGGCAGGGGCTCTAGTCCTATTGGAGCCCTAGGCGAGACTTGATTTGGCAGCTTGATTTGGCAGATTAGTGGACGTGGACCAGCCCACTCAATATTTTGGTGTCGGCGCTACACGCGGCTTTAAGCATTATAACCATGCCTTTTAAGCGTAAAATTATGCACAATCTGGTCATTGGAGAAGTGCAGTAAACAAATCACAAGCTTCCCTTTTAAGCTTCAATTCCACGGAGCAATCCAGGCCGGTCAGAAAAGCCAAGCGCTCTGAGCCCCCCCCCTCCCTTTCATCCCCGTCTGTCTGTCTCCATATATAGGCTATTATTCAATATTATTATGCTTCTCAAACCAATCTAACTGCAGTTTAAATACTGCAAGCATGTAAATATGCTACACTATCGCAAGATCAAAGTGAAAAGAATGTTCTAAACGCATTGGCTAGAGAAATATAGCCTATCCCTATGTCATGATGAGATTAGATTGGTGAAAGTTTGTCCAGAATGCTATTGTTTTATCTCCCCTGCTACACACGTAGGATGATGCACATAAATATAGCCTAGATTATGTAAAGTCATTGCAGAAATGTGTTTTTATTGTAAAACTAAATGTGAAGTAAGCCAAGTCTTATTGGAGCAACATCACAGTAGGAAGTAGTATTGTGACGTTCGCAAACGACCCGAATCTATTGAACGGCTCTTTGCTATGAACGAAGGGAACCGAGTCCTACTTGAGAGCCGTTTTAATGTTATGCCCAAATTTCACTGCCTGCCGCTCCCCAAGACACACACAGGTTAGACCTCCCTCCCTCCCTCTGCTAGTCCGCTGAGCAGGGAGGATAGGTCGGGTGCACTCGCATGCTGTAGCTGGCCTGGGTGGGCGGACTCAGCTTAATATCAAAACCGGAGTACATCTGCCGACTTTCTGGGTAGCGAAGTGTTGCATGAATTGCATCAAGGACAGCCAACTTTCAGCTTAGTCAGTAAATTCACTGACTAAATAAGCAGATGATATGGTGTCACCTTGTGTAATGTTTACAATGCAGTTTATTATTATTGAGGATGAACCTGATGAAAATCACTGGCTGATTGAAACATTGTTCCTTTTACCAAATAAAGTAAAAAAAACAGAGTTCTGGTGTGCGGGCCTACTTCCTTCAAATGCTCTACTTTTAACCCAGCACCCTTCGACGATGTGCGTATAGCCAAACTAGCTCTCTACAATGCAGTTTATTGACATTAGGTCTGGAAATACTGTATGAGTAATTTAATGCTGCTGCAGTCCACTGATGCAAAATGAAATAGTGGTGGGTCTAATCAAATCTGATCCAAATCATACCATATCATTATATTAGTGATTTCTCAGAGAAACAGTAGTGCGCGCCCCATTAAAAAAAAAAGGAAGGAGGAGCCGCTATTTTGAACGGCTCTCAGAAAGGAACGGAGCCATAAGATCCGGCTCCCTTCAAAGAGCCGTAATTCCCATCACTAGTAGGAAGGCACAGTAGAACCGTGTTATGGCTGTCACTCATCTAAATCACATTAAATCTGTGAGGGATATATACAGTATACCACCAGCATTACATATATGTTTAGGGGGTTGTGTTTTGGGTTAGGGTTATAGGGTTGTGTTTTGATTTCGCGATTTTATTTTGTCCAATATTGAAATGTTCCACAATTGCATGTTGCGTTAAGAGAAACATTATTTCGATCTACCACTTACCCTATTTAAGCTGATTTGGTTGCTATTTTCTTGTCAAACGGATTCGCCTCAATGCATACCGGGAGATTTCACATGTGTGGCTTTGTGCCTGTCTGCTGTCTGATGCGCAAGAGAGAGGGAGTGAGAGAGAGAGAGGGGGGGACAGAGAGTGAGATGGCAAGCGAGGGGGTATCCGGGCTAGGCTAGTGGATAGCCCACACAAGCCGGCTATACCATCTATTGTACTCGCCAACGTACGCTCTTTGGACAATAAACTGGATTACATACACCTTCTGAGATCTTCCCAGCAGGCTGTGAGAGACAGCTGTGTTTTCGTATTTACGGAAACACGGCTAAACAACAACATCCCGGACTCCGCCATCCAGCTTGACCAGCTAACATGCTACCGAGCCGACAGAGTCCTCGTTGAAGGAGGAAAAACCTGCGGAGGCGGCGTTTGTGTTTACATCAATGATGCCGTCGGGATGCTGTGGTGGGTAAACACTGTTCACCTCTAGCAGAGTTCATGATCATAAAGTGCCGTCCATTCTATTTACCGAGGGAATACACAGCCGTCCTGCTCGTCGCTGTCTACATCCCTCCCAGCTCTAACAACAAGGACAGGGAGACAGCGCTGTGGGAACTGCATAGCGCCATCAGCAAGCTACAGACAGCCCATCCAGATGGGTTTTTCATCGCGGCTGGTGACTTTAACCACGCAAACCTTAAGTCTGTGCTCCCACAGATGTATCAACATGTTAAGTTTCCAACAAGGGGACAAAACATACTGGACTGTGTTAACACAACTGTGAAAGGAGCATACAAGGCTTCTCCCCTCCCCCCCCCCCTTGGCTCCTCTGACCACATCACTATTATGCTAATGTGGCGAAATGGTAAAGAGCAACGACAACGCCACCTGGGGAACTGCCCCCCAGGAAATACTCTGACCTGTGACTACACTTAATCACAGAAGGTCACACAGATTCGTACACCAATAAGGAGGGGACAAGAGACGGACTTCCAAGTATGACAAAGGTTTATTACTTAAAAGTTTACCAGGTTAAAAAGACAACCACATCCAGTACTAATTTAATAATGCCTGAGGGTCTAAATAAAGGCCACTGTTAATTGTGGGCAAGCCAAATGATGGCCAGGGCTCGCTTAGCTCGGGCAGACAGACTCAGATAAGGGGAAGAATAACTCAAAACAAAGAAAACTCACTGCAAACCAAACCACCACGTGTCACACCAAATCAAAGGGAGTGAGGGGGAACACCACCACCGGGGGAGTCTGCCGCTCAGGGCCAAAGCTCCTGCCCTGAGAAGAAAGAAATCAAAATTACACAAATGACAGACTCAGGCAAATACATATATCTAAAACAAACTACTCAAACCACTCACACACACACACACATACAAAAGGATTAACCCAAGGACTGGATTAATAACAAATGATAGAAACTAATACAACAGAATATTAATGCAGAAATAAACAAACACCAAGACTCAGCTGTAGGTGGGACCAGAGTATGAAAGGTTTAGTTCCACAGGTGGTCCCACAGCTGAGTCTGAAACAAAAATAATTAACAAAGAAAATAACCCAACGAAATAAACCAAATAATAAATGAAATAAAATAACCCCAGAAACCAGTTAGAAAATAAATGAATTACGTCAGAACCCAAAAGAAATAAATCAACTCAAAATAGAATTGTGGTGGGATGGGGGATCACACCAAGCCGTCCAATG
>NC_139641.1:15120424-15362924 GCF_964638095.1 Poromitra crassiceps
CTAAAGGTAAAGGTAAAGTCCCACTGATTGTCACACAATGTGTGAAATTTGTTCTCCGCATTTGACCCATCCCCTGGGGGAGCGGTGAGCGGCAGCGTGCGCCGCGCTCGGGAATCACATGGTGATTTAACCCCCCAATTCCAACCCTTTGATGCTGAGTAAGGTAAAGGTAAAGTCCCAACGATTGTCACACACCTGAGTGTGTGAAATTTGTTTTCCGCATTTGACCCATCCCCTGGGGGAGCGGTGAGCAGCAGCAGTGCCGCGCTCGGGAATCATTTGGTGATCTAACCCCCCAATTCCAACCCTTGATGCTGAGTGCCAAGCAGGCAGGCAAATGGGTCCCATTTTTATAGTCTTTGGTATGACTCGGCCGATCTGGCTTCAAACGGCCCAAATTGGGCTTCAAACGGCCCAAATCTGGCTTCAAACGACCCAAATTGGGCTTCAAATGGCCCAAATCTGGCTTCAAACGGCCCAAATTGGGCTTCAAACGGCCCGAATCTGGCTTCCAACGACCCAAATTGGGCTTCAAACGACCCAAATCTGGCTTTAAACGGCCCAAATTGGGCTTCAAATGGCCCAAATTTATCGGCCTGGCCTCCTTGGTATCTAATGCCCGGCCTGAATTATGATCCCAGTCCGCCCCTGCCTCTGAGCTGAGGAATGTGAATTGGAGTGAGTCGTCTGATGTCATATAGACCTGTTTACCTGTTGCTGAGATGCAGCGGTCCTCATCCCCCAAGCACTTTAGAACACTCATGCAGTCCCCCTGGTCATTGCAGCCATAGCACTTCTTACCGTTGGGAGAAGGCGCACTGGCCGCTGGAAGATGAAACTTAGATTGTTTATAGTGCTTCCATACATCAATATATGCCTTGTTGAGCAATTTAGCAGACACATTTACCCCCCCCCCCCCACACACACACACACACACACACACACACACACACACACACACACACACACACACAGATTACAATAACAACGACAACACAATAAAATAATGTCTTGAGAATACAACAAATAAATGTGTATTATTAAATGTGTCTTAATTGACAATTCTCCAGATTAAAGGCATGGGCGGAGATTGCGTGATGAATAAAACAGTAAATATAAGGAGGTTACCAGGGGCAGCTTTGTTGCAGAGGTCAGTGGAGCAACACTTGTTGCTTATTGAGGTCCTGGAGACTCCAAAGTTCATGGAGCCGCTCATACACTGAGCAGCGACACCACAAGACATCATGGTCATTTTAGAAAGTTCTGTTTGACCTGCACAAAAAACAATAGCCTTTGTCAAATGATGTCAAATGCCAGACTCTTAGTTGCAGAAAAAAAAAATGCACAGCTACATACCCATGTATATACCCATGAAAAATGTTGTGCATTGACCCAGGGAACAAGGTTTGGTCTCTGTGGCTGTGCAGGCTCCTGAGGGTCCAGCGACGCAGTCATAGCATGTCAGGGTGTAGACTGAGGGAACAGGTGAACAAGTCAGACAAGCTCAACATGAGGTTTTTGTAATATCAACATGTAAAGCAGAGTGATGAAAGCAGACACCAAAGGCGGTGGCAGTCTGCACAGCCCCTGCATATACTGTATACATTGAGTATAATATAATTTAAAAGGGGACAATGCACATTAATTAACATGAGCACCTGAGTCCATCATGTAAATGTGTCTGACTTAGTCATACAGGCTAATTTTCATCTGCAGTCCCTGGCAGGATGAAGTTATAAAACATTAATAAACGCAATGCAGGAGTACACATAAGCATTGTTAGTCGGGCAGCTTAGCACTAGATTTGAGCTGGATGTGGACAGTTCTGACAAAAGCACCAACATTTCCCCAAATGCTACCCGTCCCATAGCCATAGCTTTCCATTTTTGATAGGATCCACTTCAAAAAATTAAAAATTAATTTTTCACGTGTTCAGCTGACCTTAGTCTACAAATTTGCCTCAAGGACCCTCGAGATCCACTAAAGTTTTGGAGATATTTTGAAAGTTTTGGAAAACACGTTTTTTTCATGTCCGATTATCGAATCGTCACAAAAATTTGGGAACATGTTTAGAGATATCATCAAAGACCATGGGTACTTAATTTTGTGCATTTCAACCAAAAGGGGCCACCGCAAACACCAAAAATGTGGGTGGCCTAACAAAAAAGGCCATAACTCCACATCTGTTTGTTCAATGATCAGAAAACTTGGCAGATATATCAAGAGATATATGTGGACCGTGTCATGAGAACCACAGAAATGTTTTTGCGACCTCAGTACCATTCAGAAAAGGCTTAATCCCTTGTCATGGCTGCTTGCAGCTATACATCCAATAGCGATGTTGGTGGAGATCGGTGAAGCGGGCTAGGAGGAGATGTCAAAAATGTGTTTTCCAAAACTTTCAAAATATCTCAAAAACTTTCCAGTTGGACCCCAAGGCTCCTTGAGGCACATTTGTAGAGCAATGTTAGCTGAACAACAAAAGTTGCTGCAATTCGGACAGATTTTATTTTTTGGAAAAAAATATATATATATTTTTTTAAGTGGATCCTATCAAAAATTGCAAGCTAAGGGAATTGTCAGTACATGGAAAAAATGTGTTGCTTTTGTCAGGAATGTACACATCCATTTGCTAAGCCACCTGACTATATGCTTTTGTGTCCTATGACACAAAAGCAAAAAGATATACAGACAAACACAAGCAGACAAAAGCCTTTTTTTATGATGAAACATGATCCTGTCACTCAAACTGCACCTCTCCATGAAGCCAACAACGTTTAGTATGTATTAGCTAATATATAATGGATTTTACTTTTGGTATGGGAAGAGTACCTACGTTTAGTATGTATTAGCCAATATATAATGGCTTTTACTTTTGGTATGGGAAGAGTACCTACGTTTAGTATGTATTAGCCAATATATAATGGCTTTTACTTTTGCTATGGGGAGAGTACCTTGGATATATTTTTCTGCTCAAACACGACCCAAAAGCCTTTTGTTATGAAACATGACCCTGTCACCCAAACTGCAAGGAGCACCTTTCCAGACGACACTGAAGCCAAAGCAGCATTCCTTTTTAGTAAATCGGTAGATTCTAAAATTCGACCTTTGAATCCAAATACTTTTTTTAAACTTATATTCTTGTGTTTCAGTATTCTGAAATGTTCTTGAAGGGTTTCTACAGAGAACCTGGTTTGTTGACACTAAATGTGCACTACTCCCCTTCAACTGTGGGACCCCACTATATACTATATATATACTATATACTATATATATATACTATATACTATATATATATACTATATACTATACAAAACCCTTAATACTCAAAGGAAAACAGATAACAAGACTTCAATCAAAAAAAATCCTACCTTTGGGGAGAAGTACACTCCCTATGATCAGAATAAGAAGATGCATTTCAGGATGGTGGGTGGAGTCCAAGTGGCTCAACGTTTGGGCAGTCAGCTTTAATAGTTGTGCTAAGTAGGAGGAGTGGTCTCAGGATGACATTGCATCTCTTGTTGAACACAGACGCTATTTGCAGGGCCGGCTCTAGTCATATTGGAGCCCTAGGCAAGACTTGATTCCCCCCCCCCCCCCCCCCACACACACACACTCACACACACACACACACACACACATCTGTGAATCACCAGCATTTATTATTATTATTATTATTATTATTATTATTATTATTATTATTATTATTATTATTACCTTTATTATTATTATTATTATTATTATTATTATTATTATTATTATTATTATTAGCATATAAAGATTTTGGTCATTTGAAGCCAGATTTATAGGAATATCTCATTTTAAATTAACATTAGGATTAGATTTACTCCTTTTCTCACTCCCATGTCACCGCCTGCTCTCCCTGCAGGGCTTGAAATTAACTTTTGATCACCAGCCAAAATGGCTGCTAGATTATAAAGTTAGCAGCCAATTAGAATTTCCACTAGCCAAAATGTTTTTCTTGAAATAAACCAGAAATATGAGTGCCACTGGGTTAATATAAGCATAAGTATCAGTCAAAAATAAGTTATAGCATAATTGATCTATAAATTACAGTATTTCACTGATCAATTGTGTGATTTCAAATTGTGTGAAAATAAAGAGATTTTTCTTTATTTATCCATTTATTTATTTTTACATGTAAATAGGTAGCAGGGGAGCACCTCAAGTGTGTCACTGTTACTCTGCGTTTATCCGGGCCTGACTTGAAATAATGTTGAGGGGGGTGCCCCTTTTTCACTTAATGCACCTGGCCCCTAAACTGTCTGTGCACATCTCTGTTGGTTTCTCCCACAATCTGCTCAGCTGTTTCAGTCACATCTTTTCTCTTCGCCCCCTCTCTCTCTTCTGTCAATAGTCACAGCTGTATCTGTCGGTTCTTCACAATAAAAATCGTCCGGGTGCTTTGTCAATGAGTTGTTTGCCTTATATGAATCAGCAGAAATGCTTCAAAACGGCTCCAGACTACTGAAAGTGACCAGGATTAAACGCTAGTCTAGTAGATGTCAAACAGAAACAAAAGTAAAAAAAGAGGGAAACTAAACTAATGCAGCCTACAGCCTTTTAAAATGTATTTTCCTGGTTCACTTTTGACGGGGAGGAGAAGGCACCAAGGCAGGTGAAGTGACACTCACCTCTGACCAGAAGCGTCATGCCCATTGTAACTGAGGGGGCAATTGCCCCCTCAGATTTTTGAGAGGTACATTTATTTTTTATTTATTTTTATAAACATAGGCTATAATATTATAGGCTGTGTATGGTAGTTGAAACATAGTTTCAAGTTGACGTTTATTTATGTTTGAAGTTCAAACAAAAACATAAATACTGTATAGGGTACATGCAGTACAACACAAAAGGCTGTTATTTACCCTTTGTCGACACCTGGGGCCGGTTGCACCAAGTCGTATTAACTATGCCTGGTCGTAACTCCTACGTCGGTCTTAGTTAAGACCAGTCTTTAGAGTGGATTTACGCCTGTTGCACCAATAGGGCTTACATCTGGTCTTAACTACGCTGGTCGTAGCAATGCGCGTCCATGTGAATTGCCGGGGAATGCCCCCTGATTGGGCCAAAAATGTGCCTCGCGCCGTCACCCACTACTGTATGTGCGTCACTACACCCTCCCTCCTCCCACCCCCCTCCTCCTGTAGAAGCCCCGGGGGAAAATGGCGGCGGCGATTAGTGTCAGGCAGTCTGAATGAAATTGAATGTAACGTTCCCAATTCTATCTATTACATTCTAAAAAATAACCCTCAACATTTGGGAAGGCTAAGCCACACAACTAGTTTGTTATAATCTAACTTCATGCTTCGATGGCGACGTTACGACGATGAGGACGGTAAGGACTCAATTACAGCAGGTCTCCGCTGATAGACACGGAGATCTCTGTTACAGGCAGGCACTTCATTACGCCTCCTCCTGACCAGGCGTAAGAGTTGCGCCTGGGCGTAGTGAAAAGAAGGCTTAAGCCCTCTTGGTGCAACCGGCGTAGCAGTTAGGTTGTAAAGTTATGACCGGCGTAGCTTAAGACCAGTCGTAAGACCACTTGGTGCAACTGGCCCCTGGTGAGTAAATATATTATGTAACTAAAACCATTAAAATTGACAACCGGTCCGCAACTTTTTTTTCCATGTATCTACCGGTCCTTGGCACAAAAAAGGTTGGGAACCCCTGTTCTAGATGACACTAGATGAGACTAATGGAAGAGAAAAGATTTCGGTAACACTTTACAATAACGTACACAAATACTGTAGTAGTTACTAGTAAACTAATCATTAACTAATAGTTAGTTAATGAGTAGCTAAGGAATAATTTGTCATTAGTCAATCATTAGTTAATCATAGTTAATGAGTAGGTAGTCATTAGTTAATGATTAGTATCTAAGTTCCTGAGTAGAGTAGTTAATCAATACTTAATGATTACTAAATGTCAGCTCGTGAATATAGTAGTTAATCATTAGTTACTGATTAGTCGGTCAGTTCCATGAGTAGAGTAGTTAATCGTTCGTTAATGATTAATAAATGTCAATGCGTGAATATATTAGTTAATCATTAGTTAATCATTAGTTAAGGTCACATTGTGAGTATAGTAGTTAATCATTAGTTCATGATTAGTTGTTAGTTCCTTAGTAGATAGGAAATATGATTGATACATAATGCTCAATCAGAATAGGAAACAGTGACTAGCATTACTTTAAAGGTGCATCAGTTAGCTTGTTAGCTGCCAAGTGTGTAAGCAGACTAAAAGTTTGCTCAGAGATATAACATTAGCCAGTAATCTCCGAGCTAGCTATCTGATCATCTCTGAGCTAGCTAGCTAGCTAGCTAGTATTGATGTTTACAGACGGCCCATATTCTAATCAATAGGGTGATCATATGTGATTGCATACAACCCATGTGTTTGGGATTGATGTTGAGAGCTGCCCATGTGCCCATGTGCAATTGAGAACAGTTAGTGTGAGAAAAGCACTGAATTATGTAATCATCCTTCTGCAGTTTCCCACCAAAAAAGCTCTTGAGGTCTGGCCTAGAACAAAGACGGCCTTATTTTATTATCAAGTGCTGTGTAATAAATTACGTATTTCGACCTTGCAGGTGGCCGTGCTATCTGTAAACATGAAGACGGGAGTAGATTTCCCGTCAAAGCTTATAACAGACCATTGTTTAAAAGTTTGAAGTAATATACTCATGAACACACAGTAAGAACTTCATACTCATGAACATTATGCAATTTGGTTGAGATATAATATTTGTATGTAATGTTTTTTCTAACCAATTATGAAAATGCAGTTTGAAATATGCTTTGTGTTATGAAGAAGAAATGTACTATCATGGATGTGTGTGTGTGTCAATGAATGGATCCTTGCGCGGACACACACACACACACCCACACACACACACCACACACACACACACACACACACACACACACACACACACACACACACACACACACACACACACACACACACACACACACACACACAAGCACACCACAGGCCCCCACCCTTCTTGAGCTCTCTCTCACAGAAGACATGTCACTGCAGAGAGTACATGTTATTGTTTATAGTTTATATAATGGGCAATGACGCAAGGGTTGGCGGTTCGATCCCCGCTCCCTCCCAGCTGCTGTCGTTGTGTCCTTGGGCAAGACACTTAACCCTTCTTGCCTCGTACGATTGGTATGAATGTAGACATGAATGATGGTGGTCGGAGGGGCCGTTGAGCGCCGATGTGTGGCTGCCACGCCTTCGAACCACCGGTACGAATGGTGTGAACGAATAATGATTCTGTGAAGCGCTTTGAGCACTTGGAAAGGCGCTATATAAATCCAATCATTATTATTTTATTTTTTATTATTATAATGCAACTTTATATGCATTCATCATGACACATACCCACACACACATACCCCCCCAGACACTCTCTCTCTCTCTCTCTCTCTCTCTCTCTCTCAAATACACACACCCACATGCCCTGCGTCAGGATACGCCCACTCGAGGATATCAGGAAGTAGTCCGGCAACGGTGGCTTTGCCTCAGGACTCAGGGCTTCTGGGAAATGATGTTTTTGGCTTCAAGACTCCTCCTGCTTTCCACTTCAGGACCAATCAGAAAGTCACATTTACGGTATAACATCTCAAAGTGAGAGGGGTGCGGTATCCTTTCATCCCCTGACACTTGGTGTTGAGGTATGACAGGTCACTGCTGCAACGATCATTGGAAGCTGGGAAGAACTTCACATTCTATCCTCTTTGGGTAAATGTATCGATGAGTTTATTCAATTGTTTCTGACTTGTACCAATTTTAATATATGCTTTGATATAACCATGTCTGCTAGTCTTAAAATAAACGTGTGACACTGTGCACTTAACCTTATCCACCTGTTTGTTGTCGAATGTGTCCTTGTCTCCAGTCTCGCTGTGTTTTCCTCCCACTCAACGAACACGCCTGGGTTTTATGTGACTAAAACCCTAATACTAGCTATAGCTATCTTGTGAACAAAACAATGTCTAACATTCTTTGACAGTATTCACACCATAGAACTATAACCAGACACCAATTTGACTATGTTCTCTATCAGAACATTCAAGCACTTTGCTAACATTACTTTCAACTTGCCTGTCTTTTTAATGTTGACCATGAATCTCCAGTTCTTGTTTTACTGGTGACTATTTACCAAAGATACATGCTGTTACTGTTTGTCACGTTTTGTCCCCTCCCCTGTCTCTAATAGACACGTTTGAAAATCTAACGTTATAGGGCAAAACATTATTTCCGAAAATAATAATAATGAATAAATATAAAGAAGTTGGATTTAACCCCAAAACGACCTATGCTAGTGACCTGGAGGAGTAAACATCAAATAATGAGATGTCAAACTAATGTGACATATGTACAGTACAGCTTATAATGAGAAATACTTTTTTGGAGGTAGAATCTGCTATGACGCAACAGAAACACCGCATTTGACCCCAAAATGACCTTTATGCTAACTTTGAGGGGTAAACTTGACCTCAAATAATTGAAATAACATCAGAATCAGATTCTATGACCAGAAAACCCCTAAAAAGTGGTATAATCTATGATTCTAACCCTTTTCGTTTTTTTTGGGGCCATATTGGATTTTGCAAATATGGCGGCCCCGTTGGGCGCCCGGCAAAATTTGGTTAAGTATGGTATGGACAACATCTGTGCCAAATTTGGTGCTTTTGGAAGAATCTGAACCAAAATATTCCCAAGTCCCCACACTATGTGCAGAAAAGGAGATTTTTGTTTGTGTTTGTTTGCTGTTGTTTTTGTGAGGGGCTACAGAGCGCCCTAGCCCAACTGGCGCCCCAGGCAGGAGGCTGTTTCGCCTGTAGGGTGAGCCGGCCCTGGCTATTTGATTGCTCAATATTTACAGTTAGGGCTTAGACTTTTTACATCTGTCTGTTACAAAACTGAACAGTTTCAACATCTCTATTTGACACATCGGTGAGTTGAAACTTGGGAGTAAAATGTAACACCATGTGTAAATCATAAACTGGTTCAAAACCACGTCATTCCAACTGGAATTATTGTTTATACATGGTGAACATGAACATGCGGTAGCAATTTCATATGTGTGTGTGTGTGTGTGTGTGTGTGTGTGAGAGAGAGAGAGAGAGAGAGAGAGAGAGAGTAGTGTAACCGAGCGTTTTGGCTTCTTTATATTGTTTATGTGTTGGAATAATGAGTCAGAGACCGCTTGTTGTTGGGAGCTGCTGCCACTTCTGTACTTGGTCAGGGGCGAGAGAGATACAGAGAGTGAACCAACTGTCCACTTCCTTTTCCGGACTTCACAATAAGAGTAGGCTACACATTAACAGATACAGAACAGTCTGTTACAGAAGTAAAACCAAAAACATGCCTCTGTACAAACGCTTCACAGCAAACTTTATTTAAGGAAGAGTGATCAGATCGTGCATACTGCGTTATTCTCCACAGGCTTAAGAACTACACGTCATAACAATAATAATAATAATAAACATTGACATATTCTCAGTTTCATTAAACATCTTCCTGTTTAAGCAAGCCCCTAACATTAAAGACATGGTAGTGTGTTCTGCTCAAGCCCCAACCTTTGTTTCTGAAAAATGAGGCCAACAATGGTTTTAGTCTCTATAGCCTATAGCCAAGTGTTGAGCAATGCAAAACTCAAGGCTCCAACACAAGAGTCCAGAAATGAATGAGTGACATCACGGTGGCTCTGTCCATATTTTCATACCGTCTATGGTTCCGAGCTTCCGAGTCCAATTTTACAATGAGATGCACCCACTTTAACCCTGAGGTGTAATTGTTACTTCAGACTAAATAATAAAGTAATAAAACCACTAGTAAACCAGTAGGCGGCGCCTGGCCTGCTGTTCAGTGAGTGGCCTGACTGCGGGCACACACACACATTTTTTTTTTTTTTTTTTTGCAGGCCAGGCCACCGGGCATCGGCCCGACGTGCCCGATTACGCAGTCCGCGCCTGGCGTCAGGCCAGGCAAAACAAAATGGAAACTTCCGGTTCAACGTTTCAAAAATAATGTAAACAAGTAAATAGTCTTACTGACTCTGCGCCTGTGCTGTGTGGGGTACACTCTTGCAAGCTTTTGCTTCCTCTGCATATTCCGTCAATGTAAAGTAATTAAGTGTTAAGGACGTGTGTCCATATAGCTTCTTTTCCTCAGCTCCAGCGTCTTTTTTCAGTTGTTTCCAATGAGGAGAGAGCGCATACGGGCGCACACGGACGTCTAGAAAAAGTGCACTGCGCCCAGCGTCTATTTTCAGAGCACTCACCCAAAACCCAGAAAGGTGTGTATGAGCAAATTAGTTTTTACAGACACATAGTTTAACAATAGGGCAGCAACTGGAGAGAGCTGTTGCTAACACTTATATAATGCAAACATACAGTATAATCAGTTGCTGTTTAATTTAACTTTATAGGTAATATGCAAACAACATAAGATGGGGGGGGGGGCTTGACGGAAAGGGCAGAGGGAAATCTGCCTATGTTCATTTGTCATACATTGCCTGGCTATACTTTATACAAATGTTCATCAAATTAAGTAGATATTATGGGAATTATGAAGAAGAACAAAGGTCCAGAGTGCTCGGAAGTCCACAACTGGTGTGGTGAAGGTGCTCTTTGGTGAGGATCACAAAGGTTCAAAAAAGAACGGTCCAAGGCACTCTTCTGGCAGAAAGTAAAAAGCCTTTATTTACTGTAGATGGCTATTTCATTTTGGAAGGCTTAAAAACATAGTTAGTGCATGTTAAAAGAGCTGGGACATGACCCACACGTAGCGGCACAAACAGCCTTGTTCAGGGTATGACCACCAGCACAGGATTTCCCCCTATTTAGCAAGAGATGATTGCAAACACCTGAGCACAAAGCCAGTGAACTCACAGGTAATGATGCAAAATGCAACCACTAAATAGCACTACAATGTGTATAGCAGAAACCAAACATAATGCAGACAAATATGGACAATTATGTTGGCGTAGCAACACCGAATACATGTCCCTAAATATATATATATATATATATATATATATATATATATATCCTCCCTGTTACCCTCAGGGAGGAGATACAGGGTCCCAAAAGCACGCACAAATCGCTTGAGGGACAGTTCCTTCCCGCAGGCCACGAGACTCCTTAACATACACAAATAGTGTAGTAGCTGTACTGTACTGTACTGTAGCTGCTACCATTACGTATGTCTAATGTTTAATTGTATGTTTAATTAGGTATATGCTATTTGCACCTGTGCAAACAGAACGTCGAATTTAAAATGTTTAAGTACGTCTAAAGTATGCACATGATGGCCCCTATTCTCCCACAGGCCTTCGGCGCTAAAACGGGCCTTAAACGCAAAAAAAACGTGCCTTGCGCCTGCCTCGGGAAGATATCAATATGGCTTTAAGCTGCCAAATGCGCTTTAGGCCGAATGGGCGTGGCGCAGTCCCAGAATGGGCCAGAATGGGCGTGTCGGCCTTAAATGCCGGCGTAATGATATCTTCCCACCTGGCGTAAATTTAGCGCTTTGCGCTTTTGAAAACCAGGCCTATTCAGTGCGCTGGTTGCGTGGAGCACTCCTCTGGCTCTCCTCTGTCACCCTTCTCTGTGTCACTCCCTCTCTCTTGCTCATATCAGTCTGACAGGCACAATACGACTCTCTCTCTGTGACTCCCTCGCTCAGACAGACACAACACATAGCAGCACCCAGCTTCCCATAGGAAAAAGAAGTTGTAAGTTCAGTGCCTGGCATGTCCCAGCATGCATTGTGATGCTCCATTTAGCTACTAAATAGCAACCAAATGAGCCGAAATAGATATAAAAGGTAGTTCTAAATAATGTGTAATGGTAACACAACCTGCAATTGTACAACATTTCAATATTGGACCAAATAAAACATCGAAATGAAAACACCACCCTATGTGAAACATATATGTCCTCCTGGGCCTATATATACCCCTTGTCGATTTAACGTGATTTAAATAAGTGACAGCGGAACGCGCTTCTACTGGCATCTGCTATACTGTGATGTCTGCTCCAATAACTTGGCCCTATTTCACATTTAGTTTTACAATAAAAACACATTTATGCAATGACTTTACATAATGTAGGGTATATTTATGTGCATCATCCTTCCTGCAGCAGGCGAGAGAAAATGATATCTTTCTGGACAAACTTTCACCAATCTAATAGGCTATATTTTTCTAGCTGATGCATTTAGAACATTCTTTTCACTTTGATCTTGCTATAGTGTAGGGTATTTACATGCTTGCAGTATTTAAACTGCAGTTAGATTGGTTTGAGAAGCATAATAATATGGAATAATAGCCTATATATGGAGACAGACAGACTGGATGAAGGGAGGGGGGGGGGCCGAGCGCTTGGCTTTTGTCTGGTTTTGCTGGACCACTGGAATTGGAGCTTAAAAGGCAAGCGTGCGATTCGTTTATTGCACTTATCCAATGAGCATGACGGTGCATAATTTTACGCTTAAAAGGCGTGGTTGTAACGCTTTAGGCTGCGTGGAGCGCCAACACGAAGATATCAAGTGCGCTGGTCCACGCCCACTGATTTGCGCAGCGCCAGGCGCTCGGCCTAGAAACAACGCTGATGCAACGATAGGGGCCGATATGTGCACCTATGCACCTACAGTGAATATGCCACTTTTTTTTATTTTATGTATTTGTACCCCAATAATGCAAAATCCTAAATTTACCATGAGGGTCCATCTGATGGACCTTAAGGGTAATACTGTAATAATTTATAAATATTAATTTTATTTTTTTAATTTGATTGTTTATAATTCATTGGTAACTTCATCCCTAATACCTCATACCAACATTTCATACCTATTCGAATTTTAACCCCTCAAGTGCCAGTGTACAGTAAGTACAGTAAAAATAAAAAAGTACAGTAAAAAGACAAAAAGTGAATTTTTTTCCTTCCCATAAATTCAAACTGGATTTCCCCTGGAGGGATTATCATGGCTTGGGATATGTCAAAGATTGGCAGCAACATTTATTCTGATCACTCTTTAGTTTTTCAAGAAATGTACATTTGCAAATGAAATCCTCAATTTACCATTGGTCCATCTGATGGACCGTCATATTTATAATGTATTCATTTATGAATATGTAATAAAAAAGTAATAAAAATAGAGTCCGCACACTGGCAGCTGCTCCCAAATATTTATTTGACCACAAAAAAAAGTGACGTTTCGGGCAAAGCCCTTCCTCAGACATGAATATAGTGTAGGGACACACCCCTTAAGTACCCTCGCAGGGGTCACCTGACACATCATGTGATACATAGAATTAAACATACAGTGCACTTGTTCACATAATCAAATGTCAACTGGCAATATCAAAACGTGATTGTCTCAAAGGACAAGTAATAATGGACGTTTTCAGAACAACTTGAATATCACATAAACTAGGGTTATCAGGTATAAACCGTCATAATGAAATGTAATATTTAAGAAGAAAGTGTGATGTGAACTATTACAAGGTGGTCTCTACTACTTTGAAATGGTGGTAGTAGTAAAAAAGTATATGAAGATACCACAGCTGTGAAGAAAATGACACAGGACAGACATACTAGACAGAGCAATATTCTTTACAATGTGGACATAATGAGATTAGCACACACAAAAGCACACCTGCAAAAGGACTACAAATGACTACAAAAATGGCCGCAAGTCAAAGTCTTCGTTCAGCCCTTTTGAGGCTCGAGTGTCCAGGGTGAAAATCCAAAAGGCGTCTCTTTTAAGTAGTAGAGAGTTGATGTCACCTCCACGTACAGGGTGTTTAACAAGTTCAATGCCAGAATATCTAAGAGAAGAAACATTGTGAGAAGCTTGTGTGAAGTGGACAGCCACTGGGCTTCTGATGTCATTGTTATGGATGTTGGATCTGTGTTCTGAGATTCTGGTCTTAAGTGGTCTGGTGGTTTTGCCTATGTAGGCGAGGCCACATTGACATTTGAGCATATAGATGACATTATTACTTTTACATGTTAACACTCCTTTGATGTTAAAGGGTTTTCATGTACGTGTATATTCATTTATGAATATACATTTTTATTATTTTATTTTATATTCTTTATAATTCATTGGTAATTTCCTCCCTAATACCTCATATCAACATTTCATACTTACTCAGAATTTTAACCCCTCAAATGCCAGTGTACAGTAAGTACAGTACAATGAAAAATGACATAGAAACACAAAAAGTGAATTATTTTCATTCCCATAAAGGCAAACTGGATTTGGGTCTGATATTATGGGCAGGTTGGGGTGTTTTACAAAAGTCACCACTGCAAGATGCCTAGTATCAAAGATTGGCAGGATACATCTTAGAATGAAGTCACAATACTTATGACATCACTAGCCTATGACATCATCAGTGATGTCATAAGATGATTTTGGTCAATAATGATGTCACTGATGACATTACTGATGATTTCACAGACATTGTGACATCATCAGTGGGTTTTCATATTATTTTTGTAAAAATAATATTTTGAGCCAAAAATCCAAAAAGCGCATGTTTTGGACTACCAGCCATTTCCCCCAAAACACACAAATGAGCTTTAGTCCATCATCCATCCTGGTCTAAAGGCTTCAAATCAGTAGTGTGGACTGTCAAATTCAGTTTTCTAATATTTTCCCATCTTTGGCATAGGAATCAGGTTTTTTTTACATTTCATGTAAACTGTATGGAATTGATTGCTATGCCAAAACTGGGGGAATATGGGGAAATAGCCAAACACAGTAGAAACTACAATATTAACCCCTTGAGTCAAGGTGAGATGTGTAACATCAAGGAAATAATGATTTTTTGGAAAATTAGCTGGGAGTCATTTTCTTTTTTTTTTGTGCAAAATTAACATTGAAACAAATGGGACAACTCTGCAATGGAGGTCAAATCTCAAGGTATTTGGTCCAGGATGCCCGCTGGAACAAATGAAATAAATTAATTTTGTAAAAATTAGCTGGGAGTACCAATAAAGTGTTTATCATGAAAGTCAATGGGTCCATCTGATGGACTAATGGTAAATGTAGGTGTAATTTCAAAACAAGGTCTTTGGATGGTAGAAAGATGATAGATATGATTGATTTTTGTAAAAATACCCCCCAAAAAATACCTAGCCTTAATTTCAGACCATTTACTCAAAAAATGTCCAAACGGCCCATACGCGAATGTAAGAAATATCCATCAGATGGACCAGTGGGGTACAAGGGTAGTACGTCTAAAGTATGCACATGACATGTGCACCTATGTGCAGTGAATATGCCACTGTCTCTGACTTGTCTTATCACTCTACTGCCTTATTGCTTGTTGTGTCTCTTGTTGTTTTTGCACTCATATGCCCTGTTATATTTATGTTGTAAACGGAGTCCACAGCACAAGAATTTCACACGTGATACTTGTACTACGGAGTGACAATAAAAATCTTGAATATATATATAAACATCCTGTGCATAAAAGCTGAAGAGAATGTGGTCATGGGTAGTGGATAATCCAAACATCTCGTCCACAAGGTGCTGCACAGAAAAGGAGTGGAGAAAGACCTTAACATAAAACACAAAATAGAACACAACAGACACTGTAACAGGCAGGGTTAGATATGAGACATGAAGAGGGAGGATGAGTGGTGAGGTTAGATATGAGACATGAAGAGGGAGGATGAGTGGTGAGGCCATACAGAGGTGAGGAGGGAAACTGAACACTGAGGTTATTTTGTCTCCATCAGTTAGAAGAAAATGGCAGAAGAGAGCATTGATGCCAGCAGGAGCAGGAGGCTGACGCCGATGCTGCTGACGCTGTTGCACGCGTCACCCTCACAGACGCCGCTGCGGCCGCCGCTGCCGCCATTGCCGACGCCGTTGCCGACGCCGTTGCACATGTCACCCTCACAGCATTTCACATCTTTTCCCAGGGCTGCTGCTGCCGGTCCCTGCATCATTCCTGAACACATGGACTTGGAGGCGCAGCCCCTCATGCCCTGCCCTGCCACTATGAGAAGAAAAACAATGTTAGTGATGAGCTTAATGTTTGACCCATCTGTTCTACTGCATCACTCAACATTTCCTCTGAGCTGAGGAATGTGAATTGGAGTGAGTCGTCTGACGTCATATAGACCTGTTTACCTGTTGCTGAGATGCAGCGGTCCTCATCCCCCAAGCACTTTAGAACACTCATGCAGTTCATCTGGCTATTGCAGCCATAGCACTTCTTACCGTTGGGAGAAGGTGTAGTGGCCGCTGGAAGATGAAACTTAGATTGTTTATAGTGCTTCCAAACATCAATTAGATTATATGCCTTGTTGAGCAATTCAGCAGACACATCCCCCCCTACCCACACACACACACACACACACACACACACACACACACACACACACACACACACACACACACACACACAGATTACAATAACACAACAACACAAGAAAATAATGTCTTGAGAAAACAACAAATAAATGTATATTACAGTGTCTTAATTGACAATTCTCCAGATTAAAGGCATGGGCGGAGATTGCATGATGATCAAAACAGTAAATATAAGGAGGTTACCAGCAGCAGCTTTGTTGCAGAGTTCAGTGGAGCAGCACTTGTTGCTTATTGAGGTCCTGGAGAATCCAAAGTTCATGGAGCCGCTCATACACTGAGCAGCCACACCACAAGACATCATGGTCATTTTAGAAAGTTCTGTTTGACCTGCACAAAAAACAATAGGCTTTGTCAAATGATGTCAAATGCCAGACTCTTATGCCTACCCCACACTACAGGATAATTTGCAAGATTATGGCCAAGATTCCCCCCTCCCGATTTTCTCGGGGGTGCTCCCGATTTCAGGCGCGTCGGGCAGATAATCTTCCCAAATGATCCTGTAGTGTGTGGGGTTCAAAGATTCACAATCGGGAAGACTGCCTCTTCCCGATTGTGAATCGGGCATATCTAACATGTTAGATATTTACAACCCGACAGGCGATTGCATCTTGAGCAGAGAGACAGTAGTAGCTGCATTTCCATTACAGTTTTTCGCAAAATAATCTGGTCCGCGTTCGCCCGCAGCCCCGCACAGAAACAAAGAACGAGGAAATTGTCATCGAGGTGAAATACCCGTGCGTCTTTGAACGGGACGGAAAACTAATGCTATACTGCAAAGCATGTAGCCTACAACAAGCGCTTAGGTCTCATATGCTTCCCGCATCGGCGAGTGTCCGCACGGAAAAGTGAGTCAAATCAGCAGACGCGCCCCTCCACAAGGCACCTGTGCAGACGGTTTTCGCCTGGCCGTGCACAGTAGGCCTACACCCCGAATGGACGCGGCTGTCCGCGCAAATATTAGTTAAACAAATCCTTTCAGTGCAAATGCATTATAAAAACAAAAAATAAGATTTGTTTAGAAAACGAAATGACACAAATGTATTATTATTATTGAAGCAAAGTACCAATGGCACAAGGTAGCACTCACAAAACTTCAGGACAAAGGAGCTCTCAATTTCACCAATTTATTTGGCCATGTCACAAAATGCCAACGTTTCGGCCTCTCGGCCTTCTTCAGGGCATGGAGGAAAAAAAAAAAAAATTATTATTATTATTATTATCATTATTACTACTACTACACCCGCACACTGAATAGGCATTTTAAAAGTTAACGTCGAGCCCTGCTTCCAAGGTGAATCTTCGGCATAATCTTCTATGTGTGGGGTTGCGTTTGAACAGACGCGATTGTGTGTGTGTCCCAAGATTGAAATGTTAAAAAATCGGCTCTCTCTGTCCTGTAGTGTGTGGGCTCTCAAGATTCTTATAATCTTCAAGGATTTGAAAATCCTGTAGTGTGGGGTAGGCATTAGTTGCAGAAAAAAAAATGCACAGCTACATACCCATGTATGCAGCCATGCTAAATGTTGTACATTGACCCAGGGAACAAGGTTTGGTCTCTGTGGCTGTGCAGGTTCCTGAGGGTCCAGCGACGCAGTCATAGCATTTCAGGGTGTAGACTGAGGGAACAGGTGAACAAGTCAGACAAGCTCAACATGACTTGTTTGTAATATCAACATGTAAAGCAGAGTGATGAAAGCAGACAACAAGGCGGTGGCAGTCTGCACAGCCCCTGCATATATACAGTACATTGAGTATAATATCATTTAAAAGGTTTGACGTTGTGTATTTTGATTGGTTTACTTGTAAACGTGTGCTGCTGACTTCGTCCAATCGGCTGAAGACAGCCTGAACTTGCTGCTCATTATGGATCATGTTTGGGCAGAAAACATAGGGCATTCTGTGTCTGTCTGTCTGTGGTGGTGGTGTCAGTCATGATCAGGATGTCATCAGTGATGTCACTCGAACAATTGTGATGTCATCAGTGATGTCACTCAAGCAATTCTGATGTCATCAGTGATGTAATAAATCCTTCCTGGTATGAGCCGATGGCGTACAGTTGTACGATGGCGCCTAGGTGGGTGGGCGGTGTGTGTCTGTTTGTCTGTCTGTCTGTCTGTCTGTCAGGCTCCACCCTAGGAATCGAGCACGCGCGTGAGATTCCTAGTTTGCAAGCAACTTTTTTCCACGTGTTCAGCTGACCTTAGTCTACAAATTTGCCTCAAGGACCCTCGAGATCCACTAAAGTTTTGGAGATATTTTTAAAGTTTTGGAAAACACGTTTTTTTCATGTCCGATTATCGAATCGTCACAAAAATTTGAGAACATGTTTGGAGATATCATCAAAGACCATGGGTACTTAATTTTGTGCATTTCAACCAAAAGGGGCCACCGCAAACACCAAGAATGTGGGTGGCCTAACAAAAAAGGCCATAACTCCACATCTGTTTGTTCAATGATCAGAAAACTTGGCAGATATATCAAGAGATATATGTGGACCGTGTCATGAGAACCACAGAAATGTTTTTGCGACCTCAGTACCGTTCAGAAAAGGCTTAAACCCTTGTCATAGCTGCTTGCAACTATACATCCATTTGCTAAGCTGCCTGACTTTTAATATCTCTGAAACAAAAGGAGATTTCAAAAATCTGAAAAGATCACTTGTAGAGCTTGGTCCACAGATGCTACATAGCGATGTTGGTGGAGATCGGTGAAGCGGGCTAGGAGGAGATGTCAAAAATGTGTTTTTCAAAACTTTCAAAATATCTCAAAAACTTTCCAGTTGGACCCCAAGGCTCCTTGAGGCACATTTGTAGAGCAATGTTAGCTGTACACGACACGTGGAAAAAAGTTGCTTGCAATTCGGACAAATTTTATTTTTTTGAAAAATATATATATATATTTTTTAAGTGGATCCTATCAAAAATTGCAAGCTAAGGGGATTGCAGGTACTACATGGAAACAATTTGGTGCTTTTGTCAGGAATGTACACATCCATTTGCTAAGCCACCTGACTATATGCTTTTGTGTCCTATGACACAAAAGCAAAAAGATATACAGACAAACACAAGCAGACAAAAGCCTTTTTTTATGATGAAACATGATCCTGTCACCCAAACTGCTGTAAGCACCTCTCCATGAAGCCAACAACGTTTAGTAGGTATTAGCCAATATATAATGGCTTTTACTTTTGCTATGGGGAGAGTACCTTGGATATATTTTTCTGCTCAAACACGACCCCCTCACCCAAACTGCAAGGAGCACCTTTCCAGACGACACTGAAGCCAAAGCAGCATTCCTTTTTAGTAAATCGGTAGATTCTAAAATTCTACCTTTGAATCCAAATACTTTTTTTAAACTTATATTCTTGTGTTTCAGTATTCTGAAATGTTCTTGAAGGGTTTCTACAGAGAACCTGGTTTGTTGACACTAAATGCACACTACTCCACTTCAACTACTACTGTATGTGGGACCCCACTATATACTATATATATACTATATGTTATACAAAACATATATATATACTATATATATACTATATAATATATACTATACAAAACCCTTAATACTCAAAGGAAAACAGATAACAAGACTTCAATAAAAAAGATCCTACCTTTGGGGAGAAGTACACTCCCTATGATCAGAATAAGAAGATGCATTTCTGGATGGCGGGTGGAGTCCAAGTGGCTCAACGTTTGGGCAGTCAGCTTTAATAGTTCTGCTAAGTAGGAGGAGTGGTGTTTAGAAAAAGAAGGTTGCGCTTCAACAATGGGTTTCTCAGTGGAGTGCCAAACCCAAAATCCAAAATATGTTCAAAAAAAACAAAACGTGTTTCGGCAAAGAGCCTTCTTCAGGGCGTTTCAATAGTACACATTCAGTCTGTTAATATAACAAGGCCAGAGATTACACACAGCTGGAAGTTGGACCCAATTATTTAGGAGCCAATCACCATGGATCTAGGTATATAGGGAGGACAAATCACAGCATGAAGCATCACAGAAGCATCACAGAACATCATTATACTCTGGATGAAGGGAGAAACTAAACACACAAACTAAACTGTTTTAACCCAAAAAGCATTTTAAGCTGTAGTCATCACTGGGCCCTATTCTCCCACAGGCCTTCGGCGCTAAAACGGGCCTTAAACGCAAAAAAACGTGCCTTGCGCCTGTTTTGGGATGATATCAATATGGCTTTACGCTGCCAAATGCGCTTTAGGCCGAATGGGCGTGGCGCAGTCCCAGAATGGGCCAAAGTGGGCGTGTCGGCGCTAAATACCGGCGTACTGCTATCTTCCGACCTGCCGTTAATTTAGCGCCTTGCGCCTTTGAAAAGCAGGCCTATTCAGTGGGCCAGTCCCTCCCCTCTCTCCTCTGTCACCCTTCTCTGTGTCCAGCCTGGGTAAAACAACTCCGTCCATACCGCTTTGAGGCTGCAGGCAGTCTGACAGGCACAATATGACTGTCTCTCTCTGACTGCCTGTGAATGCCCCAGCATGCAATTGGGTACTCAATTTCGCTACTAAATAGTAACCAAATGAGGCGAAATAGATATAAAAGGTCGATCTAAAATAATGTGTAATGGTAACACAGCCTGCAATTGTAGAACATTTCAATATTGGACCAAATAAATCATCGAAATTAAAACACCACCCTAAGTGAAACATATATGTCCTCCTGGGCCTATATATATCCTTTGTCGATTTAACGACATTTAGATAAGTGTCAGCGGAACGCGCTTCAGAACGCGCTTCTACTGTCATGTGCTATACTGTGATGTCTGCTCCAATAACTTGGCCCAACTTCACATTTAGTTTTACAATAAAAACACATTTATGCAATGACTTTACATAATGTAGGGTATATTTATGTGCATCATTCTACCTGCAGCAGGGGAGAGAAAACGATATCGTTCTGAACAAACTTTCACCAATATAAAATTAATCTCATCATATAGGGATAGGCTATATTTTTGTAGCTGATGCCTTTAGAACATTATTTTCACTTTGATCTTGCTATAGTGTAGCGTATTTACATGCTTGCAGTATTGAAACTGCAGTTAGATTGGTTTGAGAAGCATAATAATATGGAATAATAGCCTATAATGCAGACAGACAGACTGGATGAAGGGAGGGGGGGGGGGCAGAGCGTTTGGCTTTCGTCTGGTTTTGCGGGATCACTGGAATTGGAGCTAAAAAGGCAAGCCTGCAATTCGTTTATTGCAGTTATCCAATGAGCATGACGGTGCATAATTTTACGCTTAAAAGGCGTGGTTGTAATGGTTGAGGCTGCGTCTAGCGCCAGCACCACGATATCAAGTGCGCTTGTCCACGCCCACTGATTTGAGCTGCGCCAGGCGTTCGGCCTAGAAACAGCGCCGATGCAACGATAGGGACCAATGAGTCCATTTGGTGTCATAGTATTGAGGAGGAGTGGTCTCAGGCAGGGGCGAATATTCCACTGGGCCCGGGGACAGGGGCAGGGCCGGCTCTAGTCCTATTGGAGCCCTAGGCGAGACTTGATTTCACACACACACGTACATCTGTGAATCACCAGCATTTACTATTATTATTATTAGGGGTTCAAGCCCCGAAGGGGCTGAAACCCTATTGTTTTTGTGCCGGTATATTATTATTCTCGTTGTTGTTCATCTGCCTTGATGCAAATTCCCGTGAGTTGGTAAATGGTAGAGACCTGAAATTTGGCACAATGACAGATATTGGTGGCTGGTTTCTGCTCAAGATATAATTCTAATTAGAACCGCTATAAAACATCTCTATTTGACACATCGGTGAGTTGAAACAGCACTTGGAGTCAAATGTAACACCATGTGTAAAATCATAAACTGGTTCAAAACCACATAATTCCAACTGGAATTATTGTTTATACATGGTGAACATGAACATGCGGTAGCAATGAGTGAGAGAGTGTGCACGCGCACTCACATGCGTGCATTATGTGTGAGAAAGATGGATATCGGTCTACAGTGAGCCTGTACTGAAGTCCAATCAATGTGGAGAGCATGTTATAAATATTAATTTTAATTTTTTAATTTGATTGTTTATCATTCATTGGTAACTTCATCCCTAATACCTCATACCAACATTTCATACCTATTCGAATTTTAACCCCTCAAATGCCAGTGTACAGTAAGTACAGTAAAAATAAAAAAGTACAGTAAAAAGACAAAAAGTGAATTTTTTTCCTTCCCATAAAGTCAAACTGGATTTCCCCTGGGGGGGTTATCATGGCTTGGGATATGTCAAAGATTAGCAGCAACATTTATTCTGATCACTCTTTAGTTTTTCAAGAAATGTACATTTGCAAATGAAATCCTCAATTTACCATTAGTCCATCTGATGGACCGTCATATTTATAATGTATTCATTTATGAATATGTAATAAAAAAGTAGTGAGGTCTCCAGACCATATTTCAAGCAGAAGGCCACTCATGCATAATCCGATCATCCCCTGACGACAGTCAAGTTCTAGCATAACGTGGTCAGTCAAAGTCCTAGTATGACGTCTGCTATGACGTCTGCTATGACGTCAGTTAATCCTCATATACTATATAGCAAGGGTTCTACGTCACCTCTCTCTCTCTGGCCGATCATAGCAGCAGCTAGCTTCACAGCAGTCCATCTCCCTTGAAGCCGTCCTCCGAAGCGTTGTTTTGCCCCACCCACCTCCCCAGTCCGCCACCAACGAGTCTTGACTCCTGATCCCCCACGGGGGGGGGGGGGGGGGGGGATCTCCTAGCCTATGCAGGTGCCCTCCTCTTGCCTCAAGAGCAGCGCCACTGGCCAATGGAGTCAAGCGCCAAAGTATTTGCAATGCATGCCGATTGCTAAATAAAGTTTGTCAAATCCTACCAACTGGCCTCTCATGATTGAAATAAAAATAGAGTCCGCACACTGGCAGCTGCTCCCAAATATTTATTTGACCACAAAAAAAAAGTGACGTTTCGGGCAAAGCCCTTCCTCAGACATGAATGAAGTGTAGGGACACACCCCTTAAGTACCCTCGCAGGGGTCACCTGACACATCATGTGATACATAGAATTAAACATACAGTGCACTTGTTCACATAATCAAATGTCAACTGGCAATATCAAAACGTGATTGTCTCAAAGGACAAGTAATAATGGATGTTTTCAGAACAACTTGAATATCACATAAACTAGGGTTATCAGGTATAAACCGTTATAATGAAATGTAATATTTAAGTGTGATGTGAACTATTACAAGGTGGTCTCTACTACTTTGAAATGGTGGTAGTAGTAAAAAAGTATATGAAGATACCACAGCTGTGAAGAAAATGACACAGGACAGAGATACTAGACAGAGCAATATTCTTTACAATGTGGACATAATGAGATTAGCACACACAAAAGCACACCTGCAAAAGGGCTACAAATGACTACAAAAATGGCCGCAAGTCAAAGTCTTCGTTCAGCCCTTTTGGGGCTCGAGTGTCCAGGGTGAAAATCCAAAAGGCCTCTCTTTTAAGTAGTAGAGAGTTGATGTCACCTCCACGTACAGGGTGTTTAACAAGTTCAATGCCAGAATATCTAAGAGAAGAAATATTGTGAGAAGCTTGTGTGAAGTGGACAGCCACTGGGCTTCTGATGTCATTGTTACAGATGTTGGATCTGTGTTCTGAGATTCTGGTCTTAAGTGGTCTGGTGGTTTTGCCTATGTAGGCGAGGCCACATGGACATTTGAGCATATAGATGACATTATTACTTTTACATGTTATCACTCCTTTGATGTTAAAGGGTTTTCATGTACGTGTATATTCATTTATGAATATACATTTTTATTTTTTATTTTTTATTCTTTATAATTCATTGGTAACTTCCTCCCTAATACCTCATATCAACATTTCATACTTACTCAGAATTTTAACCCCTCAAATGCCAGTAAGTAAGTACAGTACAATGAAAAACGACATAGAAACACAAAAAGTGAATTATTTTCATTCCCATAAAGGCAAACTGGATTTGGGTCTGATATTATGGGCAGGTTGGGGTGTTTTACAAAAGTCACCACTGCAAGATGCCTAGTCTCAAAGATTGGGAGGATACATCTTAGAATGAAGTCACAATACTTATGACATCACTAGCCTATGACATCATCAGTGATGTCATAAGATGATTTTAATCAATAATGATGTCACCGATGACATTACTGATGATTTCACAGACATTGTGACATCATCAGTGGGTTTTCATATTTTTTTTGTAAAAATAATATTTTGAGCCAAAAATCCAAAAAGCGCATGTTTTGGACTACCAGCCATTTCCCCCAAAACACACAAATGAGCTTTAGTCCAGCATCCATCCTGGTCTAAAGGCTTCAAATCAGTAGTGTGGACTGTCAAATTCAGTTTTCTAATATTTTCCCATCTTTGGCATAGGAATCAGGTTTTTTTACATTTCATGTAAACTGTATGGAATTGATTGCTATGCCAAAACTGGGGGAATATGGGGAAATAGCCAAACACAGTAGAAACTACAATTTTAACCCCTTGAGTCAAGGTGAGATGTGTAACATCAAGGAAATAATGATTTTTTGGAAAATTAGCAGGGAGTCAATTTTTTTGTTTGTTTTTGTGCAAAATTAACATTGAAACAAATGGGACAACTATGCAATGGACTTTGAGAACATGTAACTCCCCCAAATTTTCTACCAACTCCAAGATTAGATATTAAGGTCAAATTTCAAGGTATTTTGTCCAGGATGCCCGCTGAAACAAATGAAATAAATAAATTTTGTAAAAATTTGCTGGGTATCAATAAAGTGTTTATAATGAAAGTCAATGGGTCCATCTGATGGACTAATGGTAAATTTAAGTGTAATTTCAAAACAAGGTCTTTGGATGGTAGAAAGATGATAGATATGGATGATTTTTGTAAAATACCCCCCAAAAAATACCTAGCCTTAATTTCAGACCATTTACTCAAAAAATGTCCAAACGGCCCATACGCGAATGTAAGAAATATCCATCAGATGGACCAGTGGGGTACAAGGGTAGTACGTCTAAAGTATGCACATGACATGTGCACCTATGTGCAGTGAATATGCCACTGTCTCTGACTTGTCTTATCACTCTACTGCCTTATTGCTTGTTGTGTCTCTTGTTGTTTTTGCACTCATATGCCCTGTTATATTTATGTTGTAAACGGAGTCCACAGCACAAGAATTTCACACGTGATACTTGTACTACGGCAGGGGTGGGCAATTATTTTTCATGGGGGGCCACATGAGAAACCCAGATTGTTGCCAGGGGCCGAACAAATATTGTCATGTCGTAACCCATGGATGGGTAACTTTGATGATAGAGAGGGCCACAAAAAATGTCCTCGCTAACAGGTTGTGCTGAGGGCCGAACGGCGCCAGCGTGAAAAATTTGGTGCATTTGAAGCCACGTTTAGAGGAATAACTAATTTTAAATGAACAGTTGTGATGTCATTATTCAGTCTTAACCACCAATATTTCATCCTTTTCTCACTCACTCCTATGTCACCACCTGCTCTCAGGGCTTGAAATTAACTTTTTTGACCACCTGCCAATATGGCTGCTAGATTTTAAAGTTACCAGCCAATTAGAATTTCCACTAGCCAAAATGTTTTTCTTGAAATAAATCAGAATATGAGTGGGTTAATTTAAGCATAAGTATCAGTAAGTGGCCCGGGATGATCAAAGCCTGTGTTGCGGGTCACACGAACAAAAATGCAGTCTTGAAGCTAAATAAATCCAAAACCAATGAGTTAATTATTTAAATTTCTAATTCAATGTAGCCTTTTAGTCATAAAGATTATTGAAAGATATTCCATATTCCAGACTGAAATGCTATAACAGAAGTGGAGTATTGGCCAGAATGACATGAACATTTGGACACTTATTCAGCGGGTATCTTGCATGTTGCGTTCAGGTGCACTGTGTAAAAAAAAAAAAAAAAAAAAAATTGCAATTCCATCGCGGGCCGCATCCGGCCCGCGGGCCGTAGTTTGCCCATGTATGTACTACAGAGTGACAATAAAAATCTTGAATATATATATTTATATATATATATATATATATATATATATATATATATATATAAACATCCTGTGCATAAAAGCTGAAGAGAATGTGGTCATGGGTAGAGGATAATCCAAACATCTCGTCCACAAGGTGCTGCATACACAGAAAAGGAGTGGAGAAAGACCTTAACATATAACACAAAATAGAACACAACAGACACTGTAACAGGCAGGGTTAGATATGAGACATGAAGAGGGAGGATGAGTGGTGAGGTTAGATATGAGACATGAAGAGGGAGGATGAGTGGTGAGGTTAGATATGAGACATGAAGAGGGAGGATGAGTGGTGAGGTTAGATATGAGACATGAAGAGGGAGGATGAGTGGTGAGGCCATACAGAGGTGAGGAGGGAAACTGAACACTGAGGTTATTTTGTCTCCATCACTTAGAAGAAAATGGCAGAAGAGAGCATTGATGCCAGCAGGAGCAGGAGGCTGACGCTGATGCTGCCGACTCTGTTGCACATGTCACCCTCACAGCATTTCACATCTTTTCCCAGGGCTGCTGCCGCTACCGCTGCCTGTCCCTGTGTTATTCCTAAACACAAGGACTTGGAGGCGCAGCCCCTCATGCCCTGCCCTGCCACTATGAGAAGGAAAACAATGTTAGTGATGAGCTTAATGTTTGACCCATCTGTTCTACTGCATCACTCAACATTTCCTCTGAGCTGAGGAATGTGAATTGGAGTGAGTCGTCTGATGTCATATAGACCTGTTTACCTGTTGCTGAGATGCAGCGGTCCTCATCCCCCAAGCACTTTAGAACACTCATGCAGTTCCCCGCCTGGATATTGCAGCCATAGCACTTCTTACCGTTGGGAGAAGGTGTACTGGCCGCTGGAAGATGAAACTTAGATTGTTTATAGTGCGTTCATACATCAATTACATTATATGCCTTGTTGAGCAATTCAGCAGACACCCCCCCCCCACCCACACACACACACACACACACACACACACACACACACACACAAACACACACACACACACACACACACACACACACACACACAGATTACAATAACAACAACAACACAAGAAAATAATGTCTTGAGAAAACAACAAATAAATGTATATTACAGTGTCTTAATTGACAATTTTCCAGATTAAAGGCATGGGCGGAGATTGCGTGATTATCAAAACAGTAAATATAAGGAGGTTACCAGCGGCAGCTTTGTCGTTGCAGAAGTCAGTGGAGCAACACTTGTTGCTTATTGAGGTCCTGGAGATTCCAAAGTTCATGGAGCCGCTCATACACTGAGCAGCCACACCACAAGACATCATGGTCATTTTAGAAAGTTCTGCTTGACCTGCACAAAAAACAATAGCCTTTGTCAAATGATGTCAAATGCCAGACTCTTAGTTGCAGAAAAAAAAAGCACAGCTACATACCCATGTATTGAGCCATGCTAAATGTTGTACATTGACCCAGGGAACAAGGTTTGGTCTCTGTGATGGCTGTGCATTTTCCTGAGGGTCCAGCGACGCACTCATAGCATGTCAGGGTGTAGGCTGAGGGAACAGGTGAACAAGTCAGACAAGCTCAACATGACTTTTTTGTAATATCAACATGTAAAGCAGAGTGATGAAAGCAGACAACAAGGCAGTGGCAGTCTGCACAGCCCCTGCATATATACATTGAGTATAATATCATTGAAAAGGTTTGAAGTTGTGTATTTTGATTGGTTTACTTGTAAACATGTGCTGCTGAGTTCGTCCAATCGGCTGGTCACCTGCCTGCCTAAGGGAAGCGGGGGGACGCCCCGCCCAGCCCCCCCCCCCCCCCCCCCCCCGGCCTCATCATCACCTCCAACTCCTATCCTCCCCTCCCCTTAATCATCACCTCCGACTCTTATCCTCCCCTCCCCTCCTCTTAGCTAGTATTCTCTAAACCTACGAACACTTAAAGACTACATTTTCTATTTCCTTTGGACTCTACTTTTTACTTTTTCAACTCCCTTCCCTGATTTTAGGATAATTTAAAAACTACATTTTTATATCCTTTCTGTTGGACTCCTTTTTACATTTTCAATTTTCTGTTCTTTTGTAAATTTTATTTCCATAATAAACCATTTACAGAGTTTCATTACCGGAAAGCTCTGTACATGGTTTAGCCCGGCATCTCTCGGCCTGTCTCGGAGGGGAGTCCCCAGATGGGGGTCCATTGCTGGGTCCACTGCTTGGGTGGGCCCGCCCCCCGCGTGGCCTGCTCTCTCAGTTCCCAGTCACTAGCTGGGGGCGGGTCTGGGAGCGGGTCGCGTGGGGGATGGGTTTACCCGGGCTACCATTGCTGGGCCCCTGTAGCACAACGACCTCACAAGGTTCCTCCTCAGCCAAGTCACTGAGGCAATCCATATGGTGGAAAGGTTTTCTTGCGTTCACTGGGGGTGTGGGGACGCCGCTGTGTCCCGGCCCGGCCTTCTCTCCCACGCCTTATGTGGGGGGGGGGGCCGGGGCGGGGGGCATCGGTGCTCTTCATCACTGGTCGAGGGCTGCCGGTTGGTTTAGAACAGTTTAGGTAGGCGATAGATTAGCTACAGCCTAAGGCTGACCTGTTATAGTGTTCAGGCAAAGATCAGACTAGAGCAGAGTAGGATAGGCCAGATTAGGCTGTAGATTAGCTAGATACTATGTCCCAGTTAGCTCTGGTTAATGCTTAGAGTAGTCAGTTGTCTGATCTCCCCCCCCCCCTCTCTTTCTCTTTCCCCCGCTCCTTTCCCTCTCCTTCTCTGTTCTCTCCTCCTCTCTGTCCTCTCCCCTCTCTCACATTCCCCCTGCACTCCTCCCCCTGCACCCTCCCACCTCTCCTTCTCTGTCCTCTCTGGGAAGGGGGGGGGGGATGTGGAGGAGGAGGGGGCGGAGAGGTCTGTTCCCTCCCCCGCCTCCTCCTCCCACGTTCCCCCTGCTCTCCCTCCCCTGCACCCTCCCACCTCTCCTTCTCTGTTCTCTCCTCCTCTCTGTCCTCTCCCCTCTCTCATATTCCCCCTGCACTCCTTCCCCTGCACCCTCCCACCTCTCCTTCTCTGTTCTCTCCTCCTCTCTGTCCTCTCCCCTCTCTCATATTCCCCCTGCACTCCTTCCCCTGCACCCTCCCACCTCTCCTTCTCTGTTCTCTCCTCCTCTCTGTCCTCTCTGGGGAGGGGGGGGGGTGGAGGAGGAGGGAACAGAGGGGTCTGTTCCCTCCCCCGCCTCCTCCTCTCGCGTTCCCCCTGCTCTCCCTCCCCTGCACCCTCCCACCTCTCCTTCTCTGTCCTCTCCTCCTCTCTGTCCTCTCCCCTCTCTCACATTACCCCTGCACTCCTTCCCCTGCACCCTCCCACCTCTCCTTCTCTGTTCTCTTCTCCTCTCTGTCCTCTCTGGGGAAGGGGGGGGGGGGGGATGTGGGGGAGGAGGGAGCAGAGAGGTCTGTACCCTCCCCCGCCTCCTCCTCCCGCGTTCCCCCTGCTCTCCCTCCCCTGCACCCTCCCACCTCTCCTTCTCTGTTCTCTCCTCCTCTCTGTCCTCTCCCCTCTCTCACATTCCCCCTGCACTCCTTCCCCTGCACCCTCCCACCTCTCCTTCTCTGTTCTCTCCTCCTCTCTGTCCTCTCTGGGGGGGGGGGGGGGGGGGGTGGAGGAGGAGGGAACAGAGGGGTCTGTTCCCTCCCCCGCCTCCTCCTCTCGCGTTCCCCCTGCTCTCCCTCCCCTGCACCCCCATCTCTCCTTCTCTGTTCTCTCCTCCTCCACATTTCCTATTTTCTCCCCACCTCCCCCCTCTCCTCCGTCTATATTGCTCATTCTCTCCCCACCTCCTCCCTCCCCCTGCTCTCTTCTCCCCCACACCTCCCCTCCCTTCCCCTCTCCTGCTCTCCCCTCTTGCTCCTTCCCCACCTCCTATACCCTCCAGCATCTCCCATTCCCTCCCCACCCCATCACTCTCTCACATTCCCCCTGCTCTTCTCCCTTCTCCTGCGCTCTCCTCTGCTCTCTCTTCATTCCTATATTTTCTATATTATCAATTGTTCAAATGTTATCTTTATTCTGTATATTCTTGTTACTGTTGTGTCAGCTAGAATTAGCTTGACATACTTTCTGTGAAGCCATCTGAGACATGCTTGTGAATTAGGGCTATATAAATAAACTTGACTTGACTTGACTTGACTTGGCTGAAGACAGCCTGAACTTGCTGCTCATTATGGATCATGTTTGGGCAGAAAACATGGGGCATTCTGTGCCAACACGCCCCCCTCACCCAAACTGCAAGGAGCACCTTTCCAGACGACACTGAAGCCAAAGCAGCGTTCCTTTTTAGTACATCGGTAGATTCTAAAATTCTACCTTTGAATCCAAATACTTTTTCTAAACTTATATTCTTGTGTTTCAGTATTCTAAAATGTTCTTGAAGGGTTTCTACAGAGAACCTGGTTTGTTGACACTAAATGCACACTACTCCACTTCAACTACTATGTGGGACCCCACTATATACTATATATATACTATATACTATATATATATACTATATACTATACAAAACCCTTACTACTCAAAGGAAAACAGATAACTTCAATCAAAAAAAATCCTACCTTTGGGGAGAAGTACACTCCCTATGATCAGAATAAGAAGATGCATTTCTGGATGGCGGGTGGAGTCCAAGTGGCTCAACGTTTGGGCAGTCAGCTTGAATAGTTCTGCTAAGTAGGAGGAGTGGTGTTTAGAAAAAGAAGGTTGCGCTTCAACAATGGGTTTCTCAGTGGAGTGCCAAACCCAAAATCCAAAATATGTTCAAAAAAAACAAAACGTGTTTCGGCAAAGAGCCTTCTTCAGAGCGTTTCAATAGTACACATTCAGTCTGTTAATATAACAAGGCCAGAGATTACACACAGCTGGAAGTTGGACCCAATTATTTAGGAGCCAATCACCATGGATCTGGGTATAGGGAGGACAAATCACAGCATGAAGCATCACAGAAGCATCACAGAACATCATTATACTCTGGATGAAGAGAGAAACTAAACACACAAACTAAACTGTTTTAACCCAAAAAGCATTTTAAGCTGTAGTCATCATTGAGTCCGTTTGGTGTCATAGTATTGAGGAGGAGTGGTCTCAGGCAGCGGCAAATTTTCCACTAGGGACAGGGGCAGGGCCGGCTCTAGTCCTATTGGAGCCCTAGGCAAGACTTGATTTGGCAGCTTGATTTGGCAGATTAGTGGACGTGGACCAGCCCACTCAATATTTTGGTGTCGGCGCTACAGGCGGCCTTAAGCATTATAACCACGCCTTTTAAGCGTAAAATTATGCACAATCTGGTCATTGGAGAAGTGCAGTAAACAAATCACAAGCTTCCCTTTTAAGCTTCAATTCCACGGAGCGATCCAGTCCGGTCAGAAAAGCCAAGCGCTCTGAGCCCCCCCCCCCTCCCTTTCATCCCCGTCTGTCTGTCTCCATATATAGGCTATTATTCAATATTATTATGCTTCTCAAACCAATCTAACTGCAGTTTAAATACTGCAAGCATGTAAATATGCTACACTATCGCAAGATCAAAGTGAAAAGAATGTTCTAAACGCATTGGCTAGAAAAATATAGCCTATCCCTATGTCATGATGAGATTAGATTGGTGAAAGTTTGTCCAGAATGATATTGTTTTCTCTCCCCTGCTACACACGTAGGATGATGCACATAAATATAGCCTAGATTATGTAAAGTCATTGCAGAAATGTGTTTTTATTGTAAAACTAAATGTGAAGTAAGCCAAGTCTTATTGGAGCAACATCACAGTAGGAAGTAGTATTGTGACGTTCGCAAACGACCCGAATCTATTGAACGGCTCTTTGCTATGAACGAAGGGAACCGAGTCCTACTTGAGAGCCGTTCGTTTTAATGTTATGCCCAAATTTCACTGCCTGCCGCTCCCCAAGACACACACAGGTTAGACCTCCCTCCCTCCCTCTGCTAGTCCGCTGAGCAGGGAGGATAGGTCGGGTGCACTCGCATGCTGTAGCTGGCCTGGGTGGGCGGACTCAGCTTAATATCAAAACCGGAGTACATCTGCCGACTTTCTGGGTAGCGAAGTGTTGCATGAATTGCATCAAGGACAGCCAACTTTCAGCTTAGTCAGTGATAGAGAATAGAATTTCACCATTCCTCATCCGCAATATAATATATATAACAGCTTAATATAAACCAAATGAATGAAGCCAGGAGCCAGAAAGTTGTCTTATAAGAGTATATTTAAAGCCATAACATTCTCCTATAAACTGCATTATAGGAGAGACTGAATCTCAATGTACCATCTGATCAATGTACAGAGTCCAAATATTCAGTAGCGATGTCACAGTTTGACACACGCTTTATACACAAGGAAGGCAGAGAGAAACAGAGAGAGAGGAGGGGAGAGGAATGTATGAATAGTTTGGAGTGTGCGTCAGCTCAGTCCAACTGGGAGACTGTTATCAGCAAGCGTCCCCGTCTCATGGTCATTGTCATGCTGAGTTTCTGAAGGCTAGAGCAAAGGGGAGAAATATCCTCCTTGATAAACTAGTTATGTGTCTCTGCATATGCAAATATGCATTTGTGAGATGTCTTATTACTAATAACTCATAGCATTAATTATGTGTATGCAATTATAGCTTATAGCTTATTGATTAGGAAATGCCAATGGAACTTCAATTTTCTACAACAGTCAGTAAATTCACTGACTAAATAAGCAGATGATATGGTGTCACCTTGTGTAATGTTTACAATGCAGTTTATTATTATTGAGGATGAACCTGATGAAAATCACTGGCTGATTGAAACATTGTTCCTTTTACCAAATAAAGTAAAAGAAACGGAGTTCTGGTGTGCGGGCCTACTTCCTTCAAATGCTCTACTTTTAACCCAGCACCCTTCGACGATGTGCGTATAGCCAAACTCTCTCTACAATGCAGTTTATTGACATTAGGTCTGGAAATACTGTATGAGTAATTTAATGCTGCTGCAGTCCACTGATGCAAAATGAAATAGTGGTGGGTCTAATCAAATCTGATCCAAATCATACCATATCATTATATTAGTGATTTCTCAGAGAAACAGTAGTGCGCGCCCCATTAAAAAAAAAGGAACGAGGAGCCGCTATTTTGAACGGCTCTCAGAAAGGAACGGAGCCATAAGATCCGGCTCCCTTCAAAGAGCCGTAATTCCCATCACTAGTAGGAAGGCACAGTAGAACCGTGTTATGGCTGTCACTCATCTAAATCACATTAAATCTGTGAGGGATACAGTATACCACCAGCATTACATATATGTTTAGGGGGTTGTGTTTTGGGTTAGGGTTATAGGGTTGTGTTTTGATTTCGCGATTTTATTTTGTCCAATATTGAAATGTTCCACAATTGCATGTTGTGTTAAGAGAAACATTATTTCGATCTACCACTTACCCTATTTAAGCTGATTTGGTTGCTATTTTCTTGTCAAACGGATTTGCCTCAATGCATACTGGGAGATTTCACATGTGTGGCTTTGTGCCTGTCTGCTGTCTGATGCGCGAGAGAGAGGGAGTGAGAGAGAGAGAGGGGGGGACAGAGAGTGAGATGGCAAGCGAGGGGGTATCCGGGCTAGGCTAGTGGATAGCCCACACAAGCCGGCTATACCATCTATTGTACTCGCCAACGTACGCTCTTTGGACAATAAACCTTCTGAGATCTTCCCAGCAGGCTGTGAGAGACAGCTGTGTTTTCGTATTTACGGAAACACGGCTAAACAACAACATCCCGGACTCCGCCATCCAGCTTGACCAGCTAACATGCTACCCAGCCAACAGAGTCCTCGTTGAAGGAGGAAAAACGTGCGGAGGCGGCGTTTGTGTTTACATCAATGATGCCGTCGGGATGCTGTGGTGGGTAAACACTGGTCACCTCTAGCAGAGTTCATGATCATAAAGTGCCGTCCATTCTATTTACCGAGGGAATAATACAGCCGTCCTGCTCGTCGCTGTCTACATCCCTCCCAGCTCTAACAACAAGGACAGGGAGACAGCGCTGTGGGAACTGCATAGCGCCATCAGCAAGCTACAGACAGCCCATCCAGATGGGTTTTTCATCGCGGCTGGTGACTTTAACCACGCAAACCTTAAGTCTGTGCTCCCACAGATGTATCAACATGTTAAGTTTCCAACAAGGGGACAAAACATACTGGACTGTGTTTAACTGTGAAAGGAGCATACAAGGCTTCTCCCCTCCCCCCCCCCCCCTTGGCTCCTCTGACCACATCACTATTATGCTAACACCAGCATACAGGCCAAGGATAAAAGCCACCAGGCCAGTCCAGAAGCAGGTAAGGGTGTGGCCAGATGATGCCTCCTCTGCACTGATTGACTGTTTTGACACCACCGAGTGCGCCGTCAGTGTTGCCAGATGGCAAATGTTGAATTATCGTACCAGAGGGTCAAAATTATCGTTTTTGGAGTGAAATTATCGTACGCCGCCAAAGTCGGGGGGACTGCGGCTGATCACAGGCTACTTTTTGGACTTGGCATGATCTTTCAACACTGTGATCTCAGCCTGCGTTGCAACAACAACAAAACACCCTGCACGTATTGGCTGCAAATATGTTGTTTGAAGAGATGATTGTATAAGTGTAACAGATGTGATTTGCCCATTATATAATTACACTATATATATTGTTTATTTGTTGTTTCAAGTAATATACCTGTCAGTTTTCGTCTACCTCCACCTCTGTTGTCATGTAATTGTCCCACCTCGCCTCTTGTAGTGTTGCTCCTCCTTCCCAGTGCCTCTAAACTTCCTGATACCCTCACCTCTTCCTCTTACTATATTTCCTGGTGGAAGAGGATTGTGGTGGGGAAAGGAATTGCAGAGTGGAGAATAATTGTTTTCATTTTGTTTCTGTCAGAATAAACAGCCTCTGTCTGACAAGATATCCCGGTTGTTGGGTCCGATCATTAAAACACAACACAACACAACGCAGAAGTCCACCGGTTACATAAACAGATAGAGTGATAGACGTAGGATTCGTCTAAGTGTCACAAAATGATGAAATTATCGTACATTTGGGGGATTTTGGGATTATTGATCGTACATCGTACAGAGGTCGAAATTATCGTACAAATATGATAATTATCGTACGTCTGGCAACGCTGTGCGCCGTGTTTAAGCAGGCAGCCACATATAACCACCAGGTAAATATCCAGGAGTATACAGACATTGTCACTTCTTACATTAGTAAATGCATCGATGATGTAACGGAGACAAAGACCATCACAGTACGGGCACATCAGAAGCCGTGGCTGACAGGAGAAGTCCATAGGCTACTGAAAGCCCGGAATGCTGCTTTTAGAGCTGGAGACGAGGCTGGCCTGAGAACAGCGAGGGCCAACTTGTCCCGTGGCATCAAAGAGGCTAAAAGACAGTACACAAGAAGGATAGCCCATCGTTTCAGTGACAGCGGGGACACAAGGAGCCTGTGGCAGGGGAGCCAGTCCATCACTGGCTACAAACCCCAATCACAGACCTGTGACAGTGACATCACCCTGCTAAACGATCTGAACAACTTCTTGGCACGTTTTGAGGCTCTCAACAACACCCCCGCACAGAGAACACCTCCCCCACCAGACGACAGAGTGCTGTCCCTGTCTCCAGCCAGCGTGAGGAGAACCCTTTCCAGGATTAACCCGCGCAAAGCGGGGGGCCCGGACAACATACCAGGCCGTGTGCTAGAGGACTGTGCGGAGGAGCTCACGGATGTCCTCACAGACATTTTTAACATCTCCCTGAGCCAAGCTGTTGTTCCCACATGCTTCAAATGTACCACCATCATCCCAGTTCCAAAGAAGGCTTCTCCATCCGGTTTCAATGACTATCGTCCCGTTGCACTGACTCCCATCATCATGAAGTGCTTTGAACGTTTAGTCATGCAGCACATCAAATCCATCCTTCCCCCTTCTCTGGACCCTTTTCAGTTCGCATACCGGGCCAACAGGTCCACTGACGACGCCATCTCCACCGCCCTCCACTCAGCTCTCACCCATCTGGATTCAAAGGACTCATACGTGAGGATGTTGTTCATTGACTTTAGTTCAGCATTCAACACAATCATCCCCCAACAGCTGATACAGAAACTACACCGGCTGGAGCTGAGCACCTCCCTGTGCACCTGGGTGTTGGACTTCCTGAGACCACAGACTGTCCAGGTTGGTGGCAATACATCAAGCCCCATCCTCCTTAACACATGGGCCCCCCAAGGAGCAGTGTTCAGCCCTCTGTTTTTCACACTCCTGACTCACGACTGTAAACCAAAACACGAATCCAACCTCTTCGTCAAGTTTGCGGACGACATAACTGTGGTGGGGCTCATCAAAAATAACAATGAGCTGCACTACCGAGACGAGGTGAGCCAACTGATCAGCTGGTGCAGCGACAACAGTCTCATTCTCAACACGGAGAAGACAAAAGAGATTGTTGTCGACTTCTGGAAGTCACGCACCCTCCACCCGCCACTGTCAATAAACAACGTCGCTGTGGAGAGAGTAAGCAGCACCAAGTTCCTGGGTGTTCACATTACAGAGGACCTCTCCTGGGTCACCAACATCTCAGCACTGACCAAGAAAGCTCACCAGAGGCTCTACTTCCTCCGCAAACTGAAGAAGGCCAAAAGCTCCACCATCCATCATGCGCTCCTTCTATCGCGGCGTCACCGAGAGCATCCTCACCAGCTGCATAACCGTGTGGTATGGTAGCTGCACTGCAGCCTCTCGGAAATCCCTGCAGCGTGTGGTGAAAGCAACGGAGAGGATCATTGGGGCCCCCCTCCCCTCTCTCCAGGACATCTATGACACCCGCCTGGTCCGCAAGGCACTCAGCGCTGTGCCCCACCCACCCCTCACACTGCTTCTTCAGCCTCCTGCCGTCTGGGAGGAGGATGAGAAGCCTTCGGGCAGACAGGACTAGCAGGCTGGGGAACAGCTTCATCCACCAGGCCGTCAGGAAGCTGAATTCCCTTCCAGCCCTCCCCTCCCTTTCTGTGCCTCATACCCCCACAGCCTCTGGACAATAACCAGGATATCTGATCACTCATGCACTTTCAGTATGACTTTTAAATTGACTTTTTAAATAGGTCATAAGAAATCAATTAAATTTGCAATGCGGCAGTTTTGAACCTTTTTTATTGTCCGCATTTTATACTTATAGGTATTAGACATCATGATTATGTCATTGCTCAACCGTGTATAGGGGGGTTTTATGTATTTTATGTATTTTACAGTATGGATTTTAATGTAACTTTTCTTGCACCGTGGATATGACGAGCAATGCAATTTCAATCCTTGTATGTCATGTATATACAGTGGAATTGACAATAAAATTGACCTTGACCTTGACCTTGAGATGGCAGAGGAGAGTCTGTGCAATTACGCACAATAATAGAAACGGCAAACTTTTTTTCCATCAGTCATTGTTCCTGCGCGAGTGAGAGGGAGTGAGAGAGAGAAAGGGGGGACAGAGAGTGAGATGACAGAGGAGAGCTCCGCGCAACCGGCGCACTGAATAGGCCTGGTTTTGAAAAGCGCTAAGCGCTAAATTCACGCCAGGGCGGAAGATATCAAAGATATCAAGAAACGCCCATTCTGGCCTATTCTGGCACTGCGCCACGCCTCTTTGGTGTAAAGCGCATTTCGGGGCCTAAAACCATGTTGCTATCTTCCTGAGGCAGGCGCAAGGCACGTTTTTTTGCGTTTAACGCCAGTTTTTGCGCCTAAGGCCTGTGCCAAGATAGGGCCCGGTATGTGCACAAGTAAACAAAGTTTGGTTGAGATCCGGTGACCTGACGGTTTCTAAGCAGTAGTAGTAGTAGTAGTAGTAGTAGTAGCAGTAGTAGTAATAGTAGTAGTAGTAGTGTTGGTAGTAGTGGGAGTGGTAGCAGTAGTAGCAGCAGTAGTTGTAATTGACCGGTTAATGAGTTGTGGGCAATTTAGTGTCGGGGTGTGTTTCATTAAAAGTTTAGAGATTTATCATTTCAAAACGGTTTCACGTATCCAAAATCCTTTGATAAGTTTAGGTTGGGGTAGTCCATAGATGACCAAGAAAGAAATTTGTGTGATTTGGCCAAACGGTCTAGGAGGAGTTCGCAAAAGTAGGTTTTTGATCAAATTCAAAATTCAAAATCTACCGGACAGAAAATAGGCGTGGCCTAGTAGGTTAGATGCATTGATGCTCCAGGGAAACCAGTAGATGTGGAATTTTGATTTTACGGTTCGTGGGTTCAGAAGTTATGGACCAATTATTTTTAAATTGACTGTATAGCGCCACCATCTGGTGGATGGGTGTATTTTTTTTCCTCTGAGTAGTGGGTGATGTCTTGAAATGGTTTCACGTATCCAAAATCTTTTGATAACTTTAGGTCGGGGTAGTCCATAAATGACAGAATTTGTTTTTTGTGATTTGGCCAAACGGTCTAGGAGGAGTTCGCAAAAGTAGGTTTTTGATTAAATTCAAAATGGTGGAAAATCTAGGCACATGCAAATGGGCGGGGCCTATATGGATAGATGCGTATTGATCCAAGGAATACCTGAGAAGTGTATTTTAAGTGTAAATTTTGAGTATAGGACACGGTTCAGAAGATATGGACCATAACGCGAAATGGTCTGTTATAGCGCCACCATCTGGCCGATATGGGTATTTTTTTGTTTCTGAGTAGTGAGCCACATTTCCAATCTATGTGCCCAGTATGGCTATGCTGAGCATTACAGTTTCTGCTGTACATACAGTTTTAGCGGAGAAGAACAAAAAAAAAGAAAAAGAAAAAGTATAATCGGAACAATTACAATAGGGATCCACGCACTTCGTGCGTGGACCCCTAATGATCCAAAATTATGTCAAATTGCATGTTTGATTGTCTTTAATTGAAAAACATTAAGGGCTCTATCTTCCCCCTGGCCTTAAATTAGCATTTAAGGCCTGGCACAGCGCTATTAGTGGGCGTGGTCAGGCGCATTCCCTAATTTGTCCTCGACGCTAAAGCCTTTTAAGCATAGAATTATTCACAACTGTGGCCATTGGCGATCTGCAGTAAACGAATCACACTCTTCCCTTTCAAGCTCCGATTCCACGGAGCGATCCAGTCCGGTCAGAAAAGCCCGACCAAAGCACTCTGAGCTCCCCCCCTCCCTCTTTCATCCCCATCTGTCTCCATACTCCTCAAACAAATCTCACGGCAGTTTAAATACAGCAAGCATGTAAAAACGCTACACTATAGCAAGAGCAAACTGAGAATAATGTTCTAAACGCATCGGCTAGAAAAAATATAGCCTATCCCTGGATGTCATGATGAGATTAGATTGGTGAAAGTTTGGACAGCATGATATCGCATCATTTTCTCTCGCTGCCGTTTCTTCTTCCCCTCTGCACGGCTAGACAGGTAGGATGATGCAACAGCCTCTGAATGACAGGGGCTCAAAACTACACTATAACAAAACTGCTATAACAACTTTTTTTTTCATCATTGTCATTGTTCATGCCTATGCCTACATATAAATTAGTGTGGCCCTTCTTCCAAAATAGTGATGGTTCTGTCATTCTGCAGCCTACATTTCAGATCTGATGCTTGCAGTGCGCTATAAGGGCAGAAATTGACACGCGAGAGAGAGGGATAGCGGCAGGGATAGTAGCCGCTTTCACACACAGATTGTGCAATATTGCAGTTCAGAAGGCCCGCAAAGCCGGCAGCCTCGCCACAGAAATTGCTTTCACACAGAGCCAAGCACCACCAGCGCCACATTCCCGTCCTGGGGTGTGGTTTCAGGTGACATCCACCCCTCCCGGATTGAAAGGCGAGCGGGGGCATTTCCACCCAGCTCCTCTAGTAGCCCAAATTAATATTTTCATAGGTTAGTGTAGCCTAGGTATGATGAACGAATTCATTCAACAACCAAACATCGCCGATGTACGCCAGCCAACGTGCTGCGGTCGTTAAGGATCAAAGGGATAAAACACGAAAGTGTTGTCCATGCACATGCAGCATGGTAACAAGGCTTTCAATATTCATCTGATCGACTTTATGGATCACAGATGCATCATCATGTAGACTATTAGGTACAAGGCTAATTCTTATCTTTTGGTTCCAGTTTTTTGTAAAGCAATTTATTCCCATGAAGTAGCCTAATTAGCGTCCGTTCTGAAAGACGACGCCCGCATATCAAACAGCTGCAGTCTGCATAACGTTTGTCAGGGGAATTAGTAGGCTATAAATGCACATGACTACTATAACATTAGTAGTTTTTGTAAGGGAACACACAACTGGCTATAGCTAGACAGATTGTAGTTCTGGAACTGTTCTGGAGCTGGTTTCCATTGGGAATATCCTCAAACCTGAAGCTGAATTGATGAATTGTTGAATGTCAACTAATAAGCTGTTGAAACATTACTAATACTCTGTAGACTATCTGTAGGCGGACAATCCAAGTAAAGTGTTACCCCGCACTGAGCTAACATGACTTCAATCAGCGTTCCCCAGCGTACTTCCAGCATTTAACTGTCAGAAAAAGAAGAAAGATGAATTTCAACCTGTGGGAATCACTGACTCGTGCTGGAAAGGGGGCAAAGGGTCGGAAAATAATGTGTTGGACCACCGCCATGGCGTGCAGAGCCATCACGTAAAAACCCACCTCACTTGCAGGGCCGCTCTATCGGCTAAACAGCCCGGCTTGGCAACTTTTAAAATGCCATTAGTTTGTGGATATTAGTGGGATTTTTGGCAAGTCTAAAAGGGGCTTAAGCTGTATTCGCAGAATGTAGAAGAGACAGTCTGGCTTGAGAGACTAGTGTGAGTGTGACCCTAACACTTTGAGTATCAAGAAGGGTGGGGGCCTGTGGTGTGCTTGTGTGTGTGTGTGTGTGTGTGTGTGTGTGTGTGTGTGTGTGTGTGTGTGTGTGTGTGTGTGTGTGTGTGTGTGTGTGTGTGTGTGTGTGTGTGTGTGTGTGTGTGTGTGTGTGTGTGTGTGTGTGTGTGTGTGTGTGTGTGTGTGTGTGTGTGTGTGTCATATTTGACTGTTAAATAGAATTGACATTGGAGATGGAAATGTGTAATTTGCAAGTATAGCAAACTAACCTACAAGACGGGTGACAAATTAAAGAGAAAAACCTGAATAAATGAGAACAACACAAATGCACAAACACAGCACTGTCAAACTGGACTGGTTCAATCACAACACCACCGACAATAACACACTGCACAATATCCCATATACCCCAGACATTGTTTTCATCAATGAAAGCAGAAAGTCAGTCACCATCATTGAAATAGCCTGCTCTTTTGATCTGTACATGGACACCTGCTTCACAACTAAACTCATGAAATATCAGCCTTTGGTAGAATATATTACAACTCTAGGCTACAGCTGCCAACTCATTGTGCTTGTGTTTGGGAGTCTGGGGCATGTCCACAAACTCCTGCTCCGTGGACTGCAACTAGGCAGGCTGCTAAAGCCTGATGCAAAAAAAATAGCAAAATACTGCTCCATTTCAGCCATAATAGGCAGCCTCTTTATCTGGAGAAGACAATGCTTTGTATATCCTTGAGTGCTAAACATGCTTACATATGTTAGTATGCATACATTATATTTAAGTCATCATCTTGCTGCAATGTCTTTTCCTGTGCTTAAGAAGTACATGCATCAGTGTCTGGTTCAATAGAAATGTACTGTACTGCGGCCTTCTTCTAAAATGTTTGGGTCTGTAATATTTGCTGTACTTTGGATCCAAAACAAAGTATTTAAATATGTGTGTGTGTGTGTGTGTGTGTGTGTGTGTGTGTGTGTGTGTGTGTGTGTGTGTGTGTGTGTGTGTGTGTGTGTGTGTGTGTGTGTGTGTGTGTGTGTGTGTGTGTGTGTGTGTGTGTCATATTTGACTGTTAAATAGAATTGACATTGGAGATGGAAATGTGTAATTTGCAAGTATAGCAAACTAACCTACAAGACGGGCGACAAATTAAAGAGAAAAACCTGAATAAATGAGTGTAGAAATATAATGAATGTCGATGTTTCCATTCAGCTGTACTGCGTGCATGATGTAATTAAGCAATTACAATTAAGCAATTAACATCCTATCATGCTTTGTGGTACGTATAAAAATGCTCTGTATGCCCAGTTGACCTTGATTTAGGATCAAGATGGAAAGAGGAAAAGATCTTTAAAAGTGACTTTGAAAGAGGGTTCACTATTGGGGCACTAGTGTTTCCATAGGAACAGTAGTGACTAAAGTGACAAATAGTGTATGGTCAGATGGGTCCTCTTTCACCATATTCCCGTGCAACCCCTAGTGGCCAGATGATTTTTTATTATATGTTGATGAGGGCCGAAACAGCCTGGTGCCAGGGTTGAACATGGTTGTGCGCTCTAGGGAAGAGCAGAGCAAGGAAGTAACCATTCTACACTAAAACGGATATTTGTGTGAGGGATATATACTGTATACCACTCTCATAACATGTGTGTATCACTTAGGGTGTCGAGTCATAGTCTATTTTTTATTTGTCTTCATTGAATGTTCCAAAACTGCATGTTTAACTAAGAATAGGCTAATGATTATTTCCACTCACCACTTATTTAATGTGGTTACTTTACTTTGTGGTCAAAAGTTTGGAAGGAACAATGCATGCTGGGAGATATGCAAATGTGTTTGTCCAATGGGTCCAATAACATTGCTCTCTGTCAGAACTTGCTTGGATGTCCTGATGTTGGTTTAGTAGCAAAAGTAAACACAAGTTAATAGCAACATTCACTATAGACTCTAAAGTGAATACTTTCCACAAAATCATGAACAATGAAGAAAACCAGAAGGAATAGGCTACAGTTTCACTTTGACCAAATAAACCAAAATTGATGTTCTGCGACAAGTTATATCATATCTACTAGCCTCTTCATTTTGCTCTTAGAATGCACCAGATTAATGCATTTTACTTTAAAATATACAAAATTTCTTTGTCAGCCCCCCCTAGATACCCCCCAGTCGGAGTCCTACTACCTTCTTGGTGGTGCAACTCCTGTTTGGAAAGCCTACAATCGCCTGTGCCCGACAAGTGCATGTGTGGTGAACCTACAGCGCTGAATGTTTTATGAAACGCCTCAGATCTGCAAAAGTCTTCTCGGGGTGTAGTCCTAAGTGCTTTTTCATTGTTCAACATTTCCTGGAACAGCAGGAAGCAGCATGTAAACGCTTGTTGGATGTCTGGATCAATGGGCTGCATAGACATGTGATGCTTTGATACGCTTTTAACTGAACCCGCCCGTAAGCCTCCTGCAACCTTTCTGCTTGAGTGGTTGGCCAGTGGGCACGTCTGTAAAGAGGAGACTCGTGGGCACTCATAGAACCCATTCTCATTCAGATATCTTGAGGTGAGAGGTCAAGGGTCCCCTTTGAAATTGACCATGAATTTTTCAAAATTCATTATTATTATATTATATATTATTATTATATTTATTTATTTATTTATTTATTTAGCCCCCTTCCTTCCCGACAAGGTAGCATGGCATTGTTGGTACCAATGGATGCTGTATAGTCTTACAGTTTCATACCCTATAAGTATCTTCACTCTAGATCATACATGGGCAACATACGGCCCGCGGGCCGTATGCGGCCCGCTGGCGCCCCCTGTGTGGCCCGTGATGGAATTGCAAAAAAAAAAAAAAAAAAAAAGATTTTTTACAGTGCACTTGAACGCAACATGCAATATACCCGCTGAATAAGTGTCCAAATGTTCATGTCATTCTGGGTAATACTCTTCTGTTATAGCATTTCAGTCTGGAATATGGAATATCTTTCAATAATATTTATGACTAAAAGGCTAAAAGTAATCTCATGTGTAAGAAATGACTGTTCTATATTGAAGTAGAAATTTAAATAATTAACTTGTTGGTTTTGGATTTATTTAGCTTCAAGAGTGCATTTTTGTTCTTGTGTGACCCTCAACACAGGCTTTGAGAATTCCGGGCCACTTACTGATACTTATGCTTAAATTAACCCACTCATATTCTGGTTTATTTCAAGAAAAACATTTCGGCTAGTGGAAATTCTAATTTGCTGGTAACTTTAAAATCTAGCAGCCATATTGGCAGGTGGTGAAAAAAGTTAATTTCAAGCCCTGCAGGGAGAGCAGGTGGTGACATAGGAGTGAGTGAGGAAAAGGATCAAATATTGGTGGTTAAGACTGAATAATGACATCATAATTGTTAATTTAAAATGAGTTATTCCTCTAAACCGGCTTCAAATGCCCCAAATTTTTCGCGCTGGCGCCGTTCAGCCCTCAGCAAAATCTGGTACCGAGGAATTTTTTTTGTGGCCCTCTCTATCATCAAAGTTGCCCATCCATGGGTTACGGCATGACAATATTTGTTCGGCCCCCGGCAACAATCTGGGTTTCTCATGTGGCCCCCCATGAAAAATAGTTGCCCACCCCTGCTCTAGATTCAAGAATGAGCCCGCTAGAGCTAGAGTTATTTCGCCTGCAGACGCCAGTAGAAAATCAGGGACATTTTCGGCAACAGCTCCAGCCGGGAACAGGTCACCAAAAACGGGGACTCTCCCCGATAATCAGGGGCGTCTGGTCACCTAGGTATAATATAGGCTACCTAACGTCTATTCTATTTTTATTGTTGTGTGTTTTTTTGGTCTATATGCTTCGTATAATGTCTCGATCTTTATATTATTCCCTATCCGAGTGTGCTGTAGCATGTCATAATTTCCCCCCGGGGATCAATAGTTAATCTCATTCTGATTCTGAACTACAGTACTATACTCATGAACTGACCATTAACTAATAATTAACTACTCTACTCAGGAAGTGACCCAACTAACCATTAACTAATGATTAACTAATGATCAGTGTTGGGAGGGTTACTTTTAAAATGTATTCCACTACAGAATACTGAATACATGCCCAAAAATGTAATTTGTAACGTATTCCATTAGAATACTCAAGTTAAGTAACGTACCGTATTCCGAATACTTTGGAATACCTCAAAATCATCTTGCTGGGCCCATTTGTCTGGGTCACTCGTATAGCCAACGCTTGCTTAGTTAGGAATGTTAGGGTGCTTTCTCACTGGGAACGATTGCTTTCGTTGCATTCCGCACACGGGAATGATTGCCCCCCCAATTAAGTCGTTTTCACACATGCATACAGGAACATTGCCTGTAAATCAATAACGGCTATTTCCCGGAATTTCCCTTCACACCTGAGGGATCACATGTGTATAAATAGCCGTGAAAGAAGCTGTATTTTGGGGGGCGGGGGCAAAACTCTGATGGTGAAATAAGTTTGCTTGTCACACAATAAATCACACTCGTTTGACTTAAGAGGGCATGTATGTTGTATCATTCACATTCGCTAACCAGTCTTTGAACTGAAATCTTTGAAGAAGTTGGGATCCCTGTCAGAGAGAAATAGCCTGGCTGGTTCGATGTTTATCCGTTCACCTGTGTCGCGTTGAAGCACTTTTTACAGACTGGCTTCGTTTGATGTGTCCAGGGGGCTTGCCTTCGCTGTCGGCAACGTAAGCAAAATACTTCCACATTTCGCTTCGTGCATCTGCTTTCTCTACAAGCGTTGGGCGGCTTGCAAGACTCAGAACAAGACGCTGCCATTTTCGCTGTGTCTGTCCTGTGTGTCGGGCTGCTGACTGAGGAGGACTGAAGGACTGACCAGAGAGCGAGCAGAGAGGGGAGGGGGGGAAATCGGCACGCCCACACATGAAGCAGACGTACCGCTCTTATCACAAGGTTAGAAGTGGTCAAATGTCCGCGATGACGGGGGCGCGCTTATACGGGAAAACAACTTTCACACATGAAGGCATTACACCGGCTCGGTGGCCTTGTGGTCTGAGTGTCAGCCCTGAGACTGGGAGGTCGTGAGTTCGATCCCCGGCCGAGTCATACCAAAGACTCTAAAAATGGGACCCCATTTGCCTCCCTGCTTGGCACTCAGCATCAAAGGGTTGGAATTGGGGGGTTAAATCACCATGTGATTCCCGAGCGCGGCGCACGCTGCCGCTCACCGCTCCCCCAGGGGATGGGTCAGATGCAGAAAACAAATTTCACACATTGTGTGACAATCAGTGGGACTTTACCTTTACCGCTTTCTGGTCCTTTCCTGGTATAAAGTGCATGTGTGGAAAACGGCTTTAGAGCCACATCCTCTTTTCATCAAGGTACAAAGCCACCATCACCATGGTAACCATGATTGACATACATAGTTTGTTTCCAAGAACGCTGATGAGTACATGCACCTGCTTAAAGTTCCACTTCTCCCCAGGATGCGGTTTGCCACGATCTACATTTGACGAGTACATGCGCCTGCCTTCAACTTGTCTCCAAGATGTGGTTTGCCACAGCTGCAACGATCTTCAGGGACGCATGGGGCTTTTTGCTGAGAGCGTTCTTTAAAGGTTACTGATTGGCTGTGTGTGGGTTATTTTTCCATGAAGCTTGAGGTTGTGCACTGATGGGTCGAAATATATATATATATTTTTGTAAATAAAGTTTTTATTTATTTACACACACAGACAGCATAAACACAAATAAACATTTCCAGGCCTATAATACATGACCATACTTGTTTTCTTGATATATTCACCACAAAAAATAAAATAATTAAAGCAATATAATATAACATAACATAGCCACATCACAGTGTCCCCGTCATACTATGAGCAAAGAAGCGGTCCCATGCAATTTTGAAATCCTCATTTCTATCATTGACTCTTGCCAACATGTGTTCATATGATACTATTTCTAACATGAATTCTACCCACTTTTTTAAATCTGGAGAGGATGTACTTTTCCATAATCTGAGAATCATTCTGGCAGCCGTGACCACGCCTACATTTATCACTGCAAAGTCGTACTTTGATATATTTGGCACTTCTGTTTGGTCCCCCAACAGGCATAACCTTGGTGACACAGGCACCTCCGCACCCAACCATTTCCCTATGTATTCTATTACTTTTTCCCAAAACGGGTAAACCAGTTGGCACTCCCATATTGCATGTAGAAACGTTCCCGTCTCTGCCTGACATTTCCAACATATGATACGTTTAAAGATTTGTAGAATATAGATGCCCTGTGTCTTTTATTGTAACTTTTATAGTCCATGGGCCAAAGCTCAAAATGTCACTTGTCGGTACCACTCAAGGTGGCAAACCTTGCTTATGATTTTTGATAACATACATGTCTGGAGATTATATTTTGGTATGATAGCCATTCCTGAGTGGTAGCTGTGACACAGTTACCAGCTCGTGAAGTTAACCCAGCCCTAAAGTAAATTGCATTTTAAACGCTGGTGCCTATCCTAGTTTAGGCACATGGTCAGGACATTTTTAAATCTTTTGTAGTATTGTTTTTGGTCCTATTTTAAAGGGGACTTTCTTAGCTTTCATTGAAGGCCAGTTGTGATTTTTTTCTGACAAATATAGAGGTGACTTGAGCTCTTCAACCCATCAATGACAGACATGTTTCCAAAAATTTTGCCTAAATTGTATCATTTATTTTAGCCCGGTGGCATCAAGGAACATCAGAGAGACGAAACACAAAAACTAGATGGCTTCCCTGATCTGAACCTGAGTGTTCTGTTATTGGACTTCTGTGCTTTAGACATTGATTGGCCATAACAAACACCATAGTCAAGCATAAGGATGCTCATAGGTCTATGGTACCAGAGTATCTTATTGATTGATTGATTGATTGATTGATTGATTGATTGATTGATTGATTGATTGATTGATTGATTGATTGATTGATTGATTGATTGATTGACTTTATGGATACAGCAGACAAAATCCAAGGGATAGACATCTAAAAGTGTGAACACTTATTTCAAGTTCAAGTTCAAGTTCAAGTATATTTATTGTCATTGTTAAATTGCTCCAACAACGAGATATAGACAAGCATCTCCCTGAGACGTACAGTGAAACACCAAGGTAAAGTGCATCGGCCCAAATAATAAATACATACAATAAATAAATACATTATTCTATAAAGGCATCAGATTCCAACATGGTCCCTGGTCTTATAAAAACAGGACATACGGTAACACATAACATCAAATAAACCAAATAGAACAATCAACAAAAACACACAAGTTCAATAACCATGACAACGGAAGGCTCTAGTTTACTCAGCAATAATTTTTTCAGGTTTTTAAAACCATTTAGAGAATTTGCAGATTTAATTCCGTTAGGGATGTTGTTCCACTCCTCTCCACCGGTATAGAGGAATGTACTTCTCCCAACATCTTAAGCTCATAGGTGGATTATGACATGATGGGCCCCTGGGCATGGTCACATAAAGAGCCCTCCCTCACAGCGCACATACCGGTATGCAGTATCCAGAATAACTAAGACACATTCACCTGACTCTCAACAGGATTTACAGCACAGCCACCTGAACACTCAAAAGCCAACAGCACAGTAACAAGAAATACATTCACCTGGATCTCAATACAGGCTCCAAAATTAACTTTTTTGTCCACCAGTCAAATGGTTAGTGAATGTAAACATTTTACCAGCCACTCAATAGATGGCCATTGTGGGTTTTTTGGATGGTGAGTGAAGCAAATCTACCAGCAACTTGCATATTTTACCAGCATTTGGCTGCTGGCTGGTGCTAATTCTGGACACTGTCTCAATAACACAGGATTTACAGCACAGGTACACTCAATTAAAGCTAAAAGCACAATAACCCTCTATTTGCCCATAAACGTATGGAACATTTTGTCAAAATAAGGGATAATTTTGTCCTGGGCAAGAGACGTGGTGGGTTTCATTTCAGAGCTCCGGTTTGTTGGATTTAACATCAAACGTGTGTGTTGTTGACCTAATTGAGGTGTAATTACACCTGCATGCAACATGTGTTTATTGTTTATCATTTATTTCACTCTGATCAAATTGTTGAATTCAACAGCTATTTTCCCAATGCTGGCATTGCGTGTGGTGACTATGGCTGAACAAACTAACATTATGCAACTCACACCATAAGCAACTTTAACCGTGGCACGGCATGGTTGTGCAACCCTTCTGAAACTGCTGATATCACAACAGTCTCAGGAATTTACACAGAAGGGTGCAAAAACAATAACTTTGGTCAGCAGAAAAGTATCTCAGAATGCAACACATCTGTCACTTTGGTAGCCGGTTAACACGGAGCTGAAAGCTGATACAGTACCTACCCAGTATTAGTCTGGCAACCAACCCTTCTGAAACTGCTGATATCACAACAGTCTCAAAAATTACACAGAATGGTGCAAAAACTACAACTTTGGTCAGCAGAAAAGTATCTGAGAATGCAACACGTCAAACCTTAAGGCGGATGTCACTTTGGTAGCCGGTTAACACAGAGCTGAAATCTATAGACCAAATCAGCGGGATGTTTACATTTACTTCCGGGTACCCCTGAGGTCCACACATTATAATGGCGGTGGACGGCACAAACTGACGTGTTGAAGACAAAAACAGACAAAGAAGACAAAAATGGTTCCTCCGTGTTGTGTTGTTGTTTAATATCATTCATAACAACACTTTCACTAACGTTAGTGGAGACCAGACTAGCTAATTTACCTGTTGGACCAGACTAGAGTAGACTTGAAGCTAAATTAAATTGACGTGGCGTCAGTAGCTCTGTCTGTACCAGGTTCTTTCTCGCCGAGAAGAGCCTGGTGACGCGAGGTTACTCTGTCTGTAACGTAAAAAAACAGCGAGTTTGACAGACAAACAAACATTATTAGCTAGCTAACACTACATAAAACAAACACAGAAGAAAGGCTAGATACGTCGGACAAGCATGTTTACCAACCGTTTAACCATTTAAATTGAAAGTAGTCGGCCGAAAACAACGAGAGGGTTTGACAGCATTTATTTGACAACACGCACATTTAAACCTGCCGCCTTCCCCAAGTGGTACCCGGAAGTAAATTTGTTTACATGGTGACGTCACGGTGATTTGGTCTATACCAGGGTGGGAATTACACGGAGGCCTCCATTGCTCCTCCTTCTGGCCGTGATGCCCTGAGATCCCTAAGGCCACCTTGGCAGTGCCCTGCTACCAGCCTGCTACTGTCAGTTGCTTTAAAAATGTCAGTGGTCTCAGTTTAATGTGCAAAGGAGGTGTAATTGGCTCATTTTAACACACATTTCTGAAAAATCGCTATTCACGATGTCAATAGAGTAATGTCCTTTGTGCCCTGACATGTGGCCTTGTGCCCTAACAAAAATATGTGACGTTGAAAGCCAAATGGCCACGCCCCTAAAATGATGAAATTCCCACCCTGATACCTACTTATTTATTTATTTATTTATTTATTTATTTATTTGTTTATTGAACAGGGACAAATGCATTGAACATTATTTCATATGACCTACAAAACAGATGTCATGCATACAGGTTGACTAGCCGAGGCTAATTTGCGACCCCTGTCCCTGGTTAGGCCTTTACTATTAAAACAAAAGTGCAAGAGAAAAATTAAAACAGTACCAAAACGTTAAAAACGAACCATATAAAACAGAACAAAATAAAGACAAAAACAAAAAGCAAAAACACAAAACAAATAAGGACAGAAAACTAAAATAGTACAATACTAAAGGTCAATGTTCACAGGCTTGTTTCAGTATTTCAGTATACCCAGTATTAGTATGGCGTTCCAGTAAAGTGCTCAGTGAGTGTAGCTATAATGCCAGGGCAGCTTCTGTTCTGTCCCTTGCACATTCATTGCAGTGGACTCCATTGTGTATTTGAGTTGAGGTTTGCCAAAGTGAAAGGGGTTGGATACTTCAAACAGCACATATTACATTTTTCATTTTCTAAAAAATATTTAGTACTACTGGACTGGCTATATTAGTTGTTTAGATGCTGGTGGTGGTGTGTGTGTGTGTGTGTGTGTGTGTGGGGGGGGGGGGGGGGGGGGGGGTGTTCAACCACTTTTGCGCAGCACTGTATGCATGTCACATTCTGATGAGGGGCTGAGCCCCCCTACCAGCAGTCTTATTATCAGAGCTCATCTTGACCAGTTACTTCTAACATTAGAAAATAACATTTGAATCTATAGGCCTCAGTATTTCATGGGAATATTAACACAATTACACTTATCTATTACTGACCTAATATTAATTAGGATATGAATAGATGATTAAAAATGATGTGATCATGCTTATGTCAGCAGGCATTTTCAGTTAACTTCTGAGCTGTTCTTGTTCTCGTCGAGTGCAAAGTGGGGGGTTTTCCAGGTGTGAAAAGGGCAGAGGTGTTTAGGCCCTTTTGGCAGCAGAGATAGGCAGGTTTCCTCTTGAAGCAAACAGCAGTTGTTGTTAGCACGAGTTGCCTTAAATGAAAGCTAAGAAGGTCCCCTTTAAAATAGATTGACAAAAGATTGACAAAAGATTGAAAAATGCCCTGACCATGTGCCTAACCCAGGATATGCACCAGCGTCTAAAATGCAATTGACTTTAGGGGTGGTTCAATTCACAAGCTGATAACTGTGTCACAGCTACCACTCAGGAATGGCTATCATACCAAAATATCATCTAGAGACATGTGTCTTATCAAAATTATAACAAGTTTTGCCACCTTGAGTGGTACCGGAATCTGGACTGGCCCATGGACTATTATATTTGTTTATTTTGTATACCGCAGTTTTATTACGTTTTTCCATTAGAGCTTCCATCCATCTCTCTCTCTAATTATTTTTGTGACGAGTTCTTCAATTCCTGTGGTGCCCTGGCCGTAACTTGGCCAGGCAAGGAAAGGCTTGACCTTAAGAATTCCCAACACCCCCCCCCCCCCCCCCCCCACTCTCCCCCCCGTTGGTCAGCTTTCACATTACAACATTTCTTCCGCACTCGGAAGCTGAACAGAGTGCTATTTTCTGGGAGGGGGGGCGGGAAACCACACCCAGAATACTGAGGCAGTCCCCGGCTCCGCCCACAGCCTGCAAAGAAAAATTTGCATTTTTTTTTTTTGCATGTTTGGATCTTTTTTAGCCATATTTAGAGGAATATCTCATTTTAAACACACCAGTGTTATTCTCTCTCTATCTCTCTCTCTCTCTCTCTCTCTCTCTCACACAAAATTTGTCAGCCACTAACAAATTAACACAAGGTAGCAGCTTACATATCAGTAAAGATAAAACAAGAAATAGCCATCAAGAAAAGCACAGCAGCTCACAGTATGAATGAATGAACAACTGCCCCTAGTCAGACACACACAGACTGGTGCACATTTTCCAACGTGCCATAGACTACACTGCTCTATAGATGTAAATCACTGACAAGACTCCATAACAAAGAGAAACCCAACAGTTAAAGCTACAACAACAACAAGTTAAAACAACAACATCCATGAGGGACACAACTGAGCATCGACAGTGTAGAGAATAGCCATACAATCATCATATACATACATATATATATAAATATAAATATACATACATACACATATACATATATATATACATATATATATATACATACATACACATACATGTCTGTGAGACACACACGTCTCACAGAAACGGTCTAATACTAAAGTCCTCATTCAGACCTCTGGGGGCGAGTGTGTTTAGTGTATAAATCCAAAACAGCGCTCTCCTCAGGAGTATGGCGTCGCCGTCGACATCCCCTCCTCTCCTAGGGCATCTGATGGCCTCAATGCCAATATATTTGAGAGAGGTTAGGCTATGGTGGGCTTCTGCAAAATGCACAGCCACTGGGCTTTTAGGGTCCTGGTTGTGGATAGCACTCCTGTGTTCCGTAATCGTGGTTTTGAGAGCTCTAGACGTTTTCCCAATGTACGCGAGTCCGCAGGGACTCTTGATCATATATATTACATTAGTTGTTTTCAGTGTTGGGCAAGTTACTTTCAAAATGTAATATACTACATATCACTAGTTACTTTCATTTGAAAGTAATACGTTACTTTACAATGTTACTTTCTGTGTAGAGTAACTCGTTACTTATTACACTACTTTTGCATTACTTTTACCAAAACAGCAGCAGCAGAATGACATCGCCGCCCCGGAACCATCCCGAAAAATAATTTTAACCACTTTGAAGTCAGTGTAAACAATACAAAATTCGAAATGTTATTCTTTTCCTTTGTTATCGTCATCTATAGTGGTTATTTGCATAAAAACACAGTTTGATTAGGAAATGATTGTATCTTTTTTAAATATGTGCTTTGATTTAATAAAATGTAACTCAATTTGTAACTTGAGTTACTTGACAAAGTAACTGGTATAATATTACTGAAATCCTATAAGTAATAAGTTATATTACTGAGTTACTGCTAAAAGTAATATATTACATGTAATATGTTACTTTTGTAATGAGTTACCCACAACACTGGTAACTCACAATGATTTGCCTGAGTGAGGATGGTTAAAAGTCTTAGTTTTGTAGGTGAAATGGCATTGCTGGCAATTCCCACATCTAAAGTTCCCAGAAGGGGGCCGACTGAGAAAATGTGAAGGGGTAGGAGGAGGGAGGTCTGCTCTCACTAACATGTTACGAAGATTTGGTGGTCGTTTATAAACAACAGAGGGAGGATGCTGAAAACAGCCTTTTAATGCAGGATCTGTAACTAAGATGTACCAGTGGTGAAGGTCTTAAGGCCCAATTATACTCCATTTTCATCCGTAAATAAGGGCGTCCGTTTCAAACGGTGTAATCGTCACTGCCCACATACTTCCATGCGTCTTTCACGTTGGTATCATGTTAAGCAATACATCCACCAGTGGGCAGTAGAGAGTCAAATGTATGAGTGTGTGTGTAGTTTTCCTCCGTTTCATGCATATCCGTAAGCTTTCAGATGACGGACAGAAAACGGACGAAATGAATGCAGAGTACGGACAGAAGGCTCTGTCCGTCTCCGTCTCCGTCTTTAGCGTTGAGTATAATTGGGCCTTTACAGGTGAGGTGGGTCAGGGCTGTGCTGTGTCGTTGACGGTTCAATGTCCCTAGGAGGCTGAGTGTCCAGAGCACTGGTAGTGGGAACAGATACAGAGTTAGTTGCATTAGTCTCAGTGTGTCCACGAAAAAATTCCTTTAGTCTAAGTTTTCGAAAAAAATCTTAGTATGTCAATGTGAGTGGTAAACTCATTGCATTGAGTAGTGGGGACAAAAGACAATCCTTTTGAGAGGGCGGGAGACACGTGTATCAGACAGGGACTTACTGGACAAATGGATGACGTTTAGTTGTTGTTGTTGTTGGTCCCGTTTGCGGGTCATGTAGGCAGACCTCCTCCCACGCCGGCATTTCCTCTTTGCTGTTGTCCGTGTCCCCGTTCTAAAAAAGTGTCTCGTCGGAGTTCATGCTGATGAAACCAAGACATCAATGGCAAGTAGCCCATCTTGATTTTCATCTTGAGTTTAAACGGGAGGAAACAGACGAAATACCAGATATAGAGATATTCACATTAGAACGAACGGATGTCTTGGAGCCAGGCCCGGCTCCAGGCCCAAATTACAGAGGGGGCCTGCCCCTAGCTTGGGGGGGCCAAGCTACCCCAAGGGGGGTCCGGGGGGATTCTCCCCCGGAAGAAGATTTTGTACATTTTAAAAGTAAAATTCGTCAACCTGGTGCATTTGAGAGCAAAATGAAGAGGCTAAATCTATGAAGAACTACACACATCTTCAATGTGTTGTGACTTTACAAATAATTAGGCCTAAACAATTAATATTAAATGTATTTACACATTGTGCACAAATTGCATTCATTGTGACAAATTTACAATAGTTAATATCCAGCCAGAATCATTGCAAATGGATGTTCAAAGTAACAGTTAGCAATAGCATTCAGTTAATCAATGCCTAATGACAGCCAGATTCTGTTTTAAACTTTAAAACAGAAAAACGGAAAAACGTTTTTAGCCAAAAATTTTTTTTTTTTTTTTACCCAGTTTGGCCAGTTCGGGGAATGGGGGGGCCCCGCCCGGTCAGGCCCCCCCTCAACGCCGGGCCTGCTTGGAGCCCCCACGCAGGAGTGACAGACCCCGATTTCCCCCTGTGCCCACCACCATAGTGACAACCACCCCTACAGATGTACCAATGCTAGAGGTTACATCCAGTCCCCCCCCCCCCTGTGATAGTGACTACCATAGAGCCTATAGGTAGCAAAGTAGTGACCGACAACCCCACCGATGTAACCGTCTCAGAGGTTATCTCCAGTTATCCCCGGGTAACAGTGACCACCATAGCACCTATAGGTAGCAAAGCTGCTACCTCCGACCCCATAGGTGTGACAGATCCAGAGGTTTCACACACTTTTCCCCCCCGTGTTAACACATTCACTGCCAGCCTTTTTTTTTTTACTGTAGGTAGGTTCTGCCAGAGGGTTTTTTTGAGGATTCTGGCTCATCTTTCAAGACCCGAGGATTCTTTTCTGCTAAGATTTTGTGAACACACAATATCTCAAAAGAACTAATAGAATGTGTGCTTTCTCTGTCTAAAAGAGTTAGTTTGTAGAGTTAGTAGTTATGTAAGCATTAGCAGTTGAATACAGCATGGTTTCAGCGTCTGGAAATTTATTCTGAGATAAATGGCTTTTTGTGAAATTCGATAGAACAGTCACTTTAACCATTCATTTTTGGCATCAGTAAGACGTCAGACATCTAAACAATAGTTTTGAACAGTAATTTCCTCCATAACAGCAGGAAACCCCCCTCTGCTTCCAACTCCTCCCTCCGTGGGCGTTCTCCTCCGCAGCGTTTGTCACAAGCGAGTGTTCTGCTGCTGCTGCTGCTGCTGCGAGTTTGAGCAGCCTCCCTCCCTGGCAGCGAGTGTGGATAGGGCTCACTTGTTTCTTGGGTTTGAGAGCTTTGATGAAGCTTTGTGCGATTCTAGGCTTTATGCTGCGTGTTTCAAAGTGTTTTCCACCCAGTCTATTTTTGGAATCCCCCACCGCCAGCTCCCAGCGCGGTAATGCGCGAAAGTGAAAGCGTTTTCGCCAATCCATTTTACAGTAGAGAATGGTTTCCTCGCGCGTTACCCTACAGTTTTGGCTCTGCTTTTCCTAGTGTGGAGAGCACTGTCGCCACTTCCGTGTCCGTGGAATGGGTTGTACACGTTCGCTGACTCCATTATTTTTATAGGAGACGTGGGGAGCGTTGATCCACGTCCCACCGTGAAAAAAAAAAAAATGTTTTTTAAGCCGAGATATCTCGTCTTTGGCAGTGAACCGTCGGATTCTGTAAGCCGAGATAACTCGTCAATGGCAGTGAACGTGTTAACCAGCATGAAGGCCAAGACAGAGCTGGGAGAAAGAGAGGAACCTACTAATGAGTTGGACGGAAACACCCACACAGAGGTTACATCCTGCCTTGGGGAGGTTACATCCTCCCGTCCCTACACCACAGCCTTCCCTCTCCCTGTACACAGTACAATAGCCAATATAGAGCCAGGAATATGACGTTTTTTTTTTTTTTTTTTTTTATCGTTTTAATCGTTTTTTTAAATCGTCGTTTTTTAAATCGTTTTTTTAAATCGTTTTTTTTTTATCTGACATTTGGCAAGATGGCGGCGCGCAGTAGCGCAGCGGCTTTGAGCTCCCTCACTCGGTGTTTTATGTGGGTATTTTTCCTCCTACTCACGGCGAATACGCTCTGTTGCTATGCATACTCCCGGCAAGAGTTACTGCACATTGGAACGTTGTGCCAGAGCCTCTCCACCAGTACGCTGCGCCAGACTCAGCACATCCCAGACGAGATCGCAAGAGCCCCGGGTTCTCCGTGGATTACGCTGCCGCCCGCCTGGCGTCGGAGCCCGAGGAGAGAGAGGAAACAGAAGCGGGGGGGTGCCGAGCAGGCGTCCATCTACGGCTAAGCAAAGCACCACACAGGGGGTCCACCCGCTATGCCGACCACCCGCTATGCCGACCACCCGCAATGCCGACCTTAGGTTTAGGCGTGGGGGTGGGAGAGGTTAGGTTTTGGGTTAGGGTCTGGGGGAGGTTAGGTTTAGGCATGGCATGGGGGGAGGTTAGGTTTGGCGTGGGGGCTGGGAGAGGTTAGGTTTTGGGTTAGGGTCTGGGGGAGGTTAGGTTTAGGCATGGGGGGAGGTTAGGTTTGGCGTGGGGGCTGGGAGAGGTTAGCTCCACCGACACGCTGCACGCCGCCTCGCTCAGCTGGTTCTGCTTGTGGGCTATCGGCATTGCGACCTGTCGGCACTGCGGCCTGTCGGCACATAGACGCGGCACCCCACACAGACCTGCTCTTCCCAGTCTCTACCTAGCGAATGCTCGCTCACTCCCAAACAAGATGGATGACCTGAGACTGGATTTTCAAGCCACTTGGAAACTAAAAGACTGCTGCGTAGCAATAATAACGGAGACATGGCTAAATGCATCGATTCCAGACGAGGCTACCGAGCTAGCAGACCGCAGGATGCATCGTAGTGACAGAGACATTAACTCCGGTAAGACCAGAGGAGGTGGTCTATGTATTTATGTTCACGTTAAATGGTGCACAGACTCTACAGTGATACACTGCTCTCCAGATTATTAAGTCTATCTACTGTGGGGTCTGGTGAATCGTTGGTGAATTGTCTGGTTGTACTGTATGTCTGCACAAACGGGAGCTTGCAACTGCAATTTCGCTGTATGATTTATTATGCAATGACAAATAAACTACTATTCTATTCTCTAAGACAGAGCTGGGAGAAAGAGAGAAACCTTACTAATGAGTTGGGCGGGAAACACCAGCACACATCCTCCCTTGGGGAGGGTACATCCGTCCCTACACCACAGCCTTCCCTCTCCCTGTACACAGTACAATAGCCAATATAGAGCCAGGAATAACTGCTCATAAGACGCCAAGAGGGGACTGTTACGACCCGGTCTAGGGTCAGGCCGCAACATAAAAGTGACACAAGAGCAAAGCTTTAAAAAGGCAAAAAGGGCCATTTATTTTACATAATAAATATTACATCATACACTGAAAGTTTAGACAAAGATATGGATGTTCCAGAAGCATTGACTTCAGGGATAACCAATGCCAAAACTATAAAGAAACAACACAACACAACAAAACAAACAAAACAACTCACCCCCCCCCCCCACACCCCCACTAGATCATCCCTACCAGAAAGTAAATAACCAAAAGACATTAACTAAAGCCTAACTCCCTAACTAAAGAAACAGGAGAAAACAAAACCACAACAAAAATGGCAGTTAACCCCTACGGCATCTCAGAAGGCAAGCACACACAGACTCCAGCACCAACAATGAAAGCCATAGCTAAAAGCTAACATGGTGTTGAGGAGTGAGGAACAAATGGGGGCGAATGACCACAGCACGGCATAGCCACAGCCCTCTCTCCCCACCATCTTGCTGAATCCAGGGAGCTATAAAGGAAGTGAACTGCGGAGTCGACCAATCAGCAGCCACCACTGGCCAATCACTGCTGATTGCCATCACCTGTTAGAAGAAAGATCCACTCACAACAAGAACTCTCACTCAGCACACAAGCACACATCCACACCACACATGCAAACAGGGAAGAGAAACAGAAAATACAATACACATACGGCCTAGGGCCGTAACAGGTGTTGCAGGCTTGGCCTGGCCCCTTTAACCCTAGAACACTAACGTGATTTAAAGTCACACCATCACTAACGTCGGGTGTATTTCACCCGATGCAATATACCCCATAAAACATACTTCTCATCAAAATATCTTAAAGTACAACAATACATGGCAAATTGAGGTACTCTTCTTTTGTTTTTAAATGTGAAATATCACAAAAAACACAAAAAAGTTTATTATGGGGGGCACTATAAAAAATATGTCAAATTCGGGAAAAATGAGGTAATCGTTATAAAAATAAAAATAAACCCAAAAAAACAGGAGCTCCCAACTTCTCCTTCGGTCCACCCATTCATGGGACTTGTGTGGTGAAAAAAAAAAAAAGTCACCACAATACCATTGTAACTAACCCGAAGATATTTTACCCTCTATCACTAACGTCGGGTGAAAATCACCCGAACACGTAGCCGGTAGAAAAAACCATGAATGGGAGCAGGGAAACAAACCTACATTCAATGACGTCAGTGAGCATCCTGAAGGTACCTAAGGACCCGCCCACCTCAGACAGCAGCAAGACGATGAAAATCACGTGAATTAAATTGTCCGGGTGAAAATCACCCGACGTTAGTGTTCTAGGGTTAAGAACGATACTGTAGGTGTGACTTGTGTGTGTGACGTACCACTGTTTACAGTCTGTTGAGAACTCCGTCCAAGAGAGAAGGACGTGTGTGTGTATGTGTGAGTCCAGCAGGAAGAACAAGCTAACGCTAGGTCTGAAGCAGCACTGTGAAGCCCATGCTACGAGTAGCTCTACAATAACAGTAGCCAGTAGAAGTGGGTCCAGATTAACTGTCGTACAGTTGGGCTGCTAAATGGAAATAAAGCCTTGTGTGTTCACAAAGCTACTCCTCGCCTCATCTCGTGAGTCTCTGTTCCATCAGTGGAGGTCCGGATGCAGCTGGTTACCGGCTAACCCCTTTGACACGAGCCAAGTCAACGATATGTCAGCGCGTTCCCGACTACGGTCTGGAGCCGAGAAGCTGCCGAAAGCCGAAAAGGTAACATTGGGGGCTCGTCCGGGATTTTCGCTCCACATGGGAGAAGACGAGAGCCAAGGAGACAAAGCTACGCTAGCTAGCAACAACCAACGGCTCGAGGAGAACACCGTTGCAACCCAGACCTTAGACAGCGCCCGTAGACACAAAATGGCGTCACCCGACGGTAAGCTAACAGTTACAACGAAGCATGCCGAGTTAGCAGGCCGTTACAACAACACCAACCCGTCTTTAATGGAGGACGTTAATGCTAAAAGGGACAATGATGATACGGACTCAGTTAACACATTCACTGCCAACAACGTGTAAACACGTTTTCAGAATCCAGCTGTTGACTGCCAACAACGTGTTAACACTTTCAGTGCCACGGCCCTTGGGCAAAAGGTTGCTTGCTGTGCCACATAGGCCGCAATGCATTTTAAAACAGTCATATAATTTCTTTAATAATTACTATGTAAACACTGAACACGCACAAATAACGATGAGACTCTCTTCTATCACCTGCAAAAAAAAGTTTATTGATCCCATTTTCCGTTCTTTAGTTATGAGCCGGAGAAGATAGCTTGATCGAACGAAAAACAGAGCTTTTTTTCTACGAGCTGAGATAATGAGCCTTTTGTGAAATTAAACATTTCAAGCACATCACTGACTCTGAAGCTAATTTTCTGATGTAGTCACACCTCAAAAATAATTTCCTTCAATAAAACAGTGAAGGCAAGGGAATTTTGTTTGGAAGAATAATATTTTTAGCTGAAACCAGCAGCGCTGGCGCCTGCATGCGCTGCTGGTTGCAGCTTCTTGCTGATCTTTTGCTGCTGGTGGGCATCGGATATTCTGGCTTGCGTTTGCCAACCCTGTCCTGCTGTCTGGGTCTGTGTTGTGTACTTGGCTCTGCGTGCCCACCTCCCCCCCTCCTCCTCCCCCCCCCCCCCCCCCCCCGTTGTGGGAGGAGTGTCTCTCTGCTCTGCTGTTTTCTCGTTTTCTCTGCCTGTGCTCAGCACTGAAAAAGTCAGCTAGATCCTGCTTTTTTACAGCCGCGTGTACCAGCTCCCATGCTTCGAGTTGAGAATAATAACAAATCCACGGCTGATCATGTGTTGCAGCGGACACGGAGGCTGTTGCAGCGGACATCGAGGTGCTCAATTGTGATAGCAGATTGGCTGCTGCAGGGGCACAGCTAAACGTTGCTTCAATGAAGCCGCTGCATACGGACGGATGCGATGCGATTTCCTTCCCCCCAATGACTTCTTCTGTGTGTTTCACTCCACGTTCTCTCATCTGGAGAGCGCTGTCGCCACCTAAGGGTTCTGTAAAATAGGTTAGACACATTCAATACCTCTGAATATTGTAAGAGGCGATGTAAGAGGCATAGATCGACACCCCCCCGTCAAAAAAAAAAAATCGAGTTATGACGCCATTTGGCGTCGCTGGCACTGTACGGTAAATTTCTAATGACGCCATATGGCGTCGCTGGCACTGAATGTGTTAACACGTTTTCAGAATCGATTTTTTTTTTTTGACGGTGGATCGTTGATCTGGCCCTTTTGCATCTTCTATTATACTGTTAGAGCCGCCGGGCGTGTGCAATCCATTCCGCCGACCCACTGAGTGGCGACGGTGCTCAGACTATTGAGTGTTGTTTGGCCAGAAACGCACGCATTCCAGCTGAGCTCAACCGAGGACCCAGAAGCGAACGAGCCTCATTCTCATACTGTAGGCGAAAACCTTTCACACGGGCGCACGGCGGTGGGGGGTTCCAAAGGTGGACTGGGTGGAAAGCACACTTTGAAGCGCGCAGCATAAAGCCTAGAGTCACACAAGGCTTCGTCAAAGCTCTCAACCGAAAATCCAAGAACGGATTAAGCCACATCCACGCTCGCCGACGAGGGGCCGCCAGAGAGGGAGGCTGCTGCTCACTGCTCAGACAGGCAGGAGAGACTGGCTTGTGACTGACAAACGCTGCTGAAATCCACCAGACACGCCCACGGAGGGAGGAGTTGTAAGGAGAGGGGGTGCGGGTGCTGCTATGGAGGAAATTACTGTTCAGAACTATATTGTTTATGTCTGATGTCTCACTGATGCCAAAAATAAATGGTTAAAGTGACTATTTGATTGAATTTCACAAAACTGCGATTATCTCAGCTTTTTGTCTCAGACGCTGAAACCATGCTGTACTCAACGGCTAATATCTACATAACTACTAACTCTACAAACTAACTCTTTTAGACAGAGAAAGCACACATTCTATTAGTACTTTTGTGAACTTTGTGTTCACAAAGTCCAAGCCGAAAATTATCCTTGGCTCTTGTAAAATGAGCCAGAATCCTCAAAAAAACCCTCTGGCAAAAGCTACCTACAGTAAAAAAAAAAGGCTGGCAGTGAATGTGTTAACAACGTGGAGGGCCGTCAGGCGAACAATGGGGATAGCACTAAGCGCTTTGCTGTGGCTAGCATGGAGCTAACGTTAGCCACTGGATCAGTAACTGCGGCCACGGCCCGCAACTAAATGTAACTCACGCCGCCCCCTCCACCGTTTGCGGTGCCAGTTAACCCCTTCCTCACACAAACTGTGCAGAGGGAAACCACTGGTCAGAGAAGACCATGGCCGTGCAGCTTAGTTTCAGCCTCACCGGTGCAGCGGGCGCAATCGTCCATAAAAACCCCGGCTCTGCTCAATGGAGTTACCAGCGAATTGTGAGTGAAATAGACGCCGCCTATGGACCGTGTTCTGAGCACGCAGCAGCAATCGGCATCGAACTCAGACAGAAGGTCAGAGGACAGGGCGAGGCGTTGCACACCTTAAGAGACGATATCTATGAGAAGGTTTCCATCGTGCATGCTGACCGGGCGGAGCCAGAGCAGGACGCCATCGAAGTGGAGATCTTCACATACGCTCTGGCTGATGTCCAGATGGTGCACAGGCTACTAGAGGATCGGCCGCGCACCTTGGCCAAAGCCTACGAAATAGCACACCGATATGAAACCACCAGAAGGGCTGCCATGCCAGAGCAGTCACACGGCGGATGCAGCCGTTTCAACAGAGTTATACCGAACCGGGAGTCGGGACAGTCAAGGCGTGTGAGAGCGCTAACGCGCTGGCATGGAAGGAGCCAGTGGGGGTAGCCGTTTGTCATATCGACCCGCCGGAAAGGACGCCAAAGGTTCAGCAGCAGCAGTGGCGACCGAGGAAGAACAAACATGTAAAAATGAACTGCGGGGAGGTTGTTTGTCACAACTGCTCTGGTGTGGGACACATACAGAGAAACTGCCCCTCTCCCCGTCAACCAAAACAACAGCCAGAGAGGAGAGTCATAGCCTTCTCAGTTCAAGGGACGGTGAAATGGTTCAATGTGCGTGACGGATATGGCTTCATCAACAGACATGCCACCGGGGAGGATGTGTTTGTTCATCAGACTGCCATCAAAAAGAACAATCCCAGAAAGTCCCTCCGCAGTGTGGGGAACGGGGAGGTCGTAGAGTTTGACGTGGCTGAAGCAGCCAGGGGCTCGGAGGCGGTCAACGTGACTGGGCCTGGCAGTGTTCCAGTCAAAGGCAGCCACTACACACCCAACAAACGCCGTTTCCATCAGCAGTTCTTTCCTCGCAGCCCCTGATGGGTCCAGATTAACTGTCGTACAGTAAGGCTGATAATGGAAATAAAGCTTCATGTGTTCACAAAGCTACTCTTCGCCTCATCTCGTGAGTCTCTGTTCCATCAGTGGAGGTCCGGATGCAGCTGGTTACCGGCTAACCCCTTTGACACGAGCCAAGTCAACGATTTGTCAGCGCGTTCCCGACTACGGTCTGGAGCCGAGAAGCTGCCGAAAGCCCAAAAGGTAACACAGGGACAGCGTCAGGAGTGGCTGTTTTTGTTAATCCACCACAAGTATCTGGAAGAAGCAGAGCGTCAAGTCGCACTAAAATAAGAAAATATGTACCCCAGCAAAAGTTGACTGAGGGAATGATACGTAGTGAAATTCGTCTGAAAGACACTACAGTCACCGATCCCAAAGGAGCTCTGCCCCCAGTCATGGAAGATGAATTTGTGTTTGAAGGAACAGACACAACTCCATCGCCTTTTAAAAATGATAAGGTGAAGGAAAGTGAACCCACTCATTTGCCCCTGATCACAATCATCACTAAGATAAGGGAAAGTGAACCCACTCGTTTGCCCCGGATCGCAAACCAGCACTAAGATAAGGGAAAGTGAACCTACACATTTGCATTATGGCTACAGCCACCACGAAGATAAGGGAGGAAGAGGAGGAGGTGATGTCGAGCCTACCCTCATCTTCAGCTGTAACTGAAATAAGTCAAAGTGATCAGGTCAGAAGTAGTAGAAACCAGAAGTGAAACTACCCACCAAGTGGGGGAAAATGATGCAAGCTTACATACACCAACACCTATATTGGTTATTAGAAGGTCACCACCAACAGTAAGAGTGACAGAAAAAGATCCCAAACATGAAATAAATGAGTACACTATAGAGAGCCGCAGTAACGAGTCCGGAAATCATCGATGCTAACAGCCCTGGTTCTTCACATTTTTCGCCTATGGGAGTTTTGAATGGGTTTTTGGCGCGATGCTTCTAATAATCTCTCTGGGCAACGCTGGCTTAATCAAACGCAAACCAGTGTTTAGTAATATCATCTTCACACACGAGGACCACTTTTACGAGTTTTGAAGCTTTTACGTGCCGTTAAAACGGCGGCTAGCTAGCAAACGGCTAAATGAGACTACACTTTTGAGTCGATGGGGATATATACGTCAATAACGTCACCACTTCAAGGACGAACACGGAAATTCTCTTTCCCTCACCTGGTTCAGCCCCGTTCAGCCCGGGGTAATCAGTGCACACATCAACAACAGTCCAGGTTGAGTGCTGACGTGACGTGGAAGCCTATGCGACAGTGTGTAGTTCTGGATTAGCTTAGCTCGAGCTTTTTACCTCTAGGGCTCGCATTTACGCTACAAAACTCATGAAAGTGGTCCTCATGTGTGAAGATTATCCCCCTGAACCTTGGTTCGCGTTTGATTAAACTTGCGTTGCCCACAGACATTATTTGAAGCATCGCGCCAAAAACCCATTCAAAAATCCCATAGACAGAAACAGTGAAGAACCAGGAAGTTCGGGACTTCCGCATTCAGCCTACAAAAATACGTCATCCCTGCGGCTCTCTATAGACCTTGAACAAGTTGTGCACCCTGATCGTTATAGGCCGAGGTCTAGACGATCTCTGCTTCCCGAGATAAGACCTGTTCACAACTTCCTTCAGAGAAACGATTTCACTGTTCCATGCCTGTGCGTCTGGCAAAATTCCACCACACATTACTCAATTGACCCTCAGGAATCAGGGACAGTGATAGCCTACCTGCTATTCCTCCCATATATCCAGGGCCGGATTAATAGTACCATGGGCCCCCGGGGCTATTCATTTTCTAAGCTATTCATTTAGCCTTTTATTCATAAAGATTATGGGCCCTATTCTCCCACAAGCCTTCGGCGCTAAAACGGGCCTTAAACGCAAAAAAACGTGCCTTGCGCCTGTTTTGGGACGATATCAATATGGCTTTAGGCTGCCAAATGCGCTTTAGGCCGAATGGGCGTGGCGCAGTCCCAGAATGGGCCAAAGTGGGCGTGTCGGCGCTAACTACCGGCGTAGTGCTATCTTCGCACCTGGCCTACATTTAGCGCTTTGCGCCTTTGAAAACCAGGCCTATTCAGTGCGCCAGTGCACTTGTGCCTCTCCCCTGTCACCCTTCTCTGTCTCTCTCTGAAACCAGGCCTATTCAGTGCGCCAGTGCTCTTCTGCCTCTGAGTCACCCTTCTCTCTCTCTCTCTGACTCCCTCGCTCAAACAGACACAACACATAGCAGCACCCAGCTTCCCATAGGAAATAGCAGTTGTAAGTTTACTGCCTGTGAATGTCCACTCCCAGCATGCAATTGGGTCCTCCATTTCGCTACTAAATAGCAACCAAATGAGCCGAAATAGATATAAAAGGTAGATCTAAAATAATGTGTAATGGTAAGACAACCTGCAATTGTCGAACATTTCAATATTGGACCAAATAAAACATCGAAATGAAACACCACCCTATGTGAAACATATATGTCCTCTTGAGCCTATATATACCCCTTGTGGGTTTAACGTGATTTAGATAAGTGACAGCGGAACGCGCTTCTGTGATGTGCTATACTGTGATGTCCGCTCCAATAACTTGGCCCTACTTGACATTTAGTTTTACAATAAAAACACATTTATGCAATGACTTTACATAATGTAGGGTATATTTATGTGCATCGATCATTCTACCTGCAGCAGGGGAGAGAAAACGATATCTTTCTGGACAAACTTTCACCAATCTAATAGGCTATATTTTTCTAGCTGATGCGTTTAGTACATTATTTTCACTTTGATCTTGCTATAGTGTAGCGTATTTACATGCTTGCAGTATTGAAACTGCAGTTAGATTGGTTTGAGAAGCATAATAATATGGAATAATGCAGTCAGACAGACAGACTGGATGAAGGGAGGGGGGGGGGCAGAGCGTTTGGCTTTCGTCTGGTTTTGCGGGATCACTGGAATTGGAGCTAAAAAGGCAAGCGTGCGATTCGTTTATTGCAGTTATCCAATGAGCATGACGGTGCATAATTTTACGCTTAAAAGGCGTGGTTGTAATGGTTGAGGCTGCGTCTAGCGCCAGCACGACGATATCAAGTGCGCTGGTCCACGCCCACTGATTTGAGCTGCGCCAGGCGTTCGGCCTAGAAACAGCGCCGATGCAACGATAGGGACCTATATCTTCCAGACTGAAATGTTATAACAGAAGTGGAGTATTGGCCAGAATTACATGAACATTTGGACACTTATTCAGCGGGTATTTTGCATGTTGCGTTCAGGTGCACTGTAAAAAAAAAAAAAAAAAACATCTCTTGCCACCAGGGGGTGCTGCAGAACATACCGCACCCAGCTTCCCGCACCCTGAACTCCATTGTGAACATTACTACATTAGCATTTGAGCTAAACGAGCTATCAAAGCCAACCAAAACCTAGAAGCCCTGGCTCCCGCTGCGCTGTAGTTTATTCAATAAACTAGAGAGATTCTCCTCTCTTTTTTCCACTCTCTCATATTTGGAGGGACAATTTGTCCCTATGTCCCCCCACTTCCCATATTAAATCATTAAGTCTGCGTTGGTTCAGGTGTTCATACTGTATGCTGCTTTTAAATGTCCATTTTATTCTCTTCTTTTATTCTTTTATTTTCCTGTCAACCATTTTATGTGAAGCACTTTGAATTGCCTCCGTGTGAAATGTGCTATACAAATAAACTTGACTTGACTTGTATAGCTCGGCCTGCCAGTGATCTGAAAAGAGGCAAAATTGCCAAAACTCCTATCTTTGGAAATTGATGATGTAATTAGAGATTTTATGTGAATTAACATTACTTTGTGAGGCAGCTGAAAAAATTCAAAGTGCCAAAGACCCACGATGGTACAATTCTACACCTCCATCGTTGAGTCCATCCTCACCTCCTCCATCACCGTCTGGTATGCTGCTGCCACGGTGACGGATATAAACAGACTGCAGCGCATCATCCGATGTGCTGAAAAGCTCATCGAATGCAACCTGCCATCCCCTCCAGGACCTACATGCAGCCAGGACACTGAAACGCGCCTGTCAAATCATGGCCGACCCCTCCCATCCTGGCCACAAGCTCTAGGGGCCCCTCTAGGGGCCTTAATAGACAGGACATGCTAACACCTAAAGCCCCCTCTGTGAGGAAGTCTAATATTGTTTGTGCTACTACCTTTTCTCCTGCCTCATTGGACATTAAGAAAACCATTCTCAAACATTGGCACATCCTACACAGTGACCCCCTGGTGGGCCACGTGTTGGAGAAGCCCCCCATTTTTGCACAGAAACGTGCGAGGAACCTGAGAGATGCTCTAGTGAAAGCAGATTGTTACACACGCCCCACACATTTTTTATCAAACTTGCCAACTGGTAATTTTCCTTGCGGCAATTGTGTCCAATGTAATGCTATGATCAGAGGGGAATTTTTTACCCACCCCCATTCTGGTAAAAAAAATACCACATTAATAATAGAATTTCTTGTCAAACTAAATGTGTGGTTTACCTGCTAAAGTGTTCCTGTTCCAATATTTATGTGGGCAAGACTCGAAGGGAACTCAAAACTCGCATTTGTGAACACAAAAGTAGCATTAGAAACAGACATACATATAAAAAGCATACACATAGCACTGACTCTCACTCTGCGGTGAGTGGCTCTGGGGGAGGGCGTGGCCCCCATAGTAACCCAGTTCCACCTCTGTGGGAGAAAACACTTTCGCAAATACAGGGGAGGGTTGTGGGGTATGCTGCACATTGTAATGTATTGTATGATGTCTGTTTGTAATGCAAAAATAAAAAAAATAGATAAAAAAATAAAGAAACAGAGATGAGAAGTCGTCTGTGGCTAGACATTTTAATTCTATGGGCCATGATGTGTGTTCTCTCAGGTTTCAGTGAATAGAGGTTGTCAGCCCCTTAAAAAGAGGTGGCGATAGGGACCGAGCCTTATTACAAAGAGAGGCGTTTTGGATCCACACACTCCAGTCAGAACACCCAAAAGGATTAAATGAAGAATTACTGTTGGGCTGCTTTCTGTAAAAGCATTTCTCATATTGTATTTTGTAATTTTGTATTTTTGTATATTTGAATTGTCACTTGTCACCATCTTAAATCTATAGCCTACATGGGCGCCAGTCTCCTTCCTGTCAATGTCACTTTGAAGACAACAGGACTGTTTCCTTGACTGTTTATTTTATTATTTTAAATTTATACAAAGTCCAGTCCTTGTTTTATTTTTATCTCTCTCCTGCTGTCACTTTGAAGACAACAGGTCGTTCTCTCGAGGCTGTGGTCTGTGCTTCTAATATGATATAATCATATATATAAAAAAAATTCTATCCTTGTACTCATATCAATGCTTGTGTACTATGCTGGGTTGTATTCTATTATATCTCATCGATGCATAAAGCACGTTTTGAATATATATATATATTTTTTTCTATACTAATTGATTGTACTTCCTGTCTGGCTGTATTTATACACCCTTTTCCGCCTTACACAGCACAACGCTGACGAAGGCTTTGTGCTGAAACGCGTACGTTGTGTTTGAAACAGGAATAAAAACCCTAAAAGGACAAAGCTCTTTCAAGCACTTCCCCTCGGCAAGAGGCTGAGTTCTGCAAAGAGCAAAACCACACCAACTTTCCAACTGCCATCTGCCTCACCAATAAGGCCCGAAAGCCCCTCCCACTAGAGACTCACTGTCTCCCCCCACCCCCCCCCCCCCCCCTCCCCCTCCCCTCCCTTCACACAGTAGACTGTGGCTCTCGTAACTAGGGCCTGGTTGGCTTGGACCCGTGATGATAAATTGCACTGAGTTTTTTTTATTTTTATAGATTTTTAAATCATTCTTTTAAATTAAAATTAAATGAAACTTCGTTTTAAAAACTGTAGTTTTAACTTCTTCTTCATTTCATTTTATATTGTCCTTTGTATCATGACTTGAGAGAAACAATGTTTAAAAGAGTCCATACTCCTGAGCTAAATATGATAGATAGTGAGAACGGAGTAATACTCGAATTTCTTTTTGATAATATTTTTGCATTCTCTGAATTTCTTTCTAAAGCATGGGACAGGAGGAGAAGGTTGACGTATAACTGATAAATTGTAGTTTATTTTTATTTATTTTTGTTTTATTTTCGTATTCTATGTGCAGGTATGTATGAATGTATATGTATGTATATGTATAGGCATATATTATGTCTGCATGTATATATACTCTCTAATTTGGGCTGCACTGAAAGCTTCTGGTTGGGTAACATACCGGAATGTTATGTTTTGTTAGATATTGAATGTTGATGTGTCTGATAATCCCATGTGGGATGGGTCATGTAATTGTCCTGACACGAAAATAAAATATTCATTCATTCATTCATTCTTCTAACTTAATATCAGTTTCACGTTTTAATGCCGATCTAACTCTGACTGCTAATGTCGTGTGGATTTTGTGCAGACACAGGTTGCTTCGGAATATGAACTCATGTGGGTCTTTAATGTATATTGATTTTAATGTACATACACACACACTTAATAAGCACATTGTGTATATATGATCTTTTGCACTAGCAATATTGAGTCTTCTTTGTGTTGACTTGATCACTGTATGGCATGCAGGCACCAAGACAAATTCCTCATATGTAACTTGCATATTGTGGCAATAAAGTGATTCTGATTCTGATTCTGATTCTGATTAAGGCACTAAAATTGGTTACATCTTATGTCTCAGAAAGTTCTGAGCTGGGTAATTCTGTATCCTTCCAAAAATGTATGTAAAGTATGTAAAGACAAATGTAGTATGTTTTGTTCTGGAACTGATAGGCTACTAGTTAATCCACCAGAGTACAGGAGCAGGGTTGTCGGGAGGCAGGTACTACATGTGCAATTTGTATGCTTCATATGAATTTTAGAGCAAATAAAACAAAACGAACAAATACAAGTATTCCCATCAAGTATTTTATTTTTAAAGAAAGTAACTGTATTCAGAATACCACTATTTAAACTGTAACTGTAATGGAATACAGTTGCTCTATTGTATTTTAAATACTGTATTCTGAATACATGTCTTCAGCTTCCCAACCCTGCTAATGATGAACTACAATACTCTTCCTCATTCATTCCTCATTAGCTCCCTAGTAATTACTGTACATTTTGTGTACCTTATTGTCAAGTGTTACCGTAGCATCAATGCCAATGTGCATTAAGCTGTTCTGGTGGCCTCGTGGTGGCCCAACCCCATTCTAAGAATGATGTTTTTTCCTTTCATTTGTCACCCGTCTGTATAGCCTACAGTTGTTCTGTATCCTGTTGGGTAATCCAAGCTAAGGCAGCTTTATTTGTATAGCACATTTAACTCACTGAGTCAATTCAAAGTGCTTAACAACAGATATGACTCACGAGAATCATAGATTATCCTCTTGGAAAACGGATGGATGAGAAGCATAGTTAAAGGTATAGCGTGGAGAAACCCTGTCTTTATTTGTCACAATACACCAATGCATGCACATGCATCACGCACGCACGCACGCACGCACGCACACCATGGGCCCTATCGTCCTACAGGTGCTATACAAGAGACAAGGACGAACACGATAGGAGACTTAAGACAAGTGCTGGAGAGGGCCAGAAAGATAAACCTGAAGTTGAACAAGGAGAAAAGCAAAATAGGCATCAGTGAAGTGAAATACCTGGGTCACATTCAAAGAAGGAATCAAACCTGACGCCGCCCACCTCCAGAGGGAGGCTATGGGAGCGTTTGTTTCGTTGTTCACCCAGGAGGGGCAAAATCGAACACAAATTAAATAATATTGAACGTTCTATTAATATTGAATGAACAAAAACAGTGCTCGCACTCCGTCAGATCCGCCTTGACGCACTGCGCGAGTTTGAAGTCGATCTGACCAACGGTTCTCGAGATACACGAAGGACAGAGAGACGCGCTACTGTCATTTTATAGTGGAGATGATTCCTAGGCTTGGCTAATTCCTAGGCTCGGCCGCTACGCGGCCTCGCCCCCACCTGCAGCTCGCCGGCTGTGCGGGCTCACGTGCTCTTATGACATCACTGATGATGTCTCAACTTCGCATCACTGATGACATCGCAATTGCTCTTATGACATCAGTAGTCTCGCTGACCAGCCTCCTCTCCCTTCCATCCGAGGAGTCTGGCGTCACGGAAACAGGCAACTGGGATAAACCCTCCCCTGCTCTACAGCTGCTCTCCCATTGGAGCGACTGTTTCAGTGGCAGCCGGATGTCCGCTCCCGGGTTATTACAAGCTCTGTCATTGGCTCCGACCACGTCAATCAACCTCCTCCCTGTGTGTCGCTGTAAATAGTCCCCTGCCGCCTCAGTGAAAACAACAACGCTAACTAGCTAGCAAGCTAACGGCAGAAACCTACACGCTAGCTCGTTGCTACACGCTGAAAACGGCAAGCTGGATTGTTGAAAGATATTTTCCAAGGGCACTGCCGCTAAGCGCTGCCCATCGCAATCCCACTATGGAGACCGGCGGCGCCAGACTCCTCTCACGGTAGGGAGGGGAGGCTGGCCAGCGAGACTATGACATCAGTGATGTCACAATGCCTATGACATCATCAGTGCTGTCACAATGCCTATAACATCATTAGAGGGACAAAATTGAAACAGAGAACAGACAGACAGATTACCCACTTGTCCCTTTTATAGATTTGTAACATTTCAACAGTTTATAGTTGACATTCAACTGTTTAACAGATGTTTAACAGATTATAGATTATATGTGACAATTCATATTACACGTGCAGCAGGTGTGTGGAATGGGAAGCAAACAATCTTGTTTGTTGAATCTCAACTAATAAAGCTGTTAAAACATCTACAGACAAAGCGAAACAGCTGAATTGTCAATGGTAAGTTGTCAACAGTAGCAAACCTGTCACCGGTAGCAAATAAGATGCTTGAATTGTATTGTTTTCACCGTGTGTGTGTGTGTGTGTGTGTGTGTGTGTGTGTGTGTAGGTGTGTGTGTGTGTGTGTGTGTGTGTGTGTGTGTGTGTGTGTGTGTGTGTGTGTGTAGGTGTGTGTGTGTGTGTGTGTGTGTGTGTGTGTAGGTGTGTGTGTGTCATCATGGCAAAATGTGGTCCTGGAGACACCTATTGTGGCAAGAACATAAGTTTCTAAAAGTAAACTGTAGTTCATAGATATTAGCAGAGCCCTTTTATGGAGGTATCCCCACACGCCAGTGTCAGACTTAGTTACTCAGTCCTAAGTCATTTATAAGCCTTTAGTTCATGATGAACTAATCACTTACAAAACATGAATATACATTTGTAGAGGATTAATAAATGCTATGTTAACATATCACAAATGTGTTGTAAGTCATCTATAAACTTTTAGTAAAGAAGTGTTCCTCACCTGTTATAAACAGTGTTGGGCAACTTACTGAAAATTGGTAATTAGTTAGTTACTTCTCTCAAAAAGTAATTTAATTACCTTAAAGTTACTAGTTACTTCAAAGCATGGCCGTAACTAGCTATGAGGACGGGGAGGTCCGGACCTCCCCTAATATTGCAGGCCAGGCCAGGCCAGGCCACTCACTGAACAGCAGGCCAGGCGCCGCCTACTGGTTTACTAGTGGTTTTATTACTTTATTCAGGTTTAAAGTGGGTGCATCTCATTGTAATCATGCATGATGCCAATTGCCAAGCTCCCGAAGTCAGGTATGCAGGTGGCTATATGCATGGTTTCAGTTTCATGACCCAATAAGTAACAAAAAGAGGTGGTGTAAAGTTAAAAACAACATAATATATTTTATTTTATTTTTCAATCGTTCCTATCAGGAATAAATAAATGTCCCTCTGTATGTTTTTTTTATTATCGATGATGACTTTGTGTGTTGTGTACGGCTTGGGTTGTGTACCTGTGTTTGTAGGTGTCATTTTGATATGAATTTGGCTAAAACAGTTTGTGTTTGTTAGTTACAATTATGTTGACAGGAGAGCTGAGCAGGTGGTGACATGAAAGAGAATATACTGAATAATGACATCACAACAGTATAATCCTAATGTTGATTTAAAATGATATATTACTCTAAATATGGCTAAAAAAGGGGGGGGGGAAACTCAAAATTTTTTCGGCGGCGCCCGAATCCGCCTCCCCTTGCTGGACCTCCCCTATTTCGGAACCCTGGTTATGGCCCTGCTTCAAAGTAATTAGTTTGTAGGGAAAGTAACTTTTGTGTTACTTTTAAAAGTCCACTTCGATTGTTAGTAATGCACACATGATGTTAGTGTTGCTGTGCCACAGTGTGGCATTGATGCTTATAGCCTATCAAGGTCATGAGCCTCTGGGGCTGTGGCTGCAGCTGCAGCTCTCTCCCCGGACGAGGTCTGACGATCAGAAACCTGTGATCAGTGGACAAGCGACCTGTCAATCACGCCCCAAAACAGTCTGGAACTACAACATAGTCTGAAACTATACTAGTGATTGAGACCATAAACACATTAGGAAAGTGTTTGCTGATGAGGCCATACTTGAGGCTTCAAAACAGAAGTCCACAAATCAATGGGTCGCCCCCTGCAGGCAAAGAGGACCCTTCCGCATTGGCTTCAATTTTGACAAACAGAGCTACCCCCTTGTATGTAACACATTTATGTGTCATGAGTGGTTTACACTTCAGATTAGGGGATGCAGAAAGCCTGGTAAATGTTGTGTGTAATGTAAAATACACATCATTTACAACAGGTGAGCAACCCTTCATTTACTAAAGGTTTATAGATGACTTAAAACACATTTGTGATATGTTAACATAACATTTATGAATCATCTACAAATGTATATTCATGTTTTGTAAATGGTTAGAACATCATTAACTAAAGGCTTATAAATGACTTACGACTGAACATTATTATATAGTGTTAAAATAAAGATTTTGACGATGCCAAGAAAAAAAGAACTGGGTAACACTATTTTATTTTTTAATTAAAATAATAAAAAAAAAAAAAAAAAAAAATCTTTATTTTAGAGGTCCTATGGATGCCCAAAATCCAGACTAGAAAAAATAAATAGGGGGTGCGCGTGGACCCTCTCCAAAGTGCCCTACTATAAAGGACTATTATGTATTTTTTCACCCCAAATCCAATGCCGCCATTGCCTGCAGGACTACAGGAGAGAGATAGAGGACAGTGGGGGGTTGGGGGGTTCAAGTCACTGACCAAACACTCTATTTCAGTGATTGCCGTCAGAATATAGAGCCATTTAACACTTATTTTAACACAAAAACATCGCTGAATGCAGCTTTAATGATTAATTAGTAAAATTAGTATGACACATTCTGAATAAGGGCTGAGCCCCCCTAGAGGTCTGATCCTAGAATGGTCTCTTACCTGCACAGTTTGTTTTGCTATACTTCTATATTATGTCTTTTTATTTTGCTGTGTGCAAAAAATTAAAAGCATAAATTACATTCAAAATATTAGAATTGAAGATAGGCTACTAGTGCATAGACCAGGGGTGTCAGACTCATATTAGGTAGAGGGCCGGATTTGTTCAACTGAGACCTCATTTTTTACTAAAATCAATTCGACTCATTTACCCATTTACTTCACAAAAGAAATACTGCTCTTTCCATTTCTCTTGAAACTGCCTGCATTCCGTGTCAACCTTTCTCTTTTTCGACAGCATCTTGTTGATTCCTTTGTTTTTTGGTAGGTAGCCGAATGCGCGATTCAATTCCAGCGTGGCATCATGGCGGCTTTGTTTACACCTGATGACCTACTGACATACTTCCTTGTAGTGCAGGTTAATCAACTTATGAATGAACTCTTAGCTTGCTTATTAGCCACACGTAGTTCATGATAATGGGGTGCGAATTTAATAATAATAATATATATATATATATATTTTTTTAATATTCCAAAACATCTCGCGGGCCGGATGAAACCTGCGTGCCGTATCTCTGACATCCCTGGCATAGACACACACACACACCTCCCTTATGTATTTAGATTCAGTGGTTCATCAACATGATTTCAAGCAGGGGTAGTTTAACATTTGATAGCTTGGTGTTCTGTTATTCTAACTGTCTGAAAGTAGATACCAAACCACAGGCAGGATGAGCATGGGCATGTCACAAGTTACCCTGATCAAGCCAATAACTAAGAAGGATCACAAAAGAAGGATTAGGTTTTATTGATCCACCTCTAAGGTCAGAAAGCATAAGAAAGCCCCCAGGCATCATTCTGTGTGGGAAACGCTTCCAGTTGACATATGAATCATTCGACAGTTATTTCAAGAAAAAGGCGTGTTCAGTATAACGGTAAAAATCAGGTACTGACATGGCAGGGGCAACTGGGAAACACGGGTTGAGAAGAGAGAAGCCAGCAATCCAAATCTCTTTTCAAATATTTAATTCGTTCCTCAAACCTGGGCAGCAGCAACGGTCAAAAGAGCTTCCTCAGAGGAAGGTCTGGTCAGGTTTGAGGAACATAATTAAATATTTGAAAAGACATTTGGAGTGCAGGCTTCTCTCTTCTCTGGAACTCTTTGCTGGCCCTGCACCCAGTGAGCTTTTAATCCATTTTGAGTGTGCTCGCGATCCGTGTTTTGCTAAACACTGGTTGATACATTTTTACTCACAAAATAAATACCCCTCAACAATTTTCTTTTCTCTTAAAGCATGTACACACTTTGAGGCCCTCTCACTTACAACTAGAATCCAAGTCAGGAACCTTGGTATAGTTATTTGACTTGAGTTATTTGACCATTATTTGACTTAAATTTTCATGGTCAAGTCAAAGCGATCACAAAATCTGCTTTCTGCAAATAAAAAAAATATCGCAAAGGTCAAGGGCTTCATGTCCAAACATGACCTTGAAAAACTGGTGCATGCATTTGTTTTTAGTAAGCTGGATTACTGCAACAGCATTTTCACAGGCACTAAAAAACGAGAGCACATTTCTCCAGTGACTGCACTGGCTTCCTGTGCGTGAAAGAATACAGTCTAATTGCTTGTTTATAAAGCACTTAATGGCTTAGGGCCAAAATAAATTAGCGATCTCATCTCATGCAATGAAACTGCCAGATCCCTCAGGTCTTCAGCTGCTGGCCTCCTCAACGTTCCAAGGGCTAGAACCAAACATGGAGAAGCTGCTTTTCTATTTGATGCACCACGAGCATGGAACAAGTTACCAGATAACCTCAGATCAGCTCCAACACTTCAGTCTTTTAAATCCGGCCTCAAAACTTTTTTATTTGATATAGCATATAGATCTTTACTGACTTTTTATTTTATTACTCTTACTAGTCTACTATTGTATTTCCTACCTCTGTGTTTTTATTTATTTATTAATTTTTTTCTGATGTAATTTCTTGTGTTCCATTGTTGTATTGTTTTATCTCTTCTATTTCTGTAAAGCACTTTGAAAAGCGCTATATAAATAAACTTGCCTTGCCTTTTCTTTTTTCCGCTCATGTTCAGGGTAGAAAATAAGTAAACAGACACACATTGTCTTTATGTTTTCTTTCAGGGCCCTTTCTAAACGGTTGAGGGTTCCACGCCGGGGGCGCCACTGATCAAAAACACTTATACAGATTTCACATAACCAAATGTGATCCAACTTTGAGCAAATCATATCCATCAAAAATGCCTATAATTGCATTAGATGGGGGTGCCCTTAGAGATGACACAAAATAGTCACAGTACATTAGCAGCGAATAGCACTGGCCTTTGAGCAGATGACTTGAACCCAAATAATATAGAAACGCTCTTCAAGGCAGCTGCTGGACCCAATAAAGACGGCAGTGAAAGAGAAAGGCCAGGCCGCACACTGTAGCTCCCGTTGGCAGATGTATTTACCCGTGACGTTTCGATCAAAAGCACCTTACAATTTAAAAAACAAATGGAAATCTTTGTCCTTTTTATTTTGAATTGATCCTGTATCTGACAAGTACTAAGAGACCGATTGTTTTATATTGTATGCTTTAATGAAAGGAAGAAAAAAAAGTCATGTTGTGACTGCACAGTCCTGACGTACTGTACATGAGGACTGTGGTCACAATATACACGTCAATAATGGCTTTTCGAATAAAAACACATTGTTCAGACATGTACACAACACATTGTACACAACACATGAACAAGTACAAAACACCAGACCTTTGTTAACCCATTAGATACCTGATGCAGCATTTGCGTGTATATCCCTCATTTGTGTGCGTATCCCTTTAAGACCGCAAACCGCGTCAATGCGGTCTTAAAGGAACACTCCGCCCATTTTCAACCAGCTTTGTATCATTAGAACATCAGTAGTATATCAGAAAACTGTAAACGGTTTTGAAGTCTGTCATTTAATTTGACAGTTATTGAGTGTTAAAGTGTGGACCAGTGACATCACTGGTCCACACTAACTCAAATTAATAACTCATTAACTCAAATCAACTCTCAAACTGTAAACGGTTTTGAAGTGATTCATCTAGTTTGACAGTTATTGAGAGTTGATTTGAGTTAATGAGTTATTCATTTGAGTTAGTGTGGACCAGTGATGTCACTGGTCCACACTTTAACACTCAATAACTGTCAAATTAAATGACAGACTTCAAAACCGTTTACAGTTTTCTGATATACTACTGATGTTCTAATGATACAAAGCTGGTTGAAAATGGGCAGAGTGTTCCTTTAAAGGGATGCACACACAAATGCTGCATCAGGTATCAATGGGTTAAACAAAGGTGCTCAGGTTGCCCTCGGGGAAGCGACGGGCAAACCCGTGCCATGGAGCACCAAGAGTCTGCACGACTTAATTCCCACGGAACACTACCTTTGGCACACATTCAACCAGAGATGAACTTGTGTGGCGTAGTGTTTGGGTGGAGGGTATGTCCCAACTCTTCACCACCGGCAGGCCTAACCGCTTTAAACAGTCCCTCTTAGCGAGGTGTGAATCACACATTGTCCCATTTTCAGATCCATTTTTCGCCTTGCGTGAATCTATTAATAGGACTGAGGACCACCAGTTTTCCCTCTGGGGTGATTGCTCTGTGTATCGCAGGGCAGCTCAACCAAGGCGCTAGGACAGCAGGCGGCTGTATTCAGAGAGGGCCGACGACTTCTTCACCCCATCCCAGATGCGAGCTGCATAGTGGAACCTGCAACAGATAAAACTCATGAATCTCGTGTGCTTTTTGTTTCAAGGTAGATATGCTTCATGAACAGTTTTGGGCAAGTTACTTTCAAAATGTAATATACTACATAATAACTAGTTACTTTCATTTGAACGTAATACGTTACTTTACAATATTACTGTCTGTGTAGAGTAACTCGTTACTTATTACACTACTTTTGCATTACTTTCACCAAAACAACAGCAGCAGCAGAATGACATCGCTGCCCCGGAACCATCCCGAAAAAAGTATTTCAACCACCTTGAAGTCAGTGTAAACAATCCAAAATTCGAAATGTTATTCTTTTCCTTTGTTATAGTCATCTATAGTGGTTATTTGCATAAAAACACACAGTTTGATTAGGAAATGATTGTATCTTTTTTTAAACATGTGCTTTGATTTAATCAAATGTAACTCAATTTGTAACTTGAGTTACTTGACAAAGTAACTGGTATAATATTACTGAAATACTATAAGTAATAAGTTATATTACTGAGTTACTGCTAAAAGTAATATATTACATGTAATAAGTTACTTTTGTAATGAGTTACCCCCAACACTGTTTATGAATGATGAGTGACTCATGTGTGTTGAGTTTTCTTTACCAGTTCTTCTCAGTGAGGATGGTGTGGGACAGCTGACAGCGGGGCATGGCTAGTATTTGGCTGCGGAGCTTGGAGACCATGGTGGAGAAGGTGGGGTGTCCTCTGTACCCCGGGAGAAACGAGAAGAGCGGGGACGTCCCAGACCCTGAATAGATGATGCAATGGCCCACAATCATGTTTTAAAATGAAATGACTTTTATTCAATCAAATGATCAATTTAAATGCCCTACAAACTAAGAGAAGAAAAGTGGATTTGGGTCTTTACAGGAGGACCGAACAAATCTTTTCTAACCTGCTTTGGTGAGAGCGTCTTCCCCTTCGTTCTCCTGCAGAGGCAGCAGGAACATGTTGACTTCAGTGTCTAGATAGTCGCGCCCGAGGCCGGGGAAGATATTGCAGTCGAGCATGGATAATGTGCCTGAAACCAGATACCAAACAACAGACGAGGATGATGGGCACGGCACATCGCAATATCTGACGCACTTCCCAAGTTAATGTTTTCAGTGTGTGTGGAGTGGACTAAAACAAACACTAAATAACTTTTCCCTCAAACATTGTTTTGGGTCAGGGTGCATTATTTGCACACCAAACTGTACAGATTTAAGGGTTTCATTTCTTGTTATTTTTCAAATGTGAAGATTAATGTTTTTCTAAATTAAAAACTAAACCCAAAAGCTAAACCTAAACTCTTAAAATGTGTTTTTTTTGTACCTTTATTTATACAGGGGGAGTCTCACTAAGAGCAATGCTCTCTTTTTCACGAGTGCCCTGTTCACATTCACACACACATTCATACCTGGAAGCTGACCAGTACAACCACAGTCTGATCTGCTGGCCACTGAGCAGCTCCACTGGAGCGGTTGGGGTTAAGGGCCTTGCTCAAGGGCACCTCACTGGTGGTAATGAGGGAGGGGCAAGCGCTGCCTTTTCACTTTCCCCACTGCCGGTCCTGGGGATTGAACCGACGACCTTCCGGTCACAAGCTCGCTTCTCTAACCATTGGGCCACCACTGCCCACCAATGGGCAATATGTATGAGTAGGAGATTCTCTGTGAGTTTTTAACCTTTGTATTTGAGATGAGAATGGGCCATCAATTTGTCCACCACCATGTGCATTTTCTTCAGACTCCTCGGGCAGAACTCATCCCGTCTGGCTTTATTCTGCAGGAACACTAGATGGAAGAATACAAAAAATAGCTTTCATGTTCAGTACATTAAGTGTGTTGGTGTGTGTGTGTATATGTACAATCTGTTTCATAGAAAGGTCACCTATATGGGGATAGTACTCGGCTCCATCGTCACTGCTTGAAGAGCCAGTGCTGTCATGGCTAGCTGAGGGAGTGGAGGGTTTCAGCATCTCAGCAGTCTGAAGGAACCTATCCAGAAACATGTCACATAATGTTTCTGCAGTCAAATCCCCGACTCAGCAACTGCAACAGTGAAGCTAAAGCTGCAGCCATAGTTAAGACAACTTTCGCCCAGGGGCCAATAAAGTTGATCTCATCTCATTAGAATTGTGTTGATGAACATGAAAACTGGTTTCAAATGGACCACGGCCACAAAGTCAAGTCAAGTCAAGTCAAGTTCATTTGTATAGCACATTTCATACACAGAGGCAATTCAAAGTGCTTCACATGAAATGGATGACAGGAAAATAAAAGAATAAAAGAAGATAATAAAATGGACATTTAAAAGCATCACAACAAAACTTTAAAAAAGAGTATAAAAAGTGCATTAGGCAACAGGCGCAGCAGTTGCAAAAAGAGCTAAAAACTTATAGAGGACTCATTGGGTTTGCATAATAGAATAAATCAATTTATCTATATTGAGTCCCCTGACATCATGACTATATAAGCATGACTACACACACATAAAACTCAGGTCTGGGTACGGTGTCCTCTTTTCCTCTATACTGCAGTTTGGACGCCAAGCATACCCCCGCTTGTACCTTGTGTTGTCTGTTGCCCGTCGACAAACAGGCCGTTTTTTTTCTCTAAACCTTGCTTAAAACGAGTACGGCTCAAGTAAGCTCCCCTTACGCGTGCGTCCCTCCTGACGCATCACCTCACCCTCTTGTGAGTATATCCGTATTACGGAACGATCCCCCCGACCTGCAGCTTTTAGCAGTAATTACAGTCATCTATGTTTTAAAACCAATTGTATAATAGTGATTGAGAAACAGCTGTCAGCAGTTAAAAGCGACGGTAAACATAAAAGTCTTTAGTCTATTTTTTAAAATAAGTAAGGTTGGGGCAGATCTGAGGTCTTCAGGCAGTTTGTTCCAGCTAGCAGAAGCATAGTGGGTAAATGCAGCCTTCCCATGATTTGATTTGATCCTAGGGACAGTTAATAAGCTGTACCCTGCTGACCTAAGAGTTCTAGATGGTTCGTAGCGTGGGAGCAATTCAGCGATGTATTTTGGGCCTAGGCCATTAAGTGATTTATAGACTAATAACAGTATTTTAAAATCTATTCTATGACACACTGGCAACCAGTGTAAGGACTTAAGAACTGGAGTGATATGATCAGCTTTCTTAGTCTTCGTTAGAACTCTAGCAGCAGCATTCTGAATGAGCTGAAGTTGCCTAAGTTCTTTTTTGGAGAGACCAGAGAAAAGGCTATTGCAGTAGTCTAACCTACCTAGATGAAGGTAGGATGAAGGCGTGAATTAGTTTTTCTAGATCCTGTCTGGACATGTAGCCCCTAATTCTTGCTATATTTTTAAGATGATAAAAAGCTGATTTTCTGATTGACTTAATGTGGGAGTTAAAGTTGAGATCGGAATCAATAATAACGCCAAGATTTTTGACTTGATCCTTAGGCTTCAGGGATGGAGACTCAAGGCGTGCAGTGATTTTTATGCCTTTGTTCTTTGGGACCAAAGACGATCACCTCTGTTTTGTCTTTGTTTAGCTGTAGGAAATTCTGGTACAAAGTGCGGTACAAGTGATATGCCCTGCTTTATTTCTATTGGGGGTGTGTTCTATGGTGTAACTGTAATCACCTTTTCAGTTATGAAAGACCTCCATGATCATTAGGTTTATTTTCTGTAAGTCACAACATGCAATTCTAATCTATACAAATAGACATTCTAAAATGTAAACAACTGTAAACACGTGCAGTTTGGCTACTGCATGTTCAGTTCCAACTCATCACATTGTTGGACAACATACACTACACTTCATTAATAGCTAATCTCCATGCACTGAAGGGTCTTTCAATGCTGCGGCATAGCACTAGCTTTATTGCAGCGGATTGGGCATGATCAACCCTTCCGCGGGCAACGTTGCAGATAGAGTAGGAAGGCTGATCCGTGAGCGGCTGCTTCCGGGACGCGGGTCGGGGTCTTAATCGGCCTCGGCTGGGTCAACTGGGCGAGGGTGTATGATGTTGAACTAGCCCGCAGGCGGGCTGGGTTGGCAAATTATGGAAATATCGCGGGTGCGGGCGGGGCAGGCTCAGAACGTGACAAAGCAACATTATTAAATAATTTAGAGCAGTGAAACATGCAGAGTAATTAACCTTAAAGACGTTAACTCTCTCTCACACGTAGGTACACCCAATCAGACAGACTCCTGCTGCACTCTCTATAGCCTACATGGAGTAAAGAAACGCTTCAATGAGGTAGCCTATGTGCTCTCAAAACAAACATTTTGGAAGGATTATTCGCTGTAATTATTATTTGAAGTGTCCATTAAACTAATGCCACCGCAAATTTTCTGTTGTGGACTCGACTGTGATCTATTTGTCAACTTTACTGCAACGTGAGTAGGCTACGTGAGCAATTGAGAGCGCATGAGGTAATTAAAATAAATCAGACAGCGAGTCTCATGAAAGCAGCCGCGCAACTCATCCAGAGCAATGATCCAGAGCAGTACAACTGTTGTCGCGCACGCATGTAATAATAATAATAATAATAATAAATTTTATTTAAAAGCGCCTTTCAGGGTCACTCAAGGACACTTTACAGAGTTAAAATCAGATGCAACAACAGATACAAGCAAAACAGTATAAAATATAAGAAAAGTGCAAGAGAAATAAGATAAAACAAAAACAAAGAAACTAAACAGTAAACAAAGAAAACACCATGGAAATTACAGGGAGTATGCTGTCTTGAAGAGGAGAGTTTTTAGGCTGGATTTTAACAGAGCGAGGGTGTCAATATTGCGGATGTCAGGTGGGAGTGAGTTCCAGAGTTTGGGAGCAGAGCGGCTGAAAGCTCTGCTCCGCATGGTGGTGAGCCGGGCAGAAGGGACAGTGAGGTGTGGCATGTGAGTGTCTGTAGGCTCTTTCACACACAGATCGCACAAAAATTGCAGTTTAGGAGTCCCGCAAAGCCCGCCGCCTCGCCACAGAAATTGCTTTCACACAGGGCCAAGCAGTACGGCCACATTCCCGTCCTGCAGTGTACTTTCAGGTGAAATCCCCCGCTCCCGGATTGAAAGGCGAGCACCACTCGCATGGTGGGCGGACTCGCCTTAATATCAAAACGTGCTCCGCCGCGGAGTGCATCTGCCGACTTTCTGGCAGCGAAGTGTTGCATGAATTGCATTCAAGGAAAGCCAACTTTATTTATACAACACATTTCATAGAAGTAAATTCACTGACTAAGCAGATGGATATGGTGTCACCTTGTGTAATTCCTTGTGTAATGTGTTGTCCACATGCAGCATGGTAACCAGGCTTTCAATATTCATCTGATCGACTTTATGGATGCATCATGCACCATCATGTAGCCTATTAGGTACAAGGTTAATTCTTATCTTTTGGTTCAATTTTTGTGTAAAGCAAATTATTCCCATTAAGTAGCCTAATTAGCGTCCGTAGCCTACTCCGTTCTGAAAGACGACGCCCGCATATCAAACAGCTGCAGTCTGCATAACGTTCGTCGGGAGAATAGTAGCCTATAGGCTATAATTATGCACATGACTACTTAACGTTAGTAGTTTTTGTAATGCACAGAGCTGATTTCGAGAGGGAATAACCTCAGACCAACTCGCCACAGACAGCTATAGCCCTCTGAAGCTTATTATATCCGTTAATTTTACCTACTAATGTCAACATCGTTTGAGCATAAAGCCTAACCGCACGGAGCATTCCTCCTGGCGTCCCTGCAGTCATGATTGTATAGGCTACTTTTTTTACTTTCACTCGTGCACTTTCTTGCTACGTGAGGTGATTTCCCCTGTAATTTTTTTATGAATGAGCTGACCATTCGCACCTTTTCCGGCTCGCTGCGACGACGCTTTCAAGTGGAGGCGGGTTGCCAGGTAACCCGGCGCTGTGACTACGTACCGTGGCGCGAATCCTATTTTTCCGTGCATTTTTCGGCTTTCAAGGCCGGTGTGAAAGAGCCTTGTGTGTGGGAGAGAGAGGGGGAGATAGACAAGAGTTATTAGCTACTTTGCACACCTTGGAAGCTCTGCTGTGCTCCTCCTGAGTCCGGAGACATATTACATTAAATTGGCCGTCGCGGGCTGCTGGGTTGGGCTGGGTTCGGAATTTTCAGATATTTTAACGAGCTGGGCGGGGCGGGCTGGCTCCAATGACGGGTTGGGTTGGGGGCGGGTCTTAAAAAACCCTGACCCGCACATCGCTAGTAGCTACACTTAAAAACAAAACATGATTAGACAAGATCAGGGGTGCCCACATTCTTGGCAAGATGAAAAGTGGATGGACAAATAAGAATGTTGAAGAGATGAGAACGTCTTGCTGTGTTGTTGTAAAGGGGTAAGAGGTGTGGTTTGACAGGTTCTGATCTGCTTTTCCATTCCTATCACAGAATTTAAACTGCCGTCGGTTTAGGTTTTGAAGTCCCTCCAGGCCTGAAAGAAATGCTAGTATTTCAGGCCTGAAAAGAAACACTGTATCTGTACTTGTTTTGATGGGTCTCGGGCCGATTATAGCTATGGGCAGAGGTGGGCAATGCCCACCCAGACATGAGTCTTGCCCACCCAATCAAAAGTAGGGCGCCGTCTAGCGCCGTCAACTCTTTGTTGTGAGGAATGAGGAAATGCCATTTCCTCATTTAACGTGCTTGTCCCTCATCTAGCAAAGATTCAAGATTTTTATTGTCACTCCGTAGTACAAGTATCACGTGTGAAATTCGTGTGCTGTAGGCTCCGTTACAACATAGTGCAAAAAATAAAAGATAAATAAATAAAAACAAGAGGCAACAAGCAATAAAGCAGTAAGACACGCCACAGACAGTGGCGTATTCACTGCCCATAGTGCAAATGGCATGAACATACTTTAAACATAATTAAACATAATAACATTCTGTTAGGTGCAAATAGCATATTCCTAATTAAACATACTATTGAACATTAGTCATACGTGATGGTAGCAGCTGCAGTACAGTACGGCTACTACACTATTTGTATATGTTAAGGAGTCTCGTGGCCTGTGAGAAGAAACTGTCCCTCAAGCGATTTGTGCGTGCTCTTGGGACCCTGTATCTCCTCCCTGAGGGTAGCAGGGAGAACAGACTGTTGTGGGGGTGGTTTGTGTCTTTGATGATCTTCAGGGACAAAGCGTTCTGCAGGCTCACCGGAATGAGTTTATCTATGTTTATTTATGAGTTTGAAAAGATGAGAACGTCTTGCTGTGTTGTTGTAAAGGTGGTGTGGTTTGACAAGTTCTATTCTGCTTTTCCATTCCTATCACAGAATTTAAACTGCCGTCGGTTTAGGTTTTGAAGTCCCTCCAGGCCTGAAAGAAATTCTAGTATTTCAGGCCTGAAAATAAACACTGTGTATCTGTACTTGTTGTGATGGGTCTTGGTGCAGCATTTGATACAGCAGACCATAGCATAGGTTCTCACCTAGTTTAAATCCTATCTGGAAGGCCAAAGCGTTACTGTACTTTACTTTAACTCTGACCAAGTCAATATCACGTGGGGCCCCTACAGGGGTCAATTGTAGGGACCCTTTCTATTTAATCTGTCTACATGCTCCCCCTCAACCATATCATCAGGAATCACAATATTTCTTATCATAGTTATGCAGATAATACCAGTGTTGTAGTACTCAAATCCAGGACTCGGACTAGAGTCAGACTCGTGACTCGACTTGGTCTTGAGCACTGATGACTCGGACTTGAGCATTAATGCATTTGGACTCAGAAGTTGGAGACGGGGACTCCGACTTGTTGATTGATAAAGAGAAAGACTTTTTTTTTTTTTCATTTTTCTGTAATTGGACATTTGGCCCTAATAATTTGGCATAAGATATTGATAGATATTGATTAATATAGTACACAACCACTCAGGACAATACACAACCACTCAGGACAACCAACCACTCAGGACAACCAACCACTCAGGACAAGACTCGGCTGGAAAGAGTAGTACGCCGAGCATCTTAAATCATCGGCTGTAGTCTCCCCTCACTTACATCACTCTTTTTTCCACAAGAATTATCAGGAAGGCTAATAAAATCATAGCAGACAACTCTCATCCGGCACACTACCTCTTTAACCTCCTCCCATCAGGCAGGAGATACAGAAGCATCAAGAGCAAAACATCTCTCTTCAGAGATAGCACCTACCTCCTTGCCATCAGACATCTGAACTTGCACTGATCCATTGATTATGTCTGACCTATTGCACTTTAAACTGTATGCACTACTGCTGAATACGATGCTGCTGGATACTGTTCCTGAATGTTATTTTGTTCTTGTGTTATTGTTTGTATATGGTCTTGTCTTTTTTGTCTGAGAGCGAACCAAGACACATTCCTATCAACTTTGTTGACATGGCAATACATTGATTGAATCTTGAATCTTGAATACCGTGACGTTATTCAAGTTTGTGCAAGGGCAGGCATCAAATCCCAGTAAGTAGTGTTGGAGTACTCGAGACCGGTCTCAAGACCACATTCTGATGGTCTCGGTCTCGCCCCTCCATTGGTCTTGGTCTTGTCTCGGGCAAGTGGGATTTTATTTCAAGACCAGCTGGGACCACAACTGCAGTGACATCATTACCAACAATAAGCTTTCAGTTTGAAAGTGTTTAACGCTGTAGTCACTCCCCCTCACGTTCTGTAGCCACTCCCCCTCACATTCTGTAGCCACTCCCCCTCACGTTCATAACGCTGTAGCCACTCCCCCTCACGTTCATGCACAAAGGAAGACAACACAGGTCAACACGGTGGGTGGAGAGACGTCCAAATCGCCAGTCATACGATTTGCTTATAGGTTGAGGCCACGTCTCGTCATAGACGCTGGTTTAGCTGGCTCAGCCTGGCTGGGGGCGGGGTCAGGGTGGGGTAAAAATCCCCGTTCTATCCATTCAGCAAAGTTAGAATTTAGCCGATAGCCCAGCCCAGGCAGACACGATCGGGGATTTAACCACCGCAGTAAACGCACGTCTGAGCAGACGTCTTGTGTTCTGCTCTAGAACCCCCCAAACCTGTAGTTTAGAGCCGCAGCACCGTCTTTTGGTGAGTCAGCCCCATGAGATATATGGGCGGTTTTACCCCACTCGCGCGCCAGCCGTTTAACATTTTGTGGGCGTTCCCACACATGCAGACTGTCTCTATACAAACCACAAAGGAACCACCGCATTATTTAGCAGCAGTAGTAAGGTGTTTTTACTGTGTTGGGGCTTTCTGAAGGTCAGTGATGTGGGGTCTCTCTCGACCCGAGTTTCAAGATGGAGGCCTCATATCACAATAGCAATCGGCACTCGACATAAGTCAAGTGTGCCGTCTGTCATGACGTGTCTCATGACTCGTATTAGATTATTAGGATTCCTGGTTTTCACCCAGGCGGCCCGGGTTCGACTCCCGGTATGGGAACCGATTTGATGACCTATACCACCCCTGTAGTATAGTAAACCACAGCCTCCTCAAACCTCCTCTTACACATTTTTGGCTTCATATTATTATTATCATTATTATTATTATTATTCATTATTCATTTTATTGCTGTTAGCTTCAATTATTATTATTCTTCATTATTCATTTTTATTGCTGTTTGCTTCAAGAGGAAAACTTGCCTGTCTCTGCTGTAAGATAAACATCTTTGACCTTTTTCACCCTAAGAAGGCCCCAGTTGGCACTCAACAAGAACAGCTCAGCAGTCAACTGAAAAAGGATGCTGACATAAGTATTTTGAGACATTTTCTGCCGACCAAAGTTGTTGTTTAACACCTCCAGATAGAAAGAGGAACACCATTCTGAGTGCAGTCTTGATGCTGAAAGTACAGTTACCCGCTCTGATGTTGATGTGAGGTCCTGAACTGAGGCAGGTCATGATCTTGTGCATCACACTGCTACAGATGCTAATAAGCTGCTATGAGTGTACATCTCCAGTATTGATGCTTAATAATTGTAACATATTGCCATAGTTATTTCTGTGCTGACAAATGAAGCGATGCATGTTGTGTGCAACTTGTGTCTTTTTCCTCCAAAACAGCAACAAACAGCGTCATAATCTTTGGAAGCAATCAAACGTTGAGTATGGTGAATCATCTTAAATGAGTAAAGCAGTATTTTGAGTGATGTTAATAAAGGCTAAATCTGCTGGCTAGCTTGTAAAAAAACTGTAAGGTCACATGTTTTTAATCAAGAGGGCCGGAATTGGATGACCAGTAGTCATGTGGGTTTTTTTCAGAAACTATAGCCAAAGCCTGTTTCCTCCCGCCCACCCCTACTTGTGCGTGAAATGACCAGTCGCAAATTGGCCTTCTTAGGGTGAAAAAGGTCAAAGATGTTTATCTTACAGCAGAGACAGGCAAGTTTTCCTCTTGAAGCAAACAGCAATAAAAATGAATAATGAATCATAATAATTGAAGCTAACAGCAATAAAATTAATAATGAATAATAATAATAATAATGATAATAATAATATGAAGCCAAAAATGTGTGAGTAAGAGGAGGTTTGAGGAGGCTGTGGTTTACTATACTACAGGGGTGGTATACTGTAGGTCATCAAATCGGTTCCCATACCGGGAGTCGAACCCGGGCCGCCTGGGTGAAAACCAGGAATCCTAATAATCTAATACTCATCACCCCATCCTCAATAGCCAATCAGCCCCTGTCAATGACGTCTGTTATGACGTCGCTGCTGAGCCTTATGACGTGGCAGTGTATACAGTATATAGCCATGGTCAGCGCGTTGTCGTCCTCTCCCTCCCTGATCGTTCACCTCAGTGGAGGCTGTATCTGGGCTGATTGTCTTCTCTGGAGCTGTGTTTCGCCATTTTTCAGCCTTCCTATCGTCCGCTGCTTTGATCCTGCCATCAAGCCATCCACTCGCCATTGATCATCGCTCTCATGTTGTCCATGTTGGGCTATGAAGACGAGGAATTCGAGCAGGAGCAAATGGCGCAGTTCCAGGACGAAATCGGGGAATTCGATTTCGACGACGACACGCGTTTCAGCTGGGGACCGGCGGCATGCAACAGGCTCCACAGCTGTCAGACCTGAAAAATGTCCAGGCGGCATCCAGGCAGAGGATCCTGATGATGAAGACACGGAGGAACAAAAAGGAGGCTGTGCGGCGCGGACGAGCAAGAACCCGTGGACGCGCGAGGGCCCGAAGAGGGAATCACTCTGCGTCTTCTCTCGTCTCACTATACTCTTCGGCTGGGGTTCGGCAAGTTATATCAGAGCTTCGTTATAAATATCACCTAACCAATGCTGGTGTACCGCGTACGGAAACAGTGTTACCCGAAATGGTTAAAGGTTATATCAATTTGGTCATTCAGTGGCGTTTTACTGCCATGTAAAGTAACTTAACGTTAGCCACAGCATCAGATTACCCTCTATGCCTTGCGCTGCCCCAGGAAGCAATTTTTCCCGATGATGGCGAATGCTCGCGCTACATTTAATGCATAAGATCAAGCTGATAATGCACAATTTGAATCTTTAAGTGTCTGACCCTTTCAAAGTACATCACTAACGGACAGCCCTGCTTAAAGGAGAATTTCGTTTTTTTTTTTAACCTGGAGCCCTCTCCTCACATTAATTATTATCTGACGACTCACTCAGTGTTCTCCGCAGCGTTTTTGTCCGTCTTAGGCGTTGTTTTGAGATCAATAGTGTGCAAGCCAGTCCTAGAACGGAGCTCCGTGGGGGCCACGTGGCATGCTAGGTATGCTGGAAGCATCGTCATTCTCCGTCATTCTCCGGTAAATTCTAGAGGTGCGTTCGTTCATGCATGCCTATAATTGCTAATATATGAAGGAACTATTCTGCCGACCAAGATTGCTCGAGTTCATGTTAATGATTCATTCCAATAGTCTGAGTAGTCAGACTAATGGGGATCCATAATAAACAATAAACAATTCCGTTGTGTAAGCAGGACCGGACACAAGTGCTTTAGAGGTCCTTCAAAACTCGTCTACGTGATCATCCCCACGTCAGAAGTTTCTCATCGCCAGCTGACACTGAAAACTTGTATTATGCTTTTCTAACCAGTAGGTTAGACGAGGGGTTCCCAAACTTTTCCATGCCAAGGCCCCCCCAAACAGCATTAGCCTTTGGCCGTGGCCCCCCTATTGCAAGATGTCTTTAAATAGCCATTCATACAATTGAAAATTTCAAAAATCACTTCCTCAGAATATATTTCCTTACTTTTATTAATGTAATAACCTAATAATTACATTTGTATCTCAAATCTTTTCTTTTCTTGTCTGTTTTCCATTATAAACATTGTTCCAGAGTCAGACTACTACTCATGTAAATCCAACGTAAATTCATATTTATCATCCACAGAACACTTCACCACTCATGTACATATTGTATATATTGACTCGATTTGATTGCACTCGCAACTTTGCGGTTGTCTTTAGTTATCTTCCTACTTCTTATCTCTGTATATTGATGTGACCGCTACGCTGCATACAGACACTAAGACAAATTCCTCGTATTTAACTTGCATACTGTGGCAATAAAAGTGATTCTGATTCTGCATTACCCACACCAGGGGGAAATGACAATGAATGTGATGACGACTGGCAGGCAATTGGGCAGATGGGCAAGGCAAATATGAATTAAATGTGGAAGGAAATGATTCAATTATATTTGTTAACACTACATTAAATATAATTATAAAATATTATAAAAATATATTATATTCTTTATTTATTATACTATAGTATTAAATATAACTGAAAAAATTATTTCCCCATAAAGATGTTATTTTTTTTACATTTCCATTAATTTGCTGAGGCCCCCCTAGTGCACTTTGAAAGCCACTGGACTACAGCTCATCCACATTCAGCTACTCCTGTTTTTACAAGACCTTGGAAATCTGACCCAGGGCCAGTTCTAGTCATATTGGTGCCCTAGGCGAGACTTGATTTGCCAGACTTGATTTAATCACCAGCCAATAGGGCTGCTAGCTTTTAAAGTTACCAGCCAATTAGAATTTCCACTAGCCAAAATGTTTTTCTTGAAATAAACCAGAATATGAGTGCCACTGGGTTAATATAAGCATAAGTATCAGTACAAATAAGTTATAGCATAATTAATCTATAAATTATAGTATTTCACTGATCAATTGTGTGATTTCAAATTGTGTGAAAATATAGAGATTTATATTTATTTATCCATTTATTTATTTATTTTGGACATGTAAATTGGTAGCAGGGGAGCACTTCAAGTGTGTCACTGGTTAGTCGGGCCTGACTTGTATGTCTCTTTATTTTTTATAAATAATTATAAGGGGGTGCCCCTTTTTCACTTATGCACCTGGCCCCTAAACTGTCTGTGCACATCTCTGGATCGCAGCAGCAGCTCCTTCACTTGCACGTTTCTCCTACAATCTGCTCTGCTATTTCACTCTTGACTTTTCTCTTCTCCCCCTCTCTCTCTGTCAATTGTCACAGCTGTATCTGTATAATAAAAAACCGTCCGGGTGTTTTGTCAATGAAAGTTCACCTTATATGAATCAGCAGCAGTGGAGTTTATTAATGTGTGCAAGGGAGGATGAGCCTCCCTTATTATTATTCCCCCCCCCCCCGATTTTTTTTCCCCCATTAGTGCTAATTTAATTTATTTATCCTGGTTGCTGCTCCTCCTTCTGCTGATCTGGGGAGAGCCAAAACTGGCTCCATGCTTCCTCCGAGACATGAGCAGTTAGCCAGCCGCTTCTTTTCACCTGACAGGGGAAGCTTCACCGGTAGGACATAGCACGTGGGAGGATCACGCTATTCCAACCAGTTCCCCTCCCTCCGAACAGGCGCCCCTAACGACCAGAGGAGGAACCACATTAGCAACCAGGATATTGCATGTTTTGGTGAGGGGTTCCTATATGAAGGAAACCCCCAGTGGGCACGGGGAGAACATGCAAACTCCACACAGAAAGGCCCTTTTGACGACCGCACCCGGGCGGTGGCCACTCGAGGACATGCGGACGGGCACGCATTCCTTCAGCGCTCACAGCGTCCCAGGTGAGAATCGAACCCAGGACCTTCTAGCTGTGAGGTGACAGCTCTACCACTGAGTCACCATGCCCCCAAGCCTCCCTTATTTTTTAGAAGAGACCGGGGATTTTATACAAATAATATTTCTTTTTAATAAAATATCAATCAAATGTGTTTTTTCTTAATAGAATTCATGGTATTCATGATATTCTTAAAATGCTTCAACAGTGACACCTGTAGGGCACTGATGGAAAGGGCAGTGTGGTGCCATGCAGAGTCTACCGTCTGTGTGCCATTCGCTCAGGGGCATGATGCATTGGCATTACCCCCTTGGGCGTTTCATTTCCTTTCCAATTTATCTCATGCTAATCTATGATTGGTCGAAAAACACATGCAATTCACAACAGATGAGCCTTAGCCTGCCCTACCAATCAACAACCAACCATAAGATTGACTTAAGTGTTCGTCCAATAAAATGTCATCTTCAACTGGGTTTCAGCTTCAGGCGCCAGCATGAACCTAATAAGGAAGAAGATCTCTGGCCTGCCTGGCACTGTGATGACTGATGGTAGATAGATAGCACATTACATTTTCCCATTCGTTTTTTATTGTGCAGAAAGTTAGCTAGTTGCATTAACAAAGAACATGAACTGAACGCATTTGGAACTTGGAGGGACTGCAGGGTGCAACAAGACGTGGCTGGGAGACGGGGGATGTTCAAGTAAGTCAGTCAATTAAGGTCCGATTATTCGGCTCTTCTGGTAAATTCGGCGTGTAAAGGGTCCACCAAGCAGCGCTCTATAATATTGTTTCATCAAACTTTCATGCTGCTTTGCCGGCCTTAAAGTGCCGCAATTTTAAATTGAGTTTGGCGTATCTATTCCCTCCATGTGTTGGAAATGGGAGTCGAGTGTTTTTAATTGATTTGTTTGTCGGGTCTTTTGCTGATGGACTGGCTGTGAATGGCTCGGGGTGTTTTCACGTGAATGCTCGTTAAGAGAGATGTTAGAGATCTCTCTCTCTCTCGCATAGCTGATGTCTCTCTCTCTCTCTCTCTCTCTCTCTCTCTCTCTCTCGCGTAGCTGACGTCTGTCTCTCTCTCTCTCTCTCTCTCGCGTAGCTGATGTCTGTCTCTCTCTCTCTCTCTCTCTCTCTCTCGCATAGCTGATGTCTGTCTCTCTCTCTCTCGCGTAGCTGATGTCTGTATGGGCTGCAGCGCGCGGCTGTCCCTGTTGTCAATCCTCTGGTTGATGGTGTGACGGCTGGTTTCTGTTTCTCTGTGGGGGGCCTGTGCTGATTTAGTTAGGATATAGTCTTATGTGAATAACACTTTGGGTGAAGCAAGATTGAGCTATTTTTCAAGAAAAGTGGGACCAGTGTAAGCTAATGTAGAAGTGAGTGACTAAGCTAATAATAACCATAACAGCACAAATAATTCACAAAAATCTCTAAATAAATATATAGTATTTACTCTAATGAGAAAAGGAGCAATTATTGATGGTTAAAACTGAATAATGACATCACAACAGTCTAATCCTAGTGCTAAATTAAAATGAGATATTCTTCTAAATCCGTCTTCAAACGGCAAAAGAATAAAAATAAAAACACCAAAATGATTTGCCGAGAGCCCTCCTCCCCTCCCTTCTAGCTCAGGAGCTGCCACTAATCAGCAGTCATCAGGAAGTGTTTAGACAAGGCTCCAGACGACTGAAAGCGATCAGCATTAAATGCTAGTCTAGCAGATGTCAAACAGAAACAAAACTAAAAAAAGAGGGAAACTAAACTAAAGCAGCCTATATATATATATTTTAAAAATGTAATTTCCTGGTTCACTTTCGACCGAGAGAAGATGGCAGGTGAAGTGAAACTCATGGTGCGTTCCTTTATCGCAAAATAACTGGGATGTGGAGGCTAAATGACGTCACATCCGTTTTGTTAGCGTTCCATTTGCAGAAAACTGGAGCTGGGAAGTTCACTGTTGCGAGTCAGCTATTGGTCAGATCCAGTCGCTAGCCAGGCTAGCCATTGTTAGCAATAACAGTTAGGTAACGCGGCATTTCGCGCATACAAACACTGCAGCAACATGTCCACACAGATAGAAGTTAGGCAGTGCTGTGTGTACAGCTGATTTAAAGCAGCTACGAGCAAGATTTTCGATTGTTATTAAACAGTATAATTATAATATTCATGCATCACATCTTACCTATAATAGTAGCTGAGACCAAAGCCGTGTGAATCGGAGATTGCTCTCTTGATGATTATAGAGTCTGTGTCTGTCTACCGGCGGGCCGGATAGACCAGGAAGTGAAACGAAACGGTGTACAGCAGCTGCCTGCCTTCAACCGTTTCGCTCTGCCTAGCAACAGACCATAAACACGGAGAACGCCATGCTCGCTACATCCAGTTTGTTTGGAAGTTATTTTGTTATTTTGTGGTTATGGCCGAAGTGGCTGCCGCAAACCGTTTCATCTCACTTCCTGATCTGCCCCGGCCGCAGACAGACTAATCGTCAAGACGACACTGGCCGATTCACTCGGCGTTCAAGCGAGACTACTCTGCGTTGGTCTCGTCTACTATTAGAGGTAAGATGTGAGGCATCCATATTAAATTTAGACTGTTTAATAACAATCGAAAATCTTGCTCGTAGCTGAGACACAAACAAGACAGAAGTGCTAAATAGCATTTACTACGATTATAACTACTGTTGTTTGCGCGGAGCAGCCATCTTGGATTTTTGAGGTCGTGGCTGCTGAGGCTCCGACGTCGAGTTTGGAATGGGAAATACCAGCTCTGGTGACGTCACCATCCCAGCTCATGACCCTTTGAACTAGGGATGGGCATCGAATTTCGAATTTTCGAATAATCGTTGTTATTATCAAGGTCGACTTTTATTATTGAAATTCGGAAAAAAAAAAAAAAAAAAAAAAAAAAAAAAAAAAGAATTTGAGTGAAATGTTGCATTGTCTCCCCTGATTCTACGTATAGTCAAATCGCTTGGTTTGAGCAAGTAAAACAATTTTTATAAGCATTTTAAGCAAGGTTTATGGAAAAATGAATGGCGGATGAAATCCCATGAAGAGGGAGAGGGGGTGACTTTGGCACCCCTTTGGCACTCAGACCTGAGCCTACTAAATATTTAATGAACCACTCATGATTGTCAAAACTGTTTTTTATTTTCGAAAATGTCAATGTCATGTAACATGTTCTTTACTTCAGTGGTGCAATGCTTGTTTGAGCTAAAAATCCACAGCAGAAGCTTTTTATATTAATTAATAAAGCCATAGACTTAGAATCAGGGGAGACAATGCAACATTTCACTCACAAAAAAAAAAAAAAAAAATTACATTTTTAATTTTTTTTACATTTTTATTTTTATTTTCGAATTTCGAATTAAATTCGAATTTGGCCAGCGAATTTCGAATAGTGTTTTTGCTAGAAATGCCCATCCCTACTTTGAACCGTAAGATGACCAGTTCCCAGTTATAAAGGAATGCACGATCGGACACTCGACACCCCCGACGTACTCCGCTGCTGCAGCTGTACTGAGTGACGCTGCGCCTGGATCCTGTCTGTGACAAGCGGCTTGTCCAACAATCGTATGCAGGATTCTGCACCTAATATAATAGTCATCGGTTCGCGCGCAAACAGATGCGGGATTCCCGCAAATCCTGTGGCCAACTTCAGGCACTGATTTTGTGTTTGTTTGTTGTTGTTTTGTGAGGGGCTACAGCGCCCTAGCCAAACTGGCGCCCCAGGCAGGAGGCTGTTTTCGCCCGTAGGGTGAGCCGGGCCCCATTATTCCAAGTCCTTAAAAGCCTTCATCGATTAGCTGTCAAGCTTCAGAATAGATGTGAAGAGTCTACTCATGGTGCACAAGACCCTAATGGTCTGACAGTGCAGTCATATCCGATGCCGGATGGCCGAGGACACGTAATGCCAGCGTGACTGTTCCATTTCTTGGGAGCATACGAGTTGAAAGCCAATTCACTGGATTTAGAGCGAGTCTTTTGGGGCGTGGCGAAGACCGGGTGCCCATTATTACATTAGCCATTACGTTATTACATTAGCTCTTACATTATTACATTTAGGAGAGCACTCCCCACCGCGCTCCCGACTCGCTGCTCGGCAGCTTCTGGGGGATCAAGTTACAGAGAGCAACACTTTACACCGTTTACACAGCCCGTGATGCTCGTTAAAGCCGTGATCGTTGTGGGATTATTACGCGTGATTTTCGAATCCCGCATAGGTGATGCAAAAACCACGCCCCTGTGTCCCGCCTACGCGGCAGTCAAGCGCCGGCGGATTGGCCAGGCGCTCATGCTCATGTTGGGCTCTTTGTTACAGGGACACCGTTCCTGTGAGAAGCAACAACACCAAGCGAGGCTGCAGCGAGGCTGCAGCGAATGAGGATATTGAAAGACAAAATCCTACATCGCACCAAAGCATACAATGTATTTTAATGTTATTTGACTTTCTGACCACCCGCCTCAGTGCTTATTATGAGGCCAGAATAACAGATGCTGCCCTTGGCCATTGGGAAGGCTAACACTTTACTTTTGGTTTTATTTATTGTGTATGATTCAACTTTTTATCTATGATTTTATATTATTGCATGTTTTTGTTAGATTGTTGGGACTTCACTGGCCTGGAACAAACCGCTGGCCTGGGGGGGGGGGGGGGGGGCAGGCCTATGTGCTGTAGCCTATTGTATTTTTAATTTTTTATATTTTTCATTTGCAGGTTAAACTGTCAGCTGAGCTCTGTTATTGAATCGATTGTGTGTTAAAAGCTTGTGTTACGTTTTCATTGGCGTTAATACACTAATAATTGATTTCAATGTCCGCCATCAGTGCAATTCAGTTGGTTCATGAAATCGCTGGGCTGCGTGCCGTGCAGTGTTTGTGGTGTGGGAGATTCCAGCTGTCAAAAGAAGAAAAAAAGACTTGCTCCTGGCCAATCCCGGCGCTTGACTGCTGCGTAGGCGGGCACAGGGCGTGGTTTTTGCGTAACCTATGTGGGATTCGAAATAACACGATTATTACACCTGAGAGACAGACAGACCCGGACTCTGTACTGCACTCACTAACGCACTTTAGGATGGCTTGAATGTGTTGTCATTGGCTGCTGCTATAATGGTATAGTATAGTATTAGTTTTATTTTTGTGTTGAGATGACAAGTTTTGCACTGTGTTTCAAAGTGATAATAATAATAATAATAATAATATTATTTTTTGTACCTTTATTTATACAGGGAGAGTCTCACTGAGAGCAATGCTCTCTTTTTCAGGAGTGCCCTGTTCACATTCTCACACACATTCATACCTGGAAGCTGACCAGTACAACCACAGTCTGATCTGTTGGCCACTGATCAGCTCCACTGGAGCGGTTGGGGTTAAGGGCCTTGCTCAAGGGCACCTCAGTGGTGGTAATGAGGGAGGGGCAAGCGCTGCCTTTTCACTTTCCCCACCCAGATTTATCCTGCCGGTCCCGGGGATTGAACCGACGACCTTCTGGTCACAAGCTCGCTTCGCATAATAATAATAATAATAAGTTCAGTGTTTCTGCCTGTGTTGCTGTCTGTTGTAGTGTAATTGTAAAATGACCTAAAGGGAGAGCAGGTCACCAAGTGAGTGAGAAAAGGAGAAAATACTGAATAATGACATCACTACAGTATAATCCTAATGTTAAAGGAGAATTTCGTTTTTTTTCAACCTATTTTCCACACTGTATGTGTCTAATAAACTCATCGTGACACATTTTCTTTTCAAATTGGTTGAGTACTCACCGAGATAGCCTTGTTTACAGCTGGAGCAATGTGCTCAAACAACTACACAGTGTAACTACACAGGGCAATCCTGCACCGCATCGTCAATACTGAAACTGAATTGCCCCTTGGGGATAAATAAAGTTTTCTGAATCTGAATGAATACACGTTCGCTAATAAAACTGCTTGGGGAAGACTCAAACTGTCAATAGTGTCTGGCAACATGGACTCTATACATGAATTCTCCAGACAGAGAAAATGGGTGTGAACAGGCGAGGAGAGGGATAGAGAGAGAGAGAGAGAGAGAGAGATAGAGAGAGAGCGAGAGAGAGAGAGAGAGAGAGAGAGACAGAGAGAGAGAGAGAGAGAGAGAGAGGGAGAGAGAGAGAGAGAGAGAGAGACAGAGAGAGAGAGAGAGAGAGAGAGAGGAGCAGGGAAGCTTGCGCTGTGTGTGTCAACACGGAGGATTTCTACTCTCGTCAACAGCGCTGTGCTGTCCTCCTTTCTCTCTCTCTCCCCTCGCCTCTTCATACGCACATTTTCTCTGTCCCACAGTAAACCCTGGAGAATAATACTCATGTATAGAGTGGTTTCCATGTTGCCAGACACTATTGACAGTTTGAGTCTTCCCCAAGCAGTTTTATTAGCGAACGTGTATTCATTCAGATTCAGAAAACTTTATTTATCCCCAAGGGGCAATTCAGTTTCAGTATTGACGATGCGGTGCAGGATTGCCCTGTGTAGTTACACTGTGTAGTTGTTTGAGCACATTGCTCCAGCTGTAAACAAGGCTATCTCGGTGAGTACTCAACCAATTTGAAAAGAAAATGTGTCACGATGAGTTTATTAGACACATACAGTGTGGAAAATAGGGTCCAGGTTGTGGCCTGCAGAATTCTAATTGTCAGGAGTGTATGACAGTTAATTCAAAAATGTTGCTTTTGATGAGTTGAAGTCCACCTTCTTTACATTACATTACATTACGTCATTTGGCAAACGCTTTTATCCAAAGCGACTTACAATAACACATTTTTTGTCAGCAATAGAGCAATCAACTATGGAGCACAGTCTATGACAACTACAACTTCTGAAGGAACAGTGGTACAAGTTTAGGTTAGTGGTACAAGTTTAGGTTAGTATATATATATATATATATATATATATATATATATATATATATATATATATATATATATATTTTTATAAAGAAAGAGAGAGAGCTTATAGAGCTTATAGCCACAGTTCTAAATGATCTTTTTTTAAATTCATGTGACATGAAGCAAAAGGTATGCCTCGCCCATGTCCACACAGCCACACATGCCTACTGACTTTGCTAACATTTGTTTTCGATAAGTCTCATCAAGTCAAATATCCTCTCAAGCTACGAGATGAAATTCTCAACATTCCTGAGGGGAGGAGGAACTTTTAAAATGTCGTCAGAGGAGCCTTCATACGAGTCTTTTCTCCTGTGTGTCTGGGGCAGTATGTTTATAGCAGATGCAGTGTCACCTACCTGTAGAGGTTGATGTCAGCGAACCAGTCTTGAACCACTATCACCACGTGGCACACGGTGAACAGGAAGGCGGTGATCTGAAGAGACTGTTAATGACACATTATAGAAAGAGTTCTCATCTGCTTATCATGTGAAGGTGCACGTATAACAGAAAAATGTGAAACAATGAATCAGAGAATTTAAAGTAAATATTTATCCTCGGCAGTTACTAATCGTAAGTAATAATTATGGCTGCAAGCAGTAATATGGCGTACGGACTAACGCCATGTTCAGACTAGGAGGCCAAATCTGATTTGTGAACTTTAGTGACCTATTAAAGGATGGGTTTTCCGTGGGGAATATGAATATATATTAAATCTCACGCCCCTAAGGTTTTCGAATCCGTTGAAATTCTTGAAATTGGAGCTTCACTCCCAGAGATATCAAGCATCTCTCACATATTTTTTGGGCCAGCCGACGCGTTTCGCGTCATCTGGCCTAAGTCCGCCTTGCGGAAGTCGTGCACCTATGAACTACAACTGTTGTTGGCCATGGTCCCGCCTCTAGAGGTCCTCCACGCCCCTTCAGAGGCCTTGACAAAAACCAAAAGGCAGCCATCTTTTCAACCGCCTAGCCTGCTGTAGCTAATATTAGCTTCCCATAGTTCCTTGCAAAGAGACCATTATCTCGGGAACGGAAGCACTAATCGACACGGGACTGGCGGCATTGGAAAGCTCGTCAAATTTTACATCTAGTAGTAGGTGGGTTGAAGTAACGAAATCAACGCTGAGCAATGTACCCGTTTTTACACATTTTTACAGAAAATAGTTACAACATCAGATGCGCGTAACTCCTACGAAAATGCCTTAAATTGCATGAATTTTTTTTTATGAAGACATCTCCCGACATATATACTACCGTTTACATTTGGTGCAATTTGGAGGCAATTTTATTTTCGATTTATTTCTTGTTCTTTGTATATTTTATTGTCGAAGCCTTCTTCTTCTTCTTCTTTGAGTTTTATGGCGGTTGGCAAACATATATGTGCATTACCGCCACCTACTGGAGTTTGATATCAGCCAAATGCCTGAGGGGTGGGCATAAAAACGAAGGCCACGCGAGCCCAGTGCATTGTGGGAAATGTAGTATTTCGAGTCCCCGCACCCGCACCTCCCCCCCCCCCACCCCCCCCCACACACAGAGTGGATTTCGGTTGATATCTCTGTGAGTAAACCTCCAATTTCAAAAATTTCAACGGATTCGAAAACCTTAGGGGCGTGAGATTTAATATATATTCATATTCCCCACGGAAAACCCATCCTTTAATGACTTTATTCAGATTGGTTTTATGAGTCTGGACGCTCCAAGTCTGATTTGTCTCACTTGTCCCAAACCACATATGGAGGTAGTTTCCAATCTGCTTTCGACTGATGTGACTTCAGTGCGGACGCGCAGATCCACCAAATCTGATTTGAACGTCACTCAAGATAATGATGATTAATGACTTTATCTGCAAATCAGATTTGCCTGTAATGTGAACATGGCCTAAGTCTAGCCATTTAGTAGTTTACGGGAGGAAAAAAGGAAATTACATTTATTAGCATTCATTCAGAATTATTTGTAAGCCTATATAAAATCGTAAACGATGGCAAAAATTGTTTAGTCGGGGGAAGAAAGAAACATTAAAAAACAATAAAGGTTTTAGCACAAATAATAATCATCATCATCATCATGATCATCACCATTTTGAAAATATTTCCATACATAGATTCTTCTCATTTGAGAAAACATTTTGGTGAATGTTGCAAAGCCGTACAACGTACGGGTGATTCTCCGTGAATTTTCATGAAGTTTGGTGCTTGCTACAACACCACCGTGGGTTGGGAAGAATTGACTACTTGCACTACTTGGTTTCCTGTCCTACACTATTGGATGAACTGATTAATGTCAGGTGTGCCTGATCAATTATAGATAGCGGGTTGAAGTGGTCTTACCATATTGACCTTGTCTCAAAAAGATCTGCAAAAATGCTTGGCATTTTGAGCAAGGTCTGTCCCTTAATTCACTCCTCAGCTCATTTAACCTTATATTATAGTTTTCTGTTTCCATTTATTAATTACTGTAACATTGTTTGGGCGGCAACCTATCCTACATATCTCAACAAATTATGCATCATACAGAAGAAATATCTAAGATTTATATCTCATTCTAATAGATACGCTCCCTCGGCACCCCTCTTTAAAAAATATAATATATTACCCATTGACAAAGTGAATGTTTATCAAACCTGCTTATTTCTACACAAGTTTATATATAGGAAACATGATCTTCCAGTCACCCTTCAATATTTGTTCATTCCCACCACAAATGTCCATTCATATCAAACAAGACACAGCAACAACAATCTACTCCTACCGCGCACACGGACTTCAAGGCACCAATTCAGCATCGCTTTTAGAGGTAAGCTTTGGAGTGAATTAAGCCTACAGCTAAGATCAATGTCCTCTTATTCTGCTTTCAAAAAGCACCTGAAGAAACATCTACTGTCCTCCTGATCCCTGTACTCATCCTTCTCTGACACATTTTGACAACTTTTCTCGAACAGACTTTGTTCTCCTCTTAGCCTTCTTGCTTTTGCTTCAGATGCAAATGACCTTATTTTCACTGCTTTGCTGATTTAACATGTAGCTTTTCTTTTTCTGTGTTTTTTTGTTGAATGTTTAGCCTGCATGTCCCGAAATTAATATGAGCAGGTGTGGAACTCTGTACAAGCCTGCAAAGGCTTCGTTCCCACCTTGCACAGATTTGTACCTAAATTTGTGCTAAACAAATAAACTAAACTAAACTGTTGTTGTGATTGCAGCGGTCAGGCACAGCTGACATTAATCAAGTTCATCTAATAGTGTAGGACAGGAAACCAAGATGCCCTACTCATTTCAGGAAGTAGTGGAGTTGTGCAAGTAGTCTTTTGGCACCAAACTTGAGCTGGACTGCTGTATAACATTCTGTGCACATTCGTCATGGGAAAGGCAGTCAGAAGAAAGAAGAAAGAGGGAGGAAGGAAGAAAACAACAGCAGCAAAAACCAATCACCAAACAAACTGTTTACGCCCACTGCCCTCTGCAGGCCAAACACTGACCTGCATCTCTATATACGTGTGAGGAAGGTTATACTCTGGAGGCAACTTCCGATCGTTGTTGATGAGATGGTCCAAAATGGAGGGGCTGAGGATAGGCTGAAGAAAGAAATTGTATTAATTTTCCTAGGCTGCATTTTACTTTTCACAGTTCATAACTTACTCACTTTTAACAATCTGACAGCAAAGTGAACATCTGCCAACAGATCACATCATACTACAGTACAGCCAGAGAAAGAGAGAAGCTCCCACAGTTTAAAGTCGAGCTGAACCCACAAATGACTTTTCTTTTCTTTTAGTTCAAATACCTGGGTATGCAGTGCGCCTATTTAATAATGTATGCAAACAAAATCACAAAAATCGAATTTCTTTAGTTTTTCACACTTTTTCACATCGAAAGTTCATTTTTCAAGATTTCATTGATAACAGTAATTTACAGTTTGCTGACGTCACCTAGTACTATCAAATTTCTACCCCATTTCAACCAATCATATCCCGACATGCAGCTGTCAATCAAATCTTCATTTCAGGATAATTTTCTCTTCCAAATGAAGGGGAAAATGGCGCCTAGTGCATGTCATCTGGCAGAGTTTCTAGCCCATAAACAACTACCGGTAACTACTAACTTGAGCAAATATGCAAACTAAATCAAACGGTAATGTCTAAGAATGCAAAGAAATGTAACTGGCTCGTTAAAACACGCATTCCAGGAATATTATTTACATTTATAACGATAATGGCGCGCGCCTCCGAGCCCGACAGCCTCCCTGGCTGTCAGGGGTCGTCTCTTGGAGATTCCAGGCGGGCGGGCAGCACCCATGCATCGGATTGTCCGCTCGCTCCGCACGAAGCCGGTGGCTGCCTGGTACTCCGCGGATCCCACTGGCGTAGCACGACAACACGCTGAATCCTACCCGATTTGGGGGTGGAACACGCCAGGATTGGCCGATGCCAAAGCCAGTCGACAGAATTGTCAAATCAAATCATCGACACCGTATATGGTCCACCTCTCAATTTGTTTTCAGTATGAAACGGACTCAGATGCATGTGACGAACGGGTTCACCTCGACTTTAAATAATCCTTGATTCGTACCTGTGTATCCAAGAAGATGAGTCTCTCCTGTGTGATATAGAAATCAATGCCGGTACTCTGGTTCCCTCCTCTTTCCTTCATTTCTTGGCTCTGGGCCCTGAAGACATAACCCCTGTGCAAACAAGCACACGTCAATGCCAAATGTTCAAAACAAAGAACACTAAATATCCTCCCTCACTCTTTCTTTCGATCTGCCATTCTGTCAGTGTATGATGTATAGACCTTATTCGCTAACCCCGGACTGCGCCATATTGTTGACATACCGTCCTGCAGCTGACAACTATAGTAACGGCCTTATTGTCGTTTCTGTTCCATTACAAAATAGCGATAGTGATGACAGCAATAAAAACCCCAGAGTTGTTGTTTGTATGCTGCCGTTAATGCCTGTAATAATAAACAAAAGAAAAAACGAGGTGAACAGACTTTTCTGTGAGGAGCTGTCAGAAAGTTTCACCTGTCTCTCCTAACTATCCACACATCTCCTGTGCTGCTGACCTATCCTCCGTCTCGCTCCCTTCACGTCTGAGGACGGTAGAGATAGAAACAAACCATGGGGATTTTATTGCTGTCATTACTACAGCCATGCCTAACGCAGGTCACCATCCGAACACTATTGGAACGATACAGGTAACGCTAACGGCGGCTAGCTTCCTATAAACTCTGCTCTCACATAGGCTGTCACTTAAAGCGGCTGCGCTATGTCAACAACATGGCGGCAGTGGGCGTGCCCGTACGTGAGTGAGTGACGTCAATCGAATAAGGTCTATACTTGTATGTTTATTACATCCGCCACGAAGGTTTCTGCGCCAAACTCCCGGGCATGGTTATGTGTTCGCCCCTGTTTGTGGCCAATCACAAAAACGGACGGCAGGGGGCCTCAGTGGTTAGCAGCACTGTTGCCTCACGGGAAGAAGGTCCCGGGTTCGAACCCCGATCCTTTCTGTGTGGAGTTTGCATGTTCTCCCTGTGTTCACCATCAAAGACATGTACAGTATGTTAGGGTTAATACTCGTCAGTGCCCCTGACCAAGGCACTGGCAAAAGAACTGGAGTTGGTCCCCGGACTCTACTAGGGCTGCCCCCCTCCAGGTCGATTTTAGTCGATTGTTTGGTCGACGTACTCTTGGTCGACGAGATTCTTTTCTTTTTTTATATAATTTTTTCCCGATTTTTTTATCCCATTTTATCCCCCGTTAGTGCTCACTTGATTTCTCAATCCTGGTTGCTACTCCATCCTCTGCCGATCTGGGGAGAGCCGAAAACTGGCTCCATGCTTCCTCTGAGACATGGGCAGTCAGCCAGCCGCTTCTTTTCACCTGCCAGAGGAAGCTTCACCGGTAGGACATAGCACGTGGGAGGATCACGCTATTCCAACCAGTTCCCCTCCCTCTGAACAGGCGCCCTTAACGACCAGAGGAGGCACCACATCAGCAACCAGGATATTGCATGTTTTTGTGAAGGGGGTTCCTATATGAAGGAAACCCCCGGGAGGCACGGAGAGAACATGCAAACTCCACACAGAAAGGCCCTTTTGGCGACCCCACCCGGGCGGTGGGGGTCGACGAGATTCACGTTGGTCGAGCAATCGTTGGTGTTAATAATTTCATAGGAGAAAAATTCAATTTCATAAAAATAAAAGCGATCCGGAGCGAAGTAGCGTGCCGCGGAAGCAAGTTGCAATACAGACCTTTTCTAGAAGCACACAGGAGCCACTAGTGTGAAAAGACAAAGATACATGTATCACCTGGGTACCACCAATTAAGACAAACTGGTGTGAAAAATGTCAGCTTTTAACTGGTACAAATGGTCAAAATGCCATCACTCCACTTCTGGTTAGCTGTCAATGATTTGATGATCTTATCGATTATGACTGCAAGCTATACACTGCAGACTTTTAACCCCCTATAAACGGTAGGTTCACACATACGCCTAGAGCGACGCTTAAAGCTACGCTTTAAGCTACGCCTACGCATATAGGCATCGCTTCATGCACGCTAGGCGCCTATTTGCGTTCACACAGGACGCCACACTGAAGCCCCGCTCTGCGCTACGCTGATCACATGAGCAGCGGTTTTTTACACTTTTCAGATCTGATTTATAGCATGGGTGAGTAATATAAACCTCTTTTTTATTGTAATGTGCAAGTGACGATGTCTGTCTATTTCCTGGCCGGCTGTAATTGTTATTTTCCCTGGGTAATCATGTGACTATGAGTCAACACCATGAGTGATACATGCATTGAGACAGGGGGGGTATATATACATCTGACAGAAAAGACGTTAATATAGAGGAACACATGAAGGACAGCTCTCCTACTATGCACTCGTTAATTCGCGCTCCACCCTCCCTTTTGGGCAAACTCGGTAGAAAATATGGCCCAAGTCCGTCAGAAACAACAGCCAACAATGTGATTAATAATATTTTAATTTGAAATTGGTTCAATTGTGAAGATAAACAGGACGCTCTTTGCCATTCTTGTTGCTCACTTCCTGCATAGCTTGACAGTTCAGCGCGCCTAGACGCTGAAAAATAGAACAGACGCCTAAACGATAAATGCAGCGCAGCGTAGGCGCAGCGAGAGCGTGGCTTCAGCGCAGCGTGGCAGCGGTCTGTGTGAACGCTCTCATCTGTTAACAAGGACGCCTAAATTTTATGCGTTGCTTAAAGCGTCGCTCTAGGCGTATGTGTGAACCCGCCGTAAGCCAGTGTGCAGCTTCAGATCCTCAGGCTGGGGCCATGTATCTGTTGTATCTCCCCGAGGAGCTTCGGCTAGTACGATCATTCAGCATCCACTTTGAAATCACTTCTAAAAACCTGTTTCTAGACTAGCTTTGATGTGATGTATTTGATCCTATTAGTATAGTTTTGACTGTCAAATTGTATCATTTTAGCATATTTCTTTGCATTTATTTTGAGTACGCTTGCTTTTATTTGATTGTTAAATCATTCTGTAAACCCTTTGTAAAATGTGTTATACAAATAAACGTTATTTTATTGATAAATAAAATGTAATAACTCATTAAGCAATTTGATCCGTCAGTTCAAACTTGAGACACTTACGCTGCATTCGTTTATGGTAGGAGCTGGCAAGTGGCCAACGCGTCATATCCGACCTATTGTGCGTTCGAGATTGCACTGGGAAGTAGCAAGTAACATGACGCAGAATGACGCGTTTAATTCAATCTGATAAAGGTTCGATGTTTCTCACCATAAACAACATGCGTGGCCATCTTGAAATGACGTCAAATGACGCAGTGGGAGCTACTGGGGGTTGAGAAATCATACCCAAGTTTGCGGGTAGGAACTCCGAGTTATAGTGGCGTTTTATTTGATTTTTGCTAGTAGCAACTGGCAACTTGCCACATCCCACTTATAATGGAACGCAGCATTAATCATGCGCATCCCTACGAACTCTTACCTTTGGTCTTCCTCCGGTGTGTTGGCGGATAACAGCGACATAATGGTGGATTTCCCAGTTCCCTGCAGGCCAATGACTCCAACCACCAACATATCAGTCTGGTCCCTCAGGTACTACAACAACAAAACACAAGTGGTGCTGAACAGTGTTGGGCAAGTTACTTTCAAAATGTAATATACTACATATTACTAGTTACTTTCATTTGAAAGTAATAAGTTACTTTACAATATTACTGTCTGTGTAGAGTAACCCATTACTTATTACACTGCTTTTGCATTACTTTCACCAAAATAACAACAGCAGCAGCAGAATGACATCGGCGCCCCGGAGCCATCCTGAAAAATTATTTAAACCGCCTTTAAGTCAGTTTAAACCATCCAACATTCTAAATGTTATCCTTTTCCTTTGTTATTGTCATCTATAGTGGTTATTTACATAAAAACACACAGTTTGATTAGGACATGATTGTATCTTTTTTAAATATGTGCTTTGATTTTAAAAAAGTAACTCAATTTGTAACTTGAGTTACTTGACAAAGTAACTGGTATAATATTACTGAAATCCTATAAGTAATAAGTTATATTACTGAGTTACTGCTAAAAGTAATATATTACATGTAATGTTACTTTTGTAATGAGTTACCCCCAACACTGGTGCTGATCAGTAACTCCTATAGAAAATATAATGTAATACTTCAAAACAGCAGCTAGCTACACAATCACAGAAGTGAATGAACTGATGACTCACCTCCATGGCGCTGTCACACCAGTTCATCTGATCGTCCACTAGTTTGATGCTATGCTTCATCTTCTCTGGAGGAAGTAGTTTTGACTGGCCAATCACAGCTGCAAGTCACATGAATAAATAGTTTTGACTGGCCAATCACAGCTGCAAGTCACATGAATAGATTAGAGATGTGCACTTACAATATATGCAGCTGTCACTTTGCGTTGATGTGTGCATCCCGGACAGAGAGGATTTATCACATAAAAAGTGCAGAGATTTTTTTTTTCTAGGGATGTCAGATATTATCGGCCGATATTAGCATAAAAAATTCATATCTGAAAATATCGGTATCGGTTTTCATGCCGATATATATATATATATATATTTTTTTTTTAATACAGGGGGAGTCTCACTGAGAGCAATGCTCTCTTTTTCAGGAGTGCCCTGTTCACATTCACGCACACATTCATACCTGGAAGCTGACCAGTACAACCACAGTCTGGTCTGTTGGCCACTGAGCAGCTCCACTGGAGCGGTTGGGGTTAAGGGCCTTGCTCAAGGGCACCTCAGTGGTGGTAATGAGGGAGGGGCAAGCGCTGCCTTTTCACTTTCCCCACCCAGATTTATCCTGCCGGTCCCGGGATATTGAACCGACGACCTTCTGGTCACAAGCTCGCTTCTCTAACCGTTGGGCCACCACTGCCCCAATAACACTTACAACTTTAACACAACATGCATATTATATATTAAACTCTTCAGCTACATTAAGCTACATTATGTAACTTGTTACCTGAAATTTTGGTGGGAAAAAAAGCCCGCTTATATCGGTATCGGTTGATATCGGTATCGGAAATTAAGAGTTGGACATTATCGGATATCGGTAAAAAAGCCAATATCAAACATCCCTAGATTTATCACATAAAAGGTGCAGAGATTTTTTTTTTAAATAAAAATAATGTTTAATAGTGTGTAATAATCAGTGTTAACTCACGATCCACAGTGATGCTTGAAGCAGAAGCACCCATTCCTCGGTTTTGGATCTGGTATACCGGCTGGGTGGGGCGCTGGCCTTCCCTCTCCAGCTTCGATGGTCCAGCAGCACCAGAGGGCAGAGGGGCCGTATCCAGAGTGCTCCCCGGCTTGGCTCCTCCATCCTCCCTGGCTTTGATTAGCATGATGGGCTTCTCCAGGGCAGGGGCTCCGCTGACAGGTGCGTTCTGACTGGGCTTGGACTACAGAAGGATCCAACCGCACAAGTCAATAGATAACACTACCTACGGTATAGCAAATAGCGGTAACTGAAAACATATCTTTTTAATCACGCTTTTAACTAGCAGCAGCCTGTTTACCATTCTTAACTCATTGAGTGCCATGGACGTCTTTCGACGTCCAATTAAATAGTGACGTAGAGTGCCACGGACGTCTTTCGACGTCCAATGCGTTTTTTGACGGTGGGACGTCGATCAAAGCCTTCCGCATTTCCTGTACAACTATTGTAGCTATTGGAGGTCTATAACCTATTTTACAGAACCCTTAGGTGGCGACAGTGCTCTCCAGGTTAACAGAAAGGCAGAGAAAAACAGAGAATAAGTCGTTGGGGAAACGGAAATCGCATCGCATCCGTATGCATCGATATGCATGAAGCGTTTTAACGTTAGATGTGCCCGCAGCAGCAGCAGCCAATCTGCTCCCACAATTGAGCTCCTCCATGTCCGCTGCGACAGCCCAGGCCATTCGCATGATCAGCCGTGGAGTTATTATTCTCAACTGGAAGCATAGGAGCCAGTGACAAGCACACGCGGAAGGCTGTAAAAATCTGGATGTCGCGCACCCTTCACAGTGCAGAGCAAATTCAGCAGAGAGCCACCTCCCATACAGGAGGAGTGTGCAGTTGAGGCAGGGCGGGGGGGGGGGGGGGGGGGGGGGGGCACGCAGAGCAGCACACAACACTGACCCAGACAGACCCAGGCAGCAGGACAGGGTTGGCAAACGCAAGCCAGAATATCCGATGCCCACCAGCAGCAAATCAAGAAAGCAAAGAAGCTGCAACCAGCAGCGCACGCAGGGGCCAGCGCTGCTGGTTGCAGTTAAAAATATTATTCTGCCAAACAAAATTCCCTGGCCTTCACTGTTTTATTGAAGGAAATTATTTTTGAGGTGTGACTACATCAGAAAATTAGCTTCAGAGTCAGTGATGTGTTTGAAATGTTTAATTTCACAAAAGGGCCATTATCTCAGCTTCTAGAAAAAAACTGCTCTTTTTTGTTAAATCAAGCTATCTTCTCCGGCTGATAACTAAAGAACGGAAAATGATATCAATAAACCTGTTTTTGCTGATGATAGAAAAGAGTCTCATCGTTCTTTTTCTGTGTTCATTGTTTACATAGTAATATCACACAATATTCCGTGGGCCTCGAGAAATCACTGAAAAAAGCTCTGAAACTCTGGCACTGGGAGCGTCCGTTCTCCAAAAGTGGCTGGCACTCAATGAGTTAAAGTCGAGCTGAACCCAAAAATGACTTTTATTTTCTTTTAGTTCAAATACCTGGGTATGCAGTGCACCTATTTAATAATGTATGCAAAACAAATCACAACAATCTAATTTATTTCGTTTTTCACACTTTTTCACATCAAAAGTTCATTTTTCAAGATTTCATTGATAACAGTAATGTACAGTTTGCTGTAGTACTATCAAATTTCTACCCCATTTCAACCAATCATATCACGACATGCAGCTGTCAATCAAATCTTCATTTCAGAGTTACTGTACAGAGAGCACCTGTGCTGCAGGGGGCCCCAGAGAGACGTTTGCTCGCTTTGGACGCTCCAGTTTTGGAAAAGGCCCCCGAGGAGCCGTTAAAGTTCAAGGGTCAGATGTTGAGATGGTGCTGCATAGAGGGTGAACATCCCACTTCTCATCTTCTCATGTTTTATACCAACACTGGATCACATTGACTGCACATGTCCATTTAATCCCACTATTGTTTATTCACCTTATTCTTTGCCCACACACGGACGCTTCCGCATTACGTCATTTCATAATAGTATTTCCGTTTTGACTTGCCAAAAACCCTGCAGGCAAAATGGCCGCCCACACTCCCCTCCTAAACTGGCAGAATTACTCCCCCATAAACTAACATATCTTGGCCAATACGTATGTAACATACAAAACAAAACAACCCGTAATATCTTAATTTGATGTAGAATGCAGAGGACATGTAACTGTTTAGTTAAACTTGCATTCCAGGAATATTGTGCTCTAAAGATGACGTTAGTGGAGTCGAGGCTGTTGCGTCCTGAAACCCACATAGGTTTAGGCGTAACCTATGTGCGATTCGAAGTAACGCATCCGAGATAGAAACGTTATGAATATAGCCACGTTATAAACAACAAACTAACGCTGGTGATCCATATGGAAACAGTGTTACTCGAAATGGTTAAAAGTTATATCAATTTGGTCATTCAGTGGCATTTTACTGCCATATAACATAACTAACTAGCGGCTAATATTAGCCACAGGAGGCAACTAGCGCTGAACCGGAAGAACAAATACGTTTGCGTCGAACGCGGAAGAGAGAAAAAGTGGGTGTGGTGAATAAGGTGAATATTCTGTTTTGTTGCTTTTGTCATTTTTATTGTTTTCATTGTTTATTTTATGTTCAACTGTATTTTTGGTTTCCTCAGCATCACATCATCTTATCTTGTTTAGTTTACAGACAGAACAAGAGATCGCACGCGTCATATTGGACCCTGGTGGTAAAGAGAGAAAGCTGAGACACTTAAAACAAAGCTCTCGGTTTAACCAGTCGATTTTTTTTAGTTTTGACCCTGATCTTTGGTTACATACTGGGTGGTCAGCCAAAGAGTGAGAGTGCAGATTTATGCGGCTACAATGAGGTGAGGTTCCACTTCCTCCGCAGAGTCGAGGCCCCAGGTTAAACCAAAGACGATGGGATTTCAAGCAAGACGGCCCAACTTCAACTCACTTCCTGTCATTTTGGCACGCGGGTTTCGCCCATGGTTTTCCACGGACACGCCCACTTAGGAGGTTTTCGGCAGGTCTGAGTCTGTTGGAGTCAATGGGAAAAGTCAACGTGATCTCAGATTATGACAGATCACTTCGCCCCCGGAATTCATTAAAGTAAATATTCGGCCCATTCTCTGAAGCCACATATCTTGTGAATATTCTGCCACTAAAATGGCATTTTTCAGACAGATCAGGAGAAAATTGAACTTGTTCAAGACCTGTCTGTACCACAGCAACACACTCTCACGGGATTTGGCAACACAAACTCATGTTAGCAGGGAGCTATTAGCTAAAACTACATGCAAAGTTCGTTGATGTAGCAGCTACACATCTGTGGCTAGAATTTTCTTTTTTTTATGGAATATCATACCTTAGTTTCAACTATATTGAGCTAACAAGGGGCAGCTTTGTGTTCATATGTGTGGTTTGTGTGGAGTTTGGGGAACTCACGATCTCCATTTCAAGTTAGCTTGCTAGGTCAGCACTAACCCTGCTTGAAGAAGAAAACAAGTGGGGGCGGGGGGGAGTAACGAGATTTGGGGAGAGGTCAGGTGACCACGTGACTATTTGCATTTAAGAGACTTCCTGCTACCAGTTGTTAGAGATGCTGCGATCGAGATTTTTCAATTCCGATCCGATTTCGATATTTTAGCTCAAAACCGATCCGATTCCGATCAAATTTCGATACCCGATTCGATACCGATTTCGATCAGATACCGATACAGCACATATTTAAGTCTCTCTATGCTGTCTGATAGCTAGCAGGCAACAAACATTTTTAGGGTTAGGTATGTATGTGTGTGCTTTGGTAATATAGTATGTAAACGATTTAGTTCATCTAATTCATTTGATGTAAAACTAAAACATAACAATCAAATTAGGGCTGGGCGATATGGCCTCTAAAGAATATCGCGATGTTTTTCGGCTATATCACGATACACGATATATATCTCGATATTTTTGAAATCTCTCATAAATGCTCAATTTAACCCTTCAGGGTTCATACACATTTTGACCAATGGATTTCCATGACTTTTCCATAAGTTCTTAACCTGTATTTTATGCACACCTGAGGTAAAAAAGAAGAAGAAAGAAAGGGCAAATGTTGTGAGCAAAGATGGATGATTTAATATTCCATAGCTCTGACCTAAGCAAATCTGACATCACTATTGTCATATCATATTTTTTTTTAGTAGTGTATCACTCAATAGTCAATACAAAAAAGAATGGCTTTTATAGAACCGAAAGCCTAGCTGCTTAGTCTGCAGATAAAACATAAAAAATTACATTTAGACTCTTATTGGCATGACGGCAACATATAAGCGGTCTGAATTTTGCATGGGGCCAGTTCTATAGTGAGGCATGGAAAGCCTCACTATACGCCATCATATCTGTGTCGTTTCACTTTTGACTGAAAAATGATGCCTGTAGTCTAGATTAAAGAAAATACATGTATGTGATGTTGACAATTACCGTAAATTCCGGACTATAAGGCGCACCGGTATATAAGCCGCAGCAGCAAAATTGACTGTTTTTTACATATATAAGCCGCACCGGACTATAAGCCGCGGGTGTTTTGATGTTTAATTACCATATGTAAGGGTTCGTGCACAGAGAGGAATGTCGGGAAAGAGATGGCTGTTTGGGGAAGCTCCCATTTATTAACATTTCAACAAAACAAGCATATCCCGCTGGGGATCTTTTCTTTTGGCATTGTGAGACGCTTAAAAATCACCATCGGCGGGAGCTTTACTCCAGATGCTGTGCAGCCAAGAACACAAGTGAAATTCGTTCTCTCGTGACCTGTGGTTCTCAACGTGATGGACGATTCACCTTTCTTGTTAACAGTCCTAGTGAGAGGCAGGTCGAACGTCAAAGGCACTTCATCCATATTTATGATCTGCTCCGGTCCGATGGAATATTCCTTGATCTTTCTTTGTGTGAATTCGCCGAAGTTTGTAATTTTCTCCTGGTAGTCGGGAGGGAGTTGCTGACACACAGTCGTCCGCGCCCTGACGGACAGTCCCTTTCGTCTCATAAATCTGAAACACCAGGATGGTCCACCTCTAAAATGTTCAATTTTCATTTAGGTGGCGACTGTTTTGGCCTTCAGTCGGATCTGAACGGTGGACACACCTCGGCCGTCTGCTCTCTGTGTCAACACCCTGATGCCAAGGTTACGTGCTGCTGCTCGATTTCCTTCTTTCCTTCTTCTTCTCGCCGCCATCGTCGTAACACAGCCAGTTCTCCATCTTTTGAAGCATGATGTTAGATTATATATAAAATAATCGAAAAAACAAGCAGCAAAGCAATGCACATAAAATGTGCTGATGAAGCTGTGTAACCTGTAAAATCCATCGATTTTGGAGGTCACCGAGTGGCCGTTTGCTTACCGTAATTACCATATGTAAGGGGTCACGCACAGAGGGGATTGTCGGGAAAGAGATGGCTGTTTGAGGAAGCTCCCATTTACCGTATTACCGTAACATTTCAACAAAACAACATAACACAACACCACCTTTGTTTATTTTTACAGTGCACACAGTGTCCGCGGTGTGGTGAAAAGAGGGCAAGAGAGGAAATTAAAACAGAAGTGGATTTATAATTACCGTAAATTCCGGACTATAAGACGCACCGGTGTATAAGCCGCGGGACCAAAATTGACTATTTTTTTCTTCTATAAGCCGCACCGGTCTATAAGCCGCGGGTGTTTTGATGTTTAATTACCATATGAAAGGGTTCGTGCACAGAGAGGAATGTCGGGAAAGCGATGGCTGTTTGGGGAAGCTCCCATTTATTAACATTTCAACAAAACAAAACAAAAGTCAGGTCACTAATCCCCAGACAAAATCACACAACAATAGGCTATATGTGCAGCAAACCTGTAACCAGAGAAGTCAAGTCACTAATGCTCGTCTTCCTCTTCTTCCTGCGTACTGAAACCACCAAAGTCCTCATCTTCAGTGTCGGAAACGAACAGGTTCAGGGTGGCTTCGTCAACCACTCTCCTCTCTCCTTCATTGTCACTCAAAACCAACGAACTCCTCTTCATCTATAGCTGTGTTTCCATTACAGTTTTTCGCAAAAGAATTGCGATATTTCTACAACTTCGACAATGTACAATTGCGACTTGTAGGCGTTTCCATTGAAGTTGCGTTTGAGTGATTCCCCGTTGCAGCAGCTGCCACAGTGATTACGCACGGGGATCTGCCCCATATCCCGTCCCCTGCATGCTCAAATCCAACCAATGGTCAATGGAAATCCCAACATGAAGTTACAATGCATATAAACGAGCCTGATTATCAATTCAAAAGAAAATGAGTCGCAAAATGTTGCTGGCTGCGTGAATGCAGTCAGCGCGACAGGCAGAGGAAAAAAGGTAGCCTAATAGCCTACAACTGGTCCGATTTAGAGATGGAGGGGGGAAAAGGCTGATTTGGTTCTATAATTGCACCTGAAACGTGTGCAATGTATTAGCCTACTCACAGTCACTGTATTCACTTCAGACAGCACCACCGCACCAGTGTGTGCTTTTCATCCTCTCATCTCGCCGCTGTGCCAAATGCGCGCACACAGGCAGCCTGCTGTCACCATGGACCGATTTCTGCCATTAAACATTATCTAATTTGCCCGGCTACGCTTTTGCACAACACTCGTCTTTCTGCTAGGTAGCGTTGCTTCAAAGTTTTCCACTTGCTGCGGAGGTTTTGACACGGCTATCGAACCTTACTTACCAAACTTATTTTCCGCTCCTTTTCCAAGGGATAATATGGGTCACATGACGTGCAAATGCGAAAAATGTGTTTCCATTACACTTTTGCGATAAACTGCTATATCGACACGTCTGAAAAACCACCTCATGATCATCTACTGCTCGTTCTCATGCTGTCGAGAACGAGCAAAGCTTTTTTTTGGTGAAAGAATCCTCCAGGGCGCTTCTTGTTAACAGTCCGAGTGAGTGGCAGGTCGAACGTCAAAGGCACTTCATCCATATTTATGATCTGCTCCGGTTCGATGGAATATTCCTTGATCTTCCTTTGTGTGAATTCGCCGAAGTTTGTGATTTTCTCCTGGTAGTCGGGGGAGGGAGTTGATGGGCTTGTGGCCGTTTGCTTACCGTAATTACCATATGTAAGTGGTCACGCACAGAGGGGATTGTCGGGAAAGAGATGGCTGTTTGAGGAAGCTCCCATTTACCGTATTACCGTAACATTTCAACAAAACAACATAACACAACACCACCGTTGTTTATTTTTACAGTGCACACAGTGTCCGCGGTGTGGTGAAAAGAGGGCAAGAGAGGAAATTAAAACAGAAGTGGATTTATAGTTAGAAAGAGTGCTAAAAAAGAGAGATTTTTTTTTTTTTTTTTTTTTTTTCTGAAAAAAATCCATAGATAAGACGCACCGTTATATAAGCCGCAGGGGCCAAAAAACGGGAAAAAAGCCGCGGCTTATAGTCCGGAATTTACGGTAGAAAGAGTGCTAAAAAAGAGAGATTTTATTTGTATTTTTTTTTCTTTTTCTGAAAAAATCCATAGATAAGCCGCACCGTTATATAAGCCGCAGGGCCAAAAAACGGGGGAAAAGCCGCGGCTTATAGTCCGGAATTTACGGTATGTAGGCTATGTGCGCATTCGTTTTCCTTATAGATCATTAGTGCTCCGCAGCTAGCTATGTTAGCTTGCATGTAACGTTAAGCGTTAGTTGATTTTGGAGACACAAACCCTGGACGTTTCATTTTGAGTAGGCTAATGCATGAGGTTCTCTATGGTTTACGCCAGCTCTGGGAGTATGAAATGCTTTAAATGCGGGGGTTTTGGTCACAACAAGCTTGTGGAGCGCTGCCCTGCAACTAGATAGCCTAACCTCAGAAACCTTGCGGGACATGTATTGCAAATTGCAATAGTGGTTGTTTTGTTAAAATTTGAAACTGTCAGCCATGGTGCGGACGCGTGATTTCGAATCGCACATAGGTTAAGGACGGGTGTGTCTGACGTTTTGGCCCTGGCCATCCTAGGCTCAACGCGGCCTCTGTGTGCTGCTGCTGCTGCTGCTGCTGCTGCATGCTGGATAGAAATCCTGGAGCGGAGTCATGGAATGGAGTGCTTATATCGGAGCCTTGGATCGGTCATTTTCGCTGGAATCCGATCCGATCCGATCCATGTTTTTTGGCTGATATCGCGCCGATATCCGATCACATGATCGGATCGCAGCATCTCTAGTTAGCATTGGCGGAGCCTGCCGTGACCCACCTAGATAGTAATAGAAGATCTATGGTTAAACCCAGGACACGTTAGAGGGACTACATCTCCCAGCATGCCTGGGGATCCACCGGGAGGATGTTGCTGGGGGGAAAAGGAGATCTGGGCTGCTTTCCCTTCTCACGGCAAACCTGAGCTAGAGACTAGGAAATAGATGCAGGGACAGAACACTGCATTTACAGTAAAGTCCCTGGAAACAAAAAAAAAATACATGTGTTTTGAGTTTGTCACACCACAGAAGCATGGTGTTATTAACCAAAATTCAGCTGGGTGGTTACTTAGTAACACATTGAACAACATACTTAGTAACCACCCAGCTCTGTCACCGGGGCTTGTAGCAGCCGTACGGTGGCTATTTTAGCGTGGCCTCTGACGCTTGTGGCCGTCACATCTGATGGCGAAGGCGGCGCTGATCCGCGGTGGCAGGCGGACGAGGAGGATCGGCGCTTTGCCCTCCCGCCCCACTGCACACTCACTGCCACTAGTTTATCCGGCTTCACACACACACACACCGACACACACACAGTACACACACACACGCGTTCACGCGCACACACACTCACACACATGCCTACACCCACGCCCCCCCCCCCCCCCACACACACACACACACACAGTACACACACACACACACACACACACCCTGGAATGCACATAAAAAAACATTATTGTGGTGATTTATGTGAGCATTATCAGGTGAAAATGTTTTAATTATGATTTATAATAAAGAAATAAAAAATACCATGTCTGTCAGCTTTTCCAATTTAAAGGGATAGGGATACCACCTCCTCCCCTCTCCCTGCTCTCTCCTCCCCCACATCCCCCTGCTCTCCCTCCCCCCTCCCCTCTCCTGCTTTCTCCTCCTTCCCCCTCCCCCTGCTCCTTCCCCACCTCCTATACTCCCCAACATTTCCCATTCCCTCCCCACCTCATCACTTTCCTGCTCTCTCCTCTCTCACATTCCCCCTGCTCTCCTCCCTTCTCCTGCTCTCTCCTCCGCTCTCTCCTATATTTTCTATATTTCTCTATCAATTGTTCAAAGTGTTATCATTATTACTGTAATTTGCTACTGTTGTGTCAGCTAGAATTAGACATATTCTCTGTGAAGCCCTCTGGGACATGCTTGTGAATTAGGGCTATACAAATAAGCTTGACTTGACTTCGGGGTTTTTTGATGTGTTATATGCGGTGCTTGCCGACAGTCAGTGTCAGAAAGAATACATAAAATGCTTCCATACTGCTCACCTGGTATAATCCAAGTCTCCACAAGCCCTGAGATGCCGAGTTGACAGGGAAAGACATAATTTACACCCTGTTTTTAGCTGAAATATAGACGGTTTTCACCAGAGCGCAACCCCACAGCACTTCCTTTTTCTCAGCATTCGGCAAACTGCAGAAATATTCACTCGACATCGTTACTTTTGTTTTCGCTGCTCAGCTGTATAGACGGTTTTCACGGAATGGTCAGTCCTGCACTTGAATATTTTTTTTTCTTTTATGTCCATAGCAAACACTGCAACAGGAAGTGAGCGGGGGTTCAATTTAGAATGTTTTTGTTGTCAAGTTAAAACCGTCTATATGCCAGCTGGCCCCTCACTTCCTCAAAGCACTAATGAGGTTTTCCATCTTCCATGATTGGAATTTGGAAACCCTCATTAGTGTTTTGGGTTAGGGTTATGGTTATGCATGATGTGTTTTTTACATGCATGTATTAAGTTGTGTGTTGGAGACAAACGGCTCTGCCTTAGCGTGATCTAGAGGTGTGATTTACCCATAACTGCCCTGCCTATGTGGTCTAGATGTGTGATTGGCTCAAAAGGCTGACAGAGTTGTGTCTAACGTATATAGAGTCAAAGAACAAATGCAGAAGTCACAAGCAGAGAGAGATGCAGCATGGCGAGGTCTGCTGCCCGACGACGAGAGGAACTTGAAATAACTGAGCTCAACGACGATCCTCTCGTGACGGCTAATTCTGCTGAGAGGCGTCAGCGGGTAGCCAACAGAGATGAGCGGGTAGCCAACAGACATGGTAAGAAAAAATCATTTGAAGATTTCACATTTCCTTGATACATTCCTTGATTCAACAGCAGTGAGCAGTTGAAATGGTATTGTGAGCTGCTGTCCTACCAGGGATTCCGCTAGGATGTTTTTCTGGCTGGCCAATGCAGCCGGTATCGTTCCGAAATTCCGGCCTTATAGAATATTTACCGGCCCAGTCAAAATGTAGCGATTGAAAAAAGATCGATATATTTTTTTAAATACATAACATATTTTCAGCAAACAAAATTTTCATTTGAAAATCATTTTTGTTGCTGTTTATTTAAAAAATAATTATCTATGCATTATTATCTGTGCTTGCAGTGCAAAGGGAGCGAGGCGAGCCTCACCGCTCGTTAATTAATTAATTAATTTGGTTCGGGTTTGAATTTACGTTCAGAAATAATATTTAAACAGCAATAATTATCTATGCATTATTATCTGTGCTTGCAGTGCAAAGGGAGCGAGGCGAGCCTCACCGCTCGTTAATTAATTAATTTGGTTCGGGTTTGAATTTACGTTCAGAAATAATATTTAAACAGCAATAATTATCTATGCATTATTATCTGTGCTTGCAGTGCAAAGGGAGCGAGGCGAGCCTCACCGCTCGTTAATTAATTAATTAATTTGGTTCGGGTTTGAATTTACGTTCAGAAATAATATTTAAACGGCAATAAAACACACAAAAACGAAGGCTATGATGCAATCATCCAAGAAATGTATTTGATCTATATAAGGGCGTCTTCTTTACTCGACTTGGTGGCTTTAGTGTGCTGTTTTATGGCAGTTTGCTGTCGCGTTATGAGCAGCTGATGTGTGGTGCGCAGATATTTTCAAATTGATAGTCTTTGGTGAAGCCGTTTTTCTCACCCACCTTTTCACAGATGGTGCAGAACATTTGATCTTTTCCCTCCACATTTTCACGTGTAAACCTTCTCCTGCCATTCTGGGTTCAAAATATTTGGTATTTTTTTGCTTTTGCCGGCGGTCGCAGTGTTTCCTCTTCTTCTCAGGAGTAGCAGGAACTTGATGCTTTTCTGTCGTCTTTCTGGCCTCGGCTGAAGTACTGAAGCATCATCATTACGTAAAAAATAACTTGACCAGCTACAGTATGTCTGCTTTGCCATTTTGATCTTGTCAAAGCGTTGTCAGCCGCCCGCCGCCGCGGGATGCTGCTGCAGCGCAGTGTGCGGATGGTGAATGGCGGACTACAGTTAAAGAGACAGCGTCGGCTAGATTTGTCCTTTTTTCACCAAACACCGACCTCACATAACAGCTAGGGATGGGCATTTCTAGCAAAAACACTATTAGAAATTCGCTGGCCAAAGTCGACTTTTAATCGAAATTCGAAAATAAAAATAAAAATGTAAAAAAAAAAAAAAATGTTTTTTTTTTTTTTTTGGTGAGTGAAATGTTGCATTGTCTCCCCTGATTCTAAGTCTAAGGCTTTATTAATTAATATAAATAATAAATTAATATGTGGATTTTTAGCTCAAACAAGCATTGCACCACTGAAGTAAAGAACATGTTACATGACATTGACATTTTCGAAAAATAAAAAACAGTTTTGACAATCATGAGTGGTTCATTAAATATTTAGTAGGCTCAGGTCTGAGTGCCAAAGGGGTGCCAAAGTCACCCCCTCTCCCTCTTCATGGGATTTCATCCGCCATTCATTTTTCCATAAACCTTGCTTAAAATGCTTATAAAAATTGTTTTACTTGCTCAAACCAAGTGATTCGACTATACTTAGAATCAGGGGAGACAATGCAACATTTCACTCACAAAAAATAATAATAATAATAATAATAATTTTTATTTTCGAATTTCGACTTTCAATAATAAAAGTCCACCTTGATAATAACAACGATTATTCGAAAATTCGAAATTCGATGCCCATCCCTAATAACAGCAGGGTGAAAATATATAAGGCTATATATACAAGTGTATATTTAAGTTGTAGCCTATTGGCAACATCACTTAGGCTATAGATCACACAATATTAGGCTAGTTTATATAACACATTTATTTATTTGGCATATTTCCAACTGGCCAATTGAGCCGGCGACCTCTTAATTTACTGGCCCACGGGAACAAATACCGGCTAATTGCCAGCTAACAGAATCCCTGTGTCCTACATGTGAATGTTTGTTCCACAGAGGGAAACGTTTACAAGCTGGTCTTGGTGAGCTTTGGGCTGCTGTGTGCTACACAAGCTGCTCTCAACGTCTCTCTGCGTCTCATCGTGCGTGAGTGTCTTTCTATTTTCAAATCCTTATGTTTGGTCACTGCCAAGAGAAGCAGATATCTCAATTCCTCCAACCTAGAAGGACTCATTCAACGAACGTGGTTTTCTCTGACAACTGCTTTCAGATAATTCAGATGTGAAGAAGCTTGAGCTGCTGAAGATGGAGAGAGACCAGTTACAGGCCAGTTACAACAACCTGACTAATGAGAGAGACCAGTGGCAGACCTGTTGCAACAGCCTCACTATTGAGTTACAGACCATCCTGGGAGATAATTTATGTTCACAGAGTGAGTAAATTTTGATCATAATAAGTTAAATGATATCATTAAAGTACGTGTGAAAGCAGTTCACATATTATTTTGTGTGTGAGTGTGATCATTTAACACCTTTTGTTTTGTTTTGTTGTGTTGATTTGTCGCAGCCCAAAGGTGTAATTGTTGGACTAAATTTGACTCTAAGTTGTACTACGTCTCTGCTGAGCTGAAAACCTGGGAAGAGAGCAGGCAGGACTGTCTGAAGAGAGGAGCTGATCTGGTGGTCATCAACAGCAAAGAGGAACAGGTGTGTGTGTGTGTGTGTGTGTGTGTGTGTGTGTGTGTGTGTGTGTGTGTGTGTGTGTGTGTGTGTGTGTGTGTGCGTGTGTGCGTGTGTGCGTGCCTGCGTGCGTATGTGTGCATGCGTGGGTTTTAGCTTGCGTGCGTGAACCCTCTAATTGTGTCTCCACAAACAGGACTTCCTGGTTGGACTAAAGAGGACGGTGTGGATTGGTCTGACAGACAGAGATGAAGAAGAGACCTGGAGATGGGTGGATGGATCACCTCTGACCACAATGTAAGATCTGATCACATTTGTTCTGACTGTGTGTGAGACTTCAGAGTCACTGTACAGTATGGATGATGGGCCCTATCTTCCGACAGGTGATATCCCCTATTAGCGTTTGCACACCTGTTTTGCACGTGCCTTAATGCAGGCAAGATAACAGTCCGCCTTGCGCATTTGTCCAGGTGTTCTGCTGAGTTTTGCTCCCCCGCCCAGCAGCAAAAAAGCATCCCCACCTCACGGGAGCATACTTGTAATGATTTATACAGAAATGTAACTGTTTAAAAGTGATATAATTGTCTGGTAGACGTGACCTCCCTGATTTCTAAGTTAAAACAGCCATGAAATATGTTGGGGATGCAATTCTCGGCGGGGATGCGCAAACGTTCACGGCAGGTGTCGCAAGCGCAAATTAGAGCCGTGCCAAAATCATCTGCGCCCCAAAATGCCTGCACAAACGGGATTTGGGCGGTCTTAACTACCAGAATTATTCACGGGTGTGGCCAGGCAATGCTGGGCAATACGTCAATCAAAACCAAACAGATTCCCGTCTCGCAATGGCTGTTTGCACGAGGCATGCAATATGCTGTAATTCGTAACACAGTGTGTTACGCAGTGTGTTAGAGTGTACTCACTCGTGCGAGGACAGAGAGAGCTTATTGACAGATCGTCTGTGGTGCCAACGACCCTCTGGGTTATGAAGGTGAATAGCCTATGTCCATTGTCCAACAAGTTTTCTCAATTAATTTCCCTCTTTGCGATGTGATAAAAGTTTCTCAGTGAGTTATAGTTGATTGCCTCACTGAATTATCTGCTAACACCCAATTTTAGCAGCATAATTTGATGTCCTGGCATGGCAATGCTGTGCTAATGACATATCCAAAAGGAATTTTACTCTGCACTGCGCTGCGCTGCACGGAGATTATGGTGCGCAACCCAGGCAGCGAGGTATTTGCGCGTAAGAGGTCCTTTTCAAAGCTCTTAGCGCAAAGTAATTGCGCGCTGCTGACGATAGGATAATCCCATCTATCCCCACATTTTAGCGCTGAAACGCCTGTTTTGGCATGTGGCAGCCTATGCCCAGTACAATTATAACAGGCATGCGCTTGTGTCCGCCCCCAATTTTCATTGCACACGGTGTTAAACGAGCGCAAACGCTAAATTAGCGCTTTTGGGAAGATAGGGCCCGATGTCTTCACTACAGGCTTTGACTCCTTGTCCTCCTGTGTTTCAGGTACTGGGGACGGTGGCAGCCTGACAATTATAACAACGCAGACTGTGTTTTGTTAGCAAACGGATGGAGTGACGAGTCATGTGACGTAAATAACAACTGGATCTGTGAGAGGAAGGTGTGACAGGTCCTCAAAACAGCTTTGATTTGATAGTCCTTTATTAATATTTACCTAAATGGCTTGGAGTCAAAAGGGTGTATAAGTGCATTATAGTAGATTTGACATGAGAGTCAAGACTCAGATCAGCTGCTGTTACAGCTGCTGTCTCTCAGTATAACATGTTTAGTTTATATCAGTGGTTCTCAACTGGTTTAGCCTCACGACACATATTTTTCCTCATATCCCGACCCAAATTTCAGAATTTTCCCTTGCCAAAATTTGGCCTAACTTTGGGGCATTATCTGCATTGTCCGGTGTCCTTTTTCATGCACACATCCGCGACCCACTCAAAATGTCCCCGCGACCCACTCAAAATGTCCCCGCGACCCACTCAAAATGTCCCCGCGACCCACGAGTTGAGAACCACTGGTTTATATAATCTCTTTGCAAAATGTTGGTCAAACTTTAAGGAGCGTTCCAGCATCATTGAAGTTTGCTCATTTCCTGCCTTCCTTGGCTGTTTTACATCACTGTACAGTTTCCAGTATTATTATTATCTTTTGAGATATTTGCTATTTTTACTATATTTTAATTGTTTTTAAAAGTAACTGCTTTGAAATAAACGCTGTCTAAATGTAATAAGTTAATCCCAAATAAGAGGGTGTCAATATTAACACAGAATTGTATATAATGCACAATTTTTTTTCCTGTCCACCACCAAATGCACACAACTTGAATACATGTCATACAATCAACAAATACAGACCACACAAGGTGGAAGTTATATCTTAAAACCAAACCGTGTTTCATGAGCATATTATGCACGTCAAAAACTTATCTCTATTCACAAATTGTCAAATCTGCATTCACAAATCTCACCTGGATTCAGTTGCATTTGTTTGTGAATTTCTCAGATGATTCTGGCCCTATAAAACCACACTTTGTTTTACATAGGTTATTATCTAACCACCCCCCCCCCCCCCCCGATCTGTTTGATTAAGGGATTAATTAATCATTCTAGTCCAGTTTTGATTGACAGAAGGCGGGTCCTAACATAACCACAGAGGTTCATTCAAAGAGTGTTCATTCAAAATGAAGGACTACCTTTCCTGACTGAAAAGTTCACTCTCTGTCTCTAGCTTTTTTTTTTTTTTTCTTAGTCCAATGAATTGTGGGCACTATCAGTGTTCCGTTGTCTATATCCTATACAGTATGTAACGTTCATAATTATAGTAGGCTACTATACTTTTTCCTAAGTTTATCGTGTTGTGCACTCAGTACCTAGTCTCTTAAAACAGACTGTATCATCTACATCCGGCGAATGCAGCTATATACAGTCTGTACGTTACACCCCCAGAACATGCACAAGGAAGTTGGGAAAAAAACCTTCAGACTGGAAGGAAGTTCGACAAAATCCAACCAATCACGACACGTGTGTCCACGAAAAAAAAATCTGATTGGACTAATGAGCGGAAGACCCGCCTTAAAAAAATTCTCATTGGACTAATGAGCGGAAGACCCGCCTTTCTGCTTCCCATTCCGGTTGGTGCATGATTCTCCCTCACGAAGTACAGACGGTATGGCGGAAGCATTTGAAAATTGTGGAAGCCAACTCGTCTGTTCTAAGAGACTACTCAGTACCCCTCCTAATTAAGCCATATATCAGTCATGAGACTGATTCCTATCAGCAGCTGTGGCTGCTAGATGCTACTTTCTCTTTTGTAAATAACTCAAAGTTGTGTGGGTGTGACCATGTCTCCATTAATATACAATCAAGTGATGGTAATTGTAATACTTCTGATCTGAGATAGCACCCATGGTTAAAAATGGTTCTGGGGTATGATGTGTTTCCATGGCGATGTACTCATGTTTTCATATACTTTGGTTTCACTTCCTTCATGTGGTTGTTAGTAGCTTGATGTATTTTCTAGATGTCTTTTTTAAAAGCTTTTGAATAAACTTCCTCTTTGTCAAAAGAGAATGTTGTGTTTAATCCCTGACCAGCAGGGGGAGAAAAGCAGTGAAGAAAATGTACTGAAAGACATGAGGAGACAGAGTACTGATGACATGATGAGGAGATGTGATGGCTGTTTGGATTTTGCTCTTAAGATTGCAACATTGTAACAGATGACATTCAAAATGCAATGAGATAAATAAGTCAAATCAGAGTCAGAGTTTATTTGTATCGGCCTGAAACTTAGTGATAATATTTCTTGATTTTGGTTACACCTTTGGTGACTGATCATTGTTTTGGTTGTTATCTGCTCAATGTAAACTCTGGCTCAACATAATATTAAAGACATTCACTGTAAACTTCTCCAGTCTCATATTTATTCCAAACAGGAAACATGCAGGAAACATAACATGCATCAGTTCCTCTCTGCCAGGGAATTCTTCCCCCGAACCCGCATAGGTGCAAAAGCAAATATAAAAGTTTTCAATTAGCTACAGCTTGAATCACAATTCAGATTCAGAAATTATCTCTCAGAGAGAACACAATGTACATTTACAGAGAATTACAAATCTAGTTTTTTAGAAATTAATAAAGGTGTGTCTCAGGGATCCATTTTAGCGCCAGTTTTATTTTCCATTTTTATAAATGATCTGGGAAAGGGAATTCACACTGCCAAGCTGCATTTATATGCAGATGATAGTTATTTACGCAATTGCTCCCTCCCCTTCACAGGCAATTGAGGATCTCCAGTCTGCCTTTAACTGCCTACAAAGATCCCTTTTTGATCTTAAACTTGTTTTAAATACAAAAAAAACTAAATACATGGTCTTTACAAGGGCTGGTTTACAGCCAGGGGATCTTGCTAATGTTTCTACCCTAAAGGGAAACAGCCATAGAAAAGGTCTCATCCTATAAATATATTGGGCTATGGTTAGACGAGAAACTATTTTAATGTGCATATTAGGAACCTCACAAAAAAACGTAAAATATATATATATTTAAAAATAAATGTTTCTTTCGTATTAAGAAATGCTTCTTTTTTTAGGCTAGAAAGAAAGTAGTTCAAGCTACATTCTTGCCTATAATAGACTACTGTGATATAATATATACTTGCATGCTGCCTCCTCCTTGCTAAAGAAACTTGATTGTGTTTAACATGCCTCTTTGCGCTTCATCACTAATGCCAAGTGGCTTACTCACCACTGTGTGCTATATCAAATGATAAGTTGGGAGGAAATTGCACATGTACTGTATATCTTTATATATAAAGCCATCCTAGGGAAGCTTCCTCCATATCTCTGTGGTCTACTTTCCTTTGCTTCTAGCAGGTACCATACCAGGTCCACTAGATGGCTACTCTTAAAAACTCGTACTGAGTGCGTACTGAACTAGGAAAGACGGCCTTCTCTCACTATGCACCTCTGACATGGAATGGACTACAAGAACTCATCCACTTAGACAGCCTGGTCCCGTTTGGTGAATTTGAAGCTCTATTGCAGAACGTTTTACATGAAGAATGCATTTGTTTTTCGTAGATTGACTGTATATGACGACTGTATCATCCTCATTCAGACACTTTTATTACCATGTTGGTCTCTTGTGTTGTTTTGTGTGTGATGCATTGTATTTCAGATGCATGTACCTTTTGTTCTGTGTTCTGTGTGTGACTACCTAATTTAATGACTGCTGCTGTCTTGTAAAAGAGATCTTGTATCTCAATGGGCCTTCCTGGTTAAACAAAGGTTAAATAAAAAATAATATAAATAAAAACAATCAATTAGTGCTAACGAGTGACAAAATTTACTTTAAAATACATTGTGTAGTTTAGGTTAGTAGTGGTTTATCCGGTTTCACACACACACACACACACGCACGTGCACGCGCACGCACACGCACACACTCACACACACTCTCACACACAGACTAGGGATGTCGACGGTTAACCGTTAACCGGTTAACCGCCGACAACGTCATTGGTCGGTTAAGCATGTCGGTCAAACGGTTAATTTGCATATTAAATTGGCATACAACGTGTTGCCAATATGGTGTTTTTTTCCCTCCTTCGCGGTAAGCAACAATGTTAACTAGCCTAAGTAGTTACTGTAGCAGCATTATATAGGAATTAAAAGCTCCTGCCACTGCCAGAACAACATTCATTTAGAGAAAGGCTTTTCCAAATGGAAAAGCAGTGTGCACTGCCACTGTCCGCCTCTCCCCCCGCGTGCGAGATGTGCTCTGTGATAAACTCAGCTCCACACATGCGCCACACCCCCGCCTCCCCTCTGCTTTGACCAGACGGGAGAAGACACCCTGCCCTGTGCAGACTACAGCGAGCCAGTCAGTCATGCTCCTTCTGTGTTCCAGCCACTGTCATGATACCATGAGGTTACTTTCAATGACGCGTTTCAAAACAAGCTGCGTCTTCCACATCGATTCACTGAGGAATCCACACTTTTACCGTAAATTGAGTTCTCTCCGGGTCTGTCTGTCTCTCAGGTGTAATAATCCCACAACGATTACAGCAAGAGTGAGAATGCTCTTCTAAACACATCGGCTATTAATATATAATTATTTCTCTGCATCTCATATTAGATCGGTAAAAAGTTTGGACAGCCTGCCTCATTTGTTCATCCTCCCGAGTCCCGCAATGCTGACAGCTGTCAGCGTGCGGACTTGCTGCACTCGTCGTCATGTCGTGCAGCCGGACACACAGAGAGCATACAGCCCTCGTCGCAGATAAAGAGAGAGAGGGAGAAGCGTGGAGAGAGAAGCAAACTATTTTTTTGCACATCTCAAAAGCAGGTAAACCACTGTTGAATTAGTGAGAATGTCAGAAGGAGAGAGCAATAAGCGCTTCGTCAGTGCGCCCTGCAGCGTGAAGGCTTGGGGCGGTGTCTTGATGTGCTATTCAAAGTGGAAATTCGTTCAATTAGCGACACGTTTCGTTCTGAGCTTTTAAAATTAGTTTCTGCTGGTTTTATTAGACTATTTACGACACATGCAGTAAGATAATTCATTTAAGAATTGTGAGCGTGAGTATGGGTTTTTTCCCTCCGTATTTCCCCCTTCTGCAAATGCGTGCAGCTCCTCATAGCCTATCCGAGGAATGTTTTTGTTTAGATGGCTGGAGGATTTAACTTGTCTTCTCGTTTTGTTAATGTGTTTTTTTCTGCTTGTAGATGTAAAAATAAACGCTTTCTACTGAAAAAAAATCAAGCATTTGGTAGGCCTAAGGTTTAATGGGGCACAGACAGTAAAATAGCGCATTTTAATCTTCTCGGTTAACCGACAGTTGTCGGCTAATGAGTGTCGGTTGTCGGTCAAGAAAAATTATGATTTTCGACATCCCTAACACAGACACACACACGCACACACCCTGGAGTGCAATTTTTTTAAGCATTATTGGAGTGATTTATGTGAACATTATCAGGTGAAAATGTTTTAATAATGATTTATAATAAATAAATAAAAAATACCATGTCTGTCAGCTTTTCCAATTTAAAGGGATAGTTTGGGGTTTTTGATGTGGGGTTATATATGCGGTGCTTGCCGACAGTCAGTGTACTACAGCGCCGTGCCAGTTTGGAGAAGAAAAAAAAACAAGCCAAAAAAAACAACAGAAAAAATACATAAAATGCGTCCATACTGCTCAGCTGGCATAATCCAAGTCTCCACAAGCCCTGAGATGCTGAGTTGACAGGGAAAGACATCATTTACACCCTGTTTTTAGCTGAAATATATGCCAGCTGGCCCCTCACTTCCTCTTCCTCGTCTTGCATCTGGCTCCAGTGCCCTGCTGCACTGCTGCACCACAATACGCAGGATATGGGCCTTTGTTTTATTTTATATTTGTATCTCTTGATTGAGACTCCACAGACTTCTGTTGTTTGTATTGCATGCTAGACTGGGGGTGCAGGTTATTGGTTGGTTGGGCCTCGCTTGATATTTGAGGTGATGTGCTGAGGGTGGGGGCGGGGCTTAATCTCATAGCCCTAAAAGGCAGGGTAAACACAGGTGCAAGCAAAACACTCATGAGGGTTTCCAACTTCCATGATTGGAATTTGGAAACCCTCATTAGTCCGTACGTACGTCCGTACGATGTTTGTTAACGCGATATCTGAGGAACACCTTGACGGAATTTCATCAAATTTGCCTCAAACATCGACTTAGACTCAAGGATGATCTGATTAGATTTTGGTGGACAAAGGTCAAGGTCACTGTGACCTCTCAAACGCCATTTTCCAGCTTGTTAACGCGATATCTCACGAATGCCTTGACGGAATTTCATCAAATTTGCCTCAAACATCGACTTACACTCAAGGATGATCTGATTAGATTTTGGTGGTCAAAGGTCAAAGGTCAAGGTGAGCTCTCGAACGCATTTTCAAGCTTGTTAACGCGATATCTCAGGAATGCCTTGACGGAATTTAATCAAACTTATCTCAAACATCGACTTGGACTCAAGGATGAACTGATTCGATTTTGGTGGTCAAAGGTCAAGGTCACTGTGACCTCTCAAACGCCATTTTCCAGCTTGTTAACGCGATATCTCACAAATGCCTTGACGGAATTTCATCAAATTTGCCTCAAACATCGACTTGGACTCAAGGATGAACTGATTTGATTTTCGTGGTGAAAGGTCAAGGTCACTGTGACCTCACGAATGCCATTCGCAAGTTCGTTAAAGCGATATTTCAAGAACGGCTTGATGGAATTTCTGCCAATTTGGCTCAAACGTCGACTTGGGCGCAAGGATGAATGGATTACATTTTGGTGATCAAAGGTCAAGGTCACTGTGACCTCTCCAACACCATTTTCAAGCTTGTTAACGCCATATCTCAGGAATGCCTTGACGGAATTTCATCAAATTTGCCTCAAGGATGGCCTCAAGGATGAACCGATTACATTTTGGTGGTCAAACTTCAAGGTCACTGTGACCTCACAAACACCATTCCCAAGTTGGTTAACGCAATATGTCAAGAATGGCTTGATAGAATTTCTTCTGATTTGGCTCAAACATCCACTTGGAAGCAAGGATGAACTGATTCCATTTTGGTTATCAAAGGTCAAGGTCACTGTGACCTCTCGATTGCCATTTTCAAGCTTGTTAACGCGATATCTCAGGAATGTCTTGATGGAATTTCTTCCAATTTGCCTCAAATGGCGATTTGGACTCAAGAATGAACTAATGGCGGAGGCATAAGTCCGCGTTGCGGTCGTTCTAGTTTGTTCATGTTTCTAACAATTGGCCAAGTTAGTAGTTAGTTTATGGGATAGGAATTCTGCCAGATGACAGGCACTAGGCGCCATTTTCTACTTCATTTGGAAGAGAAAATTATCCTGAAATGAACATTTGATTGACAGCTGCATGTCTTGATATGATTGGTTGAAATGGGGTAGAAATTTGATAGTACTAGGTGACGTCAGCAAACTGTACATTACTGTTATCAATGAAATCTTGAAAAATGAACTTTTGATGTGAAAAAGTGTGAAAAACTAAAGAAATTAGATTTTTGATTTTTGTGATTTTTTTTTTGCATACATTATTAAATAGGTGCACTGCATACCCAGGTATTTGAACTAAAAGAAAAGGAAAGTCATTTTTGGGTTCAGCTCGACTTTAACACCAGTTACTGTACACGCTCACGGTCTCACCTCCACGGATGAGATCCGAACAAGGAAATACTGCTTTTTCATTTTACGCCCCTAACAAGTGGAATAGGCTCCAGGACAGTCACTCTAAAGCTGGAGCAATTGATCTCTCTGGACTCATTTAAAGTACTCCTGGAGAGCAGGATCCTCAGGTATGATAATTCAACATTAACCACCTGGCAGCACTGGCCTACATACCCTTTCTCCAGGGGGCTTCGCCAGTATAATGGGAGTCTTCTGAAGGAGTGCTGGAGGATCCTCACTCCCATCCTGAAACAAGGAAGAACTGTGAGTCACGATTCCAATGGCATGCAGCTATTTTAAGGCTAGTCTAAGCCTAAAACTGGTCATTCTCAGGTTGGACCAGTGGTGTAGTCTACCTTTTTTCAGAGGGTATACTGACTCTGTCGCGTTTTTCCTTGACAGAAAAAGTCTGCCTTCAAGCGCCTAGTCGGCTTGAAAATAGAACTCACGCCTAAACGATAAAATCGGCACAGCTCAAGCGAGGCGTGGGTACACGCAAGGTTCACGTTGAGGCGCCCTGCGTACACAGCCTCATTGACTAGAAAGGACGCCTATTTAAAAGCGTGGGTAAAGGCAAGGCTTGGCTGCCCTGTGTGAACGTAGGGTAACACAGGGTGAATTTTATGAATGGAAAGTGAAAACGATACGTATCATAGCGCATTTCCCAGTGCACATACGCAAATCTGAGTCATTTCGCAGTGTGTATATGCTGTATACCTGCGTATCACGTAGACTACACCACTGGGTTGGACTACTAGGGTAAAGACTGTTTACACAACAATCAAGAAGTAGGAACAGGTAGCCTACATATACAGAGGCAAAGTGAACGTCACTTCCTGCTTCAGCACTGTACCAGAGATTTTTATCCGCCATTTATTTTCCCATAGACATTTCGTAAAATGCTTCTAAAATAGTTGTACTTCGTCGACCCAAACGGTTCAGCTAACGCTATAATCGGGAGAGACCATAGAACATTTCACTCGGACCAAAACTTTAAAAAAACAAGATCGAATTTGTTTTTCCTTTAAACCCGCATTTTCTTAACGTTTTGGTCCCAGTGAAATGTGATGCGATCTCTCCTGTTTCTAAATATATATGTACCGTTTGGTTTGAACCAGTAAAGCTCTTTTTATAAGCATTTTACAAAATGTGTATGGGAAAATAAATGGCGGATGAAAATCTCTGGTACAGTGCTGAAGCAGGAAGTAGGCGGTCACTTTGCCTCTCTATAGGACGAATCAAATGGTAAATGGTAAATGGACTGCATTTATATAGCGCTTTTATCCAAAGTGCTTTACAATGTGCCTACATTCACCCATTCACACACCGAAGGCGGCCAGCTGCCACGCACACCATCGGGAGCAATTTGGGGGTCAGTGTCTTGCCCAAGGACACTTCGACATGTGGACTGGAGGAGCCGGGGATCGAACCACCGACCTTCTGGTTGGTGGACGACGCGCTCTACCTCCTGAGCCACAGCCGCCCCAATCAGCGTGACGTCACTTGCCACCCAGAAATGCGGAACCCCGGGGCAGTTAATAGTATGAGTTGTGTCAAACAAACATTAATATCTAAAAAACTATACATCGTTTATATTTTGACATTCTGAGTGAGAGCAGAAGTAGCTCAAGAGTTTAATGTATACTATATGGATGTCGTGTTAAGGTTGTGTGAACTGTCGCAGTTTTTAAAATGTAAACAGAGTTAACTGGCTATAGGACGAATCAGCGTGACGTCACTTGCCACCCAGAAATGCTGAACCCCACCACGGCAGTTAATAGTATGAGTTGTGCCAATCAAACGTTCATATCTCAAAAACTATACATCACATCGCTTATATTTTGACATTCTGAGTGAGAGCAGAATTAGCACAAGAGTTTGATGTATAAGATATGCATGTCGTGTTAAAGTTGTGTGAACTGTCACAGTTTTTTATAATGTAAACAGAGTCAAGCCGGCGAGAGCAGACACTCACGCCTCGCGCCACTTGGGCTCCATAGGGTTCCATAGAGACAGTCCGCATGTCTGGGAACGCCCACAAAATGTTAAACGTCTGGCGCGCGAGTGGGGTAAAACTGCCGATATATCTCATGGACTCAATCACCAAAAGACGGTGCTGCGGCTCTAAACTACATGTTTGGGGGTTCTAGAGCAGAACACAAGACCTCTGCTCTGATGTGCGTTTACTGGGGTGGTTAAATCCCCGATCGTGTCTGCCTGGGCTGGGCTATCAGCTAAATTCTAACTTTGCTGAATGGATAGAACGGGGGTTTTTACCCCACCCTGACCACGCCCCCAGCCAGGCTGAGCCAGCTAACGCAGCGTCTATTGTGAGCGTTCCTAGAGCCTGTATGGGCGTTCCCAGGCATGCGGACTGTCTCTATTGCCGTTGCCACCCAGTGACGCGGTTTGTTTACCAAAATGCTGCTCGGCTGATCCCTCGTTTAGTGTCTATAGCAAGTTTGACTAAAAGTCACATTTAATTAAGACGAGACTACAGTAAGTCTATCTTTATGCAAGTACACCCTGTAAAAGCAAAACAAACACTCAAACATGCATTACCCTGCGCTCTCTGGGGTAGTCCCGATCGCGGCTGGGACCGGAGAGGTTTTGCCCCGGAGGACCTGCTTCCCTCTCTCCCCGGCGGCGCCTCCTCCTGCGGCCCTGTCCGTACATCCCGGGCTGACTGTGGCCGGACTCCGACATGCCGATGCTCACCTAAGATCACACTAAAACACGACAACTGATGGCATTAGCTAGAAAGCTAGCATTAGCTACATTAGTCGGTCCAGTGATGTAGCGAGCTAACGTCAACAGAAAGCTAGCATTAGCTACATTAGTCGGTCCAGTGATGTAGCGAGCTAACGTCAACGTTAATGTCGTAATGCTAAATGTTAACGTTACCGAAGCGAGAGATTTGTTCTCAGCGGTGATGCTACTGTAGGTAACTGCGTGTTCAGTCTGCTTCCCGAAGACTCACTTGTCAATAAACGTAAATAACGATAGCATACACTTTCCCTCAGGAAGCGCATGTTTTGCAATACGACGGTACCCGCTTGGGAGTTTTGGGTTACGAATATTAGCGCGCTGGAAGGAACTCCACCCAACCGGGCATTCAGATTGTAACAATCAAACGCACCGCGTTCGTCTGCCAAATGATCTCGCTAAGAAACATCATAATGAAGTTTGTAGTTCCGGGCCTGAGATCTCACTTATTAAAGCAGAGATTGCTTAAACTGGTTCACACACGTTCTTCACACAATAATAAATGAATAAACCTGCCGCTCTCTAGACAAGTAACCATAAAAAATAACGCATTATCCAAGACGCCTTCAAAGGCCTTACAGTTTATTTTTCTTCTTCTAAACCTGCATAATTTGAAAATCATTTTGATGCCATTCATAAATTGACATTGCTTTACATCTGTTAGTTAAATCACTACTGACTAAATAGCCATTTTTAACATGATGAAAGTTGCGAGAAACAGTCTCTGATGCATTCTGGGAATTGTATGCCTCATATGAGGCCTCATAACCCCGCCTCTTCCGGCTACAACAGGATATTCGATAGCATAGCATTAGCAATAGCAATGAGGAGGCGCCATTAATAACATGTCTGTCTTCAAATTGTCCCGTGTTAAGAACGTTATTTACATCTAAACACGCGTCAGAGATGAATATCGATTAGAGACAGGCTGATTTATCCTATAGGCTCAGTGATTACAGCTATAATCGATGATAGTTTTTGTTTTTGTTTCTTATAAGTAACTGGGTCGGACTACATCACCGTTTGGCTCAATCCACACATTGTATCACCGTACGTCGCTCCGCAGCAGTGTTTGACCTAAATGTTAGGTCGTGTTGTGGATAGAGTCAAGTTTCCCTGAGCTGGTGAAAGTGAAAGTCTCCTGAGTCTTCTGACTGTTTGTTAGTGGCTCACCTGTCTTCTTCGTCCACGAAAATACACGTTGGGGCGGGGGAACCAGAAGTGCGAACCAGCTTTAACATTTGGCAGACTGACCAGTGCTGATTGGTGGTCGGGTGTATGCCAAGTGGAGCTCTCTTCATTTCAAGTATAGGTAACGTACGTCTGTTTTGTGAGGTGTGTGTGCTAAACAACATAACGTTATCCATGCTATTATCATTGTTGAGTTGGGTTCTCTTACATACAATGATGACCACTTTGAGTTAGACTCGAACGTGCTTTACTTTATAACCGGCAGGCTTGTACCACATAGTCAGTGACAGCTACATACATGTCACGTGTAACAAGTTTGGGGGTGTTGTGTAGCTTCTGTTAGCCGACAGGTCACATCTTGACCCCGGAACTGATACTGCGCCGCGCCTGTGACGTCATCGACAGCGCACACGCCAAACAATAACGCCTGTGACGTCATCGACAGCAGGTCACATGCCAAACAATAACATTACACACCACAATCATGATGGCACATACATGCATTTCCTACCAACATGGCATTTTACAGTACAATACAAATATTGGCTGTGTTTTTCATTTGATTGGATTAATCGGCTGTTAATTTATTACAATTAAAACTCTTATTTTCCGGCCAAGATGGCCATGTGATGATGCTGTGTGTGTATTGTAAAACGCTGTATTGGTAGGAAAATGCATGTGACATCATGCGAATACTATGGATACGTCATGCTGTCAATCCTTTAGGAGCCAAGTTCAGCTCTACAGTATGTCCTGGAGTAAGACTGGAGCAGTGATGAAGACTGGTATCTATCAGCAGACACACAGGCCGGCTGTTGGTGCAGACCAGGCGGAGAAATGTTGGGAGTGTGGAAAGAGATTCAAGGACATTAGACAGATTGATGTCACATTACAAAAGCCACGATGTCCAGGCCACCTGCCACTAGGCCTGCACGATATGAGGAAAATCTGCGATGTGCGATAACATTGTTCAATATAGCAATGACGATACGACTTGCGATAAATAAACAAATATTAAAGTATGCATATTAGCTATACAGTTCCTATGTCTTTCTGCTTTAATAATGCTAACATAGACCCCAAACGCCTATGCCCACTGAATAGAGAAATTAAATACACACTGACTCTAGCTAAAACTACACACAGCGTATTTGGGCTTTGGCACAAGGGAAGGGTGTACGCTGGATTTACAACACAAGACAAAATGATCAGATGCTGAGTGGGAATGCATGACGCATGTAAATAAAACCACTTTTGTGATTCATTGCGTTTCAGGCAGTCTTTGCGATGTGTTTATTGCGCATGTTCATATTGCGATGACGATGAAAATACGATTAATTGTAATTGATTACTTAATCTGCGAGGTGACTTTCCGGCGCAAGACGTCACTCCACACACCTGAAGAATGCACATGATGCACAGTGTATGTGTGTGCACACCTGTGACCACATCCTTTGCTGGCCCTGTGTCTGCAATCGTACCATCTAGCCCTTCCTTTACATCCCTGTCCTCTTCGCGCCCAGGCTCGGTTTCCACAGACATTCAAACTATTAAACATTGATTCTCCAGCAGAAGCCACCTAACTGTCACTCAGGTGGTCCTGCAGAAGAGCGCCACAAATCCACAGGTGACTTGTCACGACGCAGAGTAATACACACAGCCGGCCCCCCCAATTATGTCCTCCTCTCAGAACATGACAACTTCAGAGTCAGACTGGTCTTCTTCGTTGTACCACCTGCATCTAGTCTCGCAGTGCCATCCTGTGGTACTCACCACATGATGAAATATGAATCCAAAATGCACATAATTGGTCTTTTTTGGAAGGAAAAGAGGTAGCCGGCACTACTTTCCAAACATGGCCGCCGACCTCTTTTCCTTCCAAAAAGATAGATTATGTGCATTTTGGATTAATATTTCATCGTGTGGTGAGTACCTGAAGCACAACATGTATTTTGGCGCCGTGAGATGTGTGTTTTGGCAGATTTTTAACAGCTGTACCATTAGCCTCCATTCTATGGTGATAATTACTAACTTCACGACTGTAGCTCACTGTGAACTGAGCGGACAGTGCCGGTAAGGCATGGTGTATCTTGGTTATGTGGGGGGGATGTGGCAAATGAGCTAAACTTCCCAAAAAGTGGTGTATCCCTTTAATACACCAAGCAGGACTTCAATACAATTTGAACCTTTAGATATGTTTCACCTCTTATTTCCACACTCTTCCTCCACCACAATGTAGTGTGCATTAGGCTTCGGCCTATTGACGATCATCTTGAATATCACAATATAATCTGCCGAATATCATCTTATGCTCTACGTAATATAAGGTCTTAAGTTATGTCCTACTAGGTATGTTGTGCAAGGCAAGATTAATCTTCCAGGTTTTTGAATGGACTTTGGCCCATCTTTCTCTCCACACAGGAATTAATGGCACACAGGTCAGGACAAAGTGATGCTATTATAATTAAACTGCTGCGTATGTGTTCCTCTTTCTCCATACAGAATATGTTGACAGACAGACCTGGCGGCGCAGATATGAGTGAACTGGAATGGTTGGAGCGCCCTCTGGTGTCAGAGGAAGAGGAGCGCACTCTGTTGTCAGAGGAAGATGTGGGGGAACTGAAGGAGGAGGCGGAGGAAGAGCGGCCCAGTCCCAAGAAAAGCAGCATCAGCGGTGGTAGGGAGGGGTATCATTTCATATTTTAGCACCGATACCGGTGCTAAAACTAGACAGTAGTACTTTTAAAACTCTACCGGTGCCTGATCCAATACTTTGATTATTTCTTTTTTTAGCGAAAAAAAACAAAAAATATATTTTTTTTCCATTGCAAACGCAAAGAAAGTCAAGTCAAGTCAAGTTTATAAGATAAAAAAGAGGTAGCTGTCCAGTGTGGTTGCAGGAAGTTCCCCAGGTATTGAATGGAGCAGAGAAGGACATCCGAGGCACTCTGAATAATATTAAAAATCCTTTATTCTAGACGGGGATACCAACGCGTTTCCAAAGAGGCTTCATCAGGGCAAGTGGGCTCAAGTCAAGTTTATTTGTATAGCACATTTCATACACAGAGGCAATTCAAAGTGCTTCACATAAAATGGTTGACAGGAAAAGAAAAGAAAAGAAGAGAATAAAATGGACATTTAAAAGCATCACAACAAAACTTAAAAAAAAAAGAGTATAAAAAGTGCATTAAGCAACAGGCGCAGCAGTTGCAGAAAGAGCTAAAAACTTAGAGTGAACAATAAATAAATAAAACATCAACTATAATCAACAGTAAATGACAGTTTCAATACGAATAAATAACAGCAAAAGAAAAACCAAGTGCAAACTTCTCGACTTTAATCTTCTACGAATAATTCTACTTAAACTGATCTTTTGTCCAAATATAACCAACCATCATTCATCCACAAATGACATCACTGGTGCACAGTTGAACTCAAATCAACTCTCATTAACTGTCAAACTAAATCAATGCCTCACAGTCTCACTATAGCCCCTTCTAAACATGCAGTGAAATCCAGATTATAACCAGCTGCTAGCCGGTCGGCCTGCATGTTTAGAAAGAATTAGCTGCCTTATGCGCACTCCCGCGAGTGCGGATCATGACCATCTGAGACCCTAGTATAGGATCCGCATTATTGGAAAAACGGCTGTTGTTTAACACAGGCAGCTCATGTTCCAGATCATGTATGTTTGAGTGGGCGGGTGGTTAAATGGCACTTTACAAACCATTAATGTCCCTGTGATCATTATTTTCATGTATGGGCGTAGCGTTAGTTACGTGGCTGGATTATTTGGAAGAGAGCCAAATTACGCGAGTAAACAAGTAAAAGTTTAATCCTTTCTTTCTCCCCCATCTGCCAGTTTAAAAATGCAACAAGGAGATGATAGCCTACTCCATAGGCTAAAGTACCCGCTAACGTTCAGTAGCCTATTAATTAATTAATAGTTCGGGCAATCGCTTATATCAACGAATTAAACGAGCAAACTCACGGTGAAAGTGTTTGAGGAAGAGCCTGTGTGGCTCGAAACGTCACGCTGAAATAAATCACTTCTTCTTTCACTGTCAGGTATTTTGATCCAGCACCCAACCCAGTGGGTTTTTTGGATGTGCGTGTCTTGTTTATCCTCTTCATTAGCCTACTACTATAGCCTACTCCATAGGCTAAAGTACCCGCTAACGTTCACGTAGCCTATTAATTAATAATTCATCGTTCGGGCAATCGCTTATATCAACGAATTAAACGAGCAAACTCAACAGTTTCCTCAAGTGCTGCAAACGGCTTGAATGGTTTATTTTCCTCCCGACCTGTCTGTCTTGTAGGCTATGTGAAAATGCAAGAGTTGCATCAGCCTATATCGAGACATAACTTTTGTGGGGATAAATAAATCGAAAACTAGTCAGATATGACTTGAATGTCACTTGTAAAATCATCCACAGGTGCGACCACTATTTTTGACTGGCGGCTCTTGGGCGATGTAACAAAGGCAAGCGCTCACTTTTTTTTGGCACATTGCCACCCCACGTTATCGCCTGAATGTGTCAGAATGCATCGGGAACACACAGTGAGAGACATGTGCGTTATGGAGTCGTGTGTTTGGCAGAGATCTCATGTTGTGGATGCAGTGTATGGAGACATGTGCGTTCTGGAGTAGTGTGTTATTACATAGTGTATATCTCAGTCTGTTCTTCATGTTCTTTCTGTCATACTTCTGTCCTGGCAGGTGTAGGGGAAATACTAGAGGGAAAGCCAAAGCGGACAAAGAAAACAATCGATCGGTTCCAAATCCATGCGCCGAAGCCAAAGGAGAAGCTGAAGATCGAAGATGGTAAGATCTCTGACACCTTGAAGAAACATGTTGCTGGTCTAAAATAAATATGTAAAATGTGTATGGAGATCACATATTCATGTGACATGAGAGAATTTGGGTTGGTTGAATACCAGACGGGCTGCAGCGTTCTGAATGAGCTGAAGATAAGATAACTTTATTGTCATTGTAGGCGAGCATACAATGAAATTCAAAGTGCAACGTAAAACAAGAAAAAACGATATCAATAAAATCTGTACCATGAACACATTCACAATAACAATAAAAAGCCACAGCAATTGTAATGTATGATACCAAGGCCAAAGTGCAAAAATGCTGAATATTATTATTTATAATTATAAAAGTGTGAATGCTGTAAACAGAAAAAAGAAAGCATTATTAAACTGCCGGTAGAGACCTTATTCGCTAACCCCGGACAGCACCATATTGTTGACATACCGTCCTGCAGCTGACAACTATAGTAACGGCCTTATTGTCATTTCTGTTCCATTACAAAATAGCGATAGTGATGACAGCAATAAAAAACCCAGAGTTGTTGTTTGTATGCTGCCGTTAATGCCTGTAATAATAAACAAAAGAAAAAACGAGGTGAACAGACTTTGCTGTGAGGAGCTGTCAGAAAGTTTCACCTGTCTCAACTAACTATCCACACATCTCCTGTGCTGCTGACGTATCCTCCGCCTCGCTCCCTTCACGTCTGTGGACGGTAGAGATAGAAACAAACCACGGGGACTTTATTGCTGTCATTACTACAGCCGTGCCTAACGCAGGTCACCATCCGAACACAATTGGAACGATACAGGTAACGCTAACGGCGGCTAGCTTCCTATAAACGCTGCTCTCACATAGACTGTGACTTGAGAGCTGCAGCGCTATGTCGACAATATGGCGGCGGTGGGCGTGCCAGTACGTGAGTGATGTCAATCGAATAAGGTCTATAGCCAAAAGTGCAAGTGCTATTGTAAAAAAAAAAAAAGTTTATTTTGAACCCTGTCCAGGTCGAGGAGATAAACTAGGAGACATTCCTCGCACCAACCACCTCATTGGGAAGATGGAGCCGGCAGATCTGAAGCCTCTGCACAGCATCCTGTTCGACAGGCCGGGGCAGGTAAGCACACCTGGAGAGCTGAGCACACCTGGAGAGTGATGTTATAAGGCCATGTCTACATTAGGCCGTTTTGTATGGATTCAAACTTCGTTTGCACCTGTTATCCACACTGCCCTTATTGTGCTGAGCCTCAAGGCGTTTGCCCTAAACGGAGGCTCAGAGCGCCAAAGATCAGAACTGGGCCGTTTAAAGTCGAGCTGAACCCAAAAATGACTTTTCTTTTCTTTTAGTTCAAATACCTGGGTATGCAGTGCACCTATTTAATAATGTATGCCAAAAAAAATCACAAAAATCAAATTTCCTTACTTTTTCACACTTTTTCACATCAAAAGTTAATTTTTCAAGATTTCATTGATAACAGTAATGTACAGTTTGCTGACATCACCTAGTACTATCAAATTTCCACCCCATTTCAACCAATCATATCACGACATGCAGCTGTCAATCAAATCTTCATTTCAGGATCATTTTCTCTTCCAAATGAAGGGGAAAATGGCGCCTAGTGCCTGTCATCTGGCAGAGTTTAAAACACACATTCCAGGAATATTATTTACATTTATAACGATAATGGCGCCTCCGAGCCTGACAGCCTCCCTGGCTGTCAGGGGTCGTCTCTCGGAGATTCCAGGCGGGCGGGCAGCACCCATGCATCGGATTGTCCGCTCGCTCCGCACGAAGCAGCTGGCTGTCTGGTACTCCGCGGATCCCACTCGCGTTGCACGACAACATGCTGAATCCCACCCGATTTGGGGGTGGAACACGCCAGGATTGGCCGATGCCAAAGCCAGTCGGCAGAATTGTCAAATCAAATCATCGACACCGTATATGACACCGCCTCTCAATTTGTTTTCAGTCTGAAACGGACTCAGATGCACGTGACGAAACAGGTTCACCTCGACTTTAAATACCAGATCTGAACGGGGTCTGAGTCTCTGTCTGGTGAGGGGTTAACTTTGGACTTAAAACTGTAAAGCATATTTTGTCATTAATAACCAGCCAGACACGGCCCTCCACAGCTTTTAATCAGACCCGCCAATCAATTCTGACAATCAATTCAATGTGGCCCGAGCCTACATCTCTGCTCCTCTCTCTCTCTCTCTCTGCTTTCTATTCACCTTATGTTCAGACCCGGGGGTGGGCCAAATTCTTCCGGGTCGTGTTAACACTTCCGGCGGTCACGGTGCCAAATTTGAAAGAACGTCATGAAGAAGAGAGTTGTTTTTGTGCAGGACAGTGCAGCGGGTAAAACAAAGAACGTAGCCTACTACTTTGAGCTCGGTACACAGCAAGCAAGCGGAGTATCCACTGTTAGCCAGGTCAGATAACGTTATCGTCCACAATGACGAGCACTTTCTTGTAAAACATACCTGGACTCCAACAAAGAAAGCTTCAGATGGTTTTCTCTCCTCCGAGCAGCAGCTCGAGCCATTTACGTCTATAAGACCCGCAGACGTTAACGTAATTCCCTGGAATGCGAGACTTAACGAGCCAGTTACATGGCGTTGCATTCTTAGACATTGCCGTTTGCTTTTATTTGGTATGTTACATACAATTGGCTAAATTATGAGTTAATTCAGAGTTAGATGATATTGGAGCAGCCAGCCATTTTCTTTTTTTTTTTTTTTTTTGCCGGAAGTCGTCACACGACCACACGACCGGGTCAAATGGGCGTGGCTACATGAGGTGAATTGCAGAAGAAAACCTCTCCCTGTGAGTGAGGGCTTTTCTTCTGCAATAGAAAGCAGTCACTGTTAAGTATGCAAATGACACTGGTGTAGAATTTCACAGAGCGCACGCACTGCAGAATCACAACACAAAGAAGCCATTTACACCTGGCGTTAACATGCATTTTCTGACATCAGATTGCAATCAGATTGTATTTTATCACTTCAGCCTGATTCCATTTACACCTGGCGTTAAGTTAACATGCATTTTCTGCCATCAGATTGCAGAAATGGTTGTCCTCTCAATCCGCATAAAGTTGCTGTATCCAGATTGAGAGGACACATTGCATTTACACTTGTGTTCAATGTGTACACAATGCATCCCTGACCACCTCCGGAGGTGGTTTGGCCGATCAGATTGCAATCCTTCTTCAATGCGTTTTGGGGGTGTTTACACCTGCACTTTCAAGTGATAAAACACAATCTGATTGCAATCTGATCACAGAAAACGCATGTTAGCGGCAGGTGTAAATTGCCTCAAACACTTGCGATCGGAGTCGCGAAGCATCACTTTGATGAAGTGCTCTCTTCTTATTAATGAACGGGCGGTGTGGCGACAGTGCGTTACTGCGTTTACATGGACGCGACGAGTATCCCCGGTTATGATTTATGGGCTTTTGAAGTATCCCATTTTTGTGTTTGCACTTGTAAACATAATCCTGATTTCAGAAACGTGGATTATGCCCTTTTCCCGCTTTTCAGAAACCTGATTATTACGCTTGCTGCTGGAGTACTCCAAAAGAAATCCGGATACTGGTGCATGTATAAATCTGATCCTGCTTTCTGACCGCTGCAGACTACCTGCGCAGGTGCAGCGTCAAGCATCTCCAGTTTTGTATTTCTGGGATGAAATAATGCGTGCGTGTGTCATAGGGTTCGGATAAAACAATTATTAAAATATCTGAAATCTAGTATTTAGTGGTTACAGGGTGCTTTCACCCTGTAACAGCAGTTACAGGGTACTATTATAGTTTGTATCCTACCACGCCGGCCTGCATCATATCTGCTTTGCTTAACACAGCTAGACATAATTTCCATCAACAATTAAAGCTGCATTCAGCGATGTTTTTGTGTTCAAATAAGTGTTAAATGGCTCTATATTCTAGGGGTGGGGGAAAAAATCGATTCACCTAAGTATCGCGATTTTTAATTTCACGATTTTTTGAATCGATCTTTTATTCCAGAATCGATAATCGCAATTTTTTTTTTTTTGGGTGCTTGCAGTCAGGCCACTCACTGAACAGCAGGCCAGGCACCGCCTACTGGTTTACTAGTGGTTTTATTACTTTATTAGTTAGTCTGAAGTAATAATTACACTTCAGGGTTAAAGTGGGTGCATCTCATTGTAAAATTGGACTTCAAACGGCCCAAATCTGGCTTCAAACGGCCCAAATTGGGCTTCAAACGGCCCAAATTTCACGCGCGTCGGCCCATATCGGCCTGGCCTGCTTGGTATCTAATGCCCGGCCTGAATTATGATCCCAGTCCGCCCCTGTTTTTAACTATATCGCCCAGCCCTACTCATGATATAATATACAGTCTCTAGTGTATGATTAAACTTTTCCCATGTTCTAATCTAGTGTAAAAAGCAAACAAACTGAAAAAAGAAAAGAAAAAAATCGCAATAAATCGTAATATCGAATCGCAATAATCGTAGAATCGCAATACTTAAGAATCGCAATATAAATCGAATCGGCACCCAAGAATCGTGATAGTATCGAATCGGGAGATAAGTGAATCGCCACAGCCCTACTATATTCTGACAGCAATCACTGAAATAGAGTGTTTGGTCAGTGACTTGAAACCCCCAACCCCCCGCTGTCCTCTATCTCTCTCCTGTAGTCCTGCAGGCTTTGCAGATGTATCTCCACAACCATAACTCGTAGAGACTCAGGGATGGGGGCATTGGATTCAGGGTGAAAAAATACATATAGTCCTTTAGACGGATCGCGATTGGACCTTCCGTTTCTTAGAAAATGTCAACTTTTCTCTGATTGGATCAAAATTGGTGCCTACCTCAAACTATCCAATACCGTACGGTTACGGAGATACGTCCGCCCAGCCTGCAGGACTACAGGAGAGAGATAGAGGACAGTGGGAGGTTGGGGGTTTCAAGTCACTGACCAAACACTCTATTTCAGTGATTGCTGTCAGAATATAGAGCCATTTAACACTTATTTGAACACAAAAACATCACTGAATGCAGCTTTAATCTACAGGTGTGGTTTCTGTTACACCACTCTTTTATAGTTTATGGTTTTATAGTTTAAAGTTGAGCTGAACCCAAAAATGACTTTTCTTTTCTTTTACCGTAGTTCAAATACCTGGGTATGCAGTGCTGATGTATGCAAAAAAAATCACAAAAATCTAATTCCTTTAGTTTTTCACACTTTTTCACATCAAAAGTTCATTTTTCAAGATTTCATTGATAACAGTAATGTACAGTTTGCTGACGTCACCTAGTACTATCAAATTTCTACCCCATTTCAACCAATCATATCACGACATGCAGCTGTCAATCAAATCTTCATTTCAGGATAATTTTCTCTTCCAAATGAAGTAGAAAATGGCGTCTAGTGCCTGTCATCTGGCAGAATTCCTATCCCATAAACTAACTACTAACTTGGCCAATTGTTAGAAACATGAACAAAAAACAAAAACTATAATCTCTAAGAATGCAAAGAAATGTAACTGGCTCGTTAAAACGCGCATTCCAGGAATATCGTATTTACAGAAATAGCGTAAAAGGCGCGCGCTTGAGAGCGTGGTTGTCAGGGGTCTGCCCTCGGAGATTTCAGGCGAGCGGGCAGCACCCATGCATCGGATTGTCCGCTCGCTCCGCACGAAGCAGCTGGCTGCCTGGCACTCCGCGGATCCCACTCGCGTAGCACGACAACATGCTGAATCCCACTCGATTTGGGGGTGGAACACGCCATGATTGACCAATGCCAAAGCCAGTCGACAGAATTGTCAAATCAAATCATCGACATGATACTATGACCCGCCTCTCAACTTGTCATCTCAGACAAATTGTGTTTTCAGTCTGAAACGGACTGCGACGCACGTGACGAACGGGTTCAGTTGGACTTTAAATGTGAACATTATTCTAAGTCAATGCATGGTTTCCCTCCATTGTCAGATGGCCACGATGAGGAGGAACATGCGTCTATTCAACGGCTTTCCCTTCAGGGTGGACAGTGAGTCCTACAGCAAGAAGAAAGCTAAACTACTCAAGTGAGTTTCTCATCTTAGACCAGTTTTGCTTCTTACATTTCTCTAGTTGTGGAGGCAATTCTCCATCTCACTGAATGTGAAGGAAAGACTGTTGGACGACGACTGAGGAGGTGAAGATGTGAATCGTGAATGCAGACAACCTGAAGCATTGCAGACATTGCAGAAAGGGCAAATATCTTCTTTGTGTTTGCGTGCAGGAATCCGTCGTATAAGGCGTCCAAACTCAGGAGGATCTGTTATGTGTTGGACCTGCAGAAGAAGGGAAGCCAGTTGGATCTGATTGACCGGATCCTGACGTTCCTCACCGCCCCTAAGAACAACGGCAAGGTGAGCTGCAGCAGGGGGTTTTATTGTTTCTTAGTGGCATTGATCAATGGTTTATTGTCAAAGAAAGGAAGAAAAGGAAGCGATATATAGTTGATTATTATATATGTACTAGGCATGTTGCGCGCTCGAGTCCTAGGATCCTAAGATCCCTTGGTGGTCGGGTCTCTGACCCCCCAAAGGGGGAGCCAATGGAGAATCTTATCCATTAAATGAGGTTTTTGCAAGTAATCTGTACAACCCCCGAATCCTATCCATTAAATGGGGTTTTGCAAGTACCGTAATTTCCGTACTATAAGCCGCACCGGAGTATAAGCCGCAGCAGCAAAATTGCCTGTTTGTTACATATATAAGCCGCACCGGACTATAAGCCGCGGGTGTTTTAATGTTTTTTTTTTGTTTTTTGTTTTTTTATTGTGTTTTAACGTTTAATTACCATATGTAAGGGTTCGTGCACAGAGGGGATTGTCGGGAAAGAGATGGCTGTTTGAGGAAGCTCCCATTTATTAACATTTCAACAAAACAACATAACACCACCTGTGTTTTTTTTTACAGTGCACACAGTGTCCGCGGTGTGGTGAAAAGAGGGCAAGAGAGGAAATTAAAACAGAAGTGGATTTATAGTTAGAAAGAGTGCTAAAGAAGAGAGAATTCAGTTTTTTTTTTTTTTTTTTCTGAAAAAATCCATAGATAAGCCGCACCGTTATATAAGCCGCAGGGGCCAAAAAACTACAACTCCACCCCATCGAATGCGGGCATTTTGAAGCAATTCCTTTCCATTGAATGAGGTGATTTATAGTAGATGGGTGCCGCCGGTAGTTTTGAATAGGCTCCTCTCGGTTACGTTGTGGAAACGCTACGAACGCACCCCAAAGTCACGTCACATAGTACTAGCACATGCAGATTGGATAACATTACTTACAATTTAAGTGGCCGAAACTCAGACTAATGTAAGTTAAGTTATCCTTCAAATGTAAATATGAGGGCCTGCTGGCTGGTTAACTGTGGTAGTTTTTATTAGGTTTACACAATAACACTAAACTAGTCACCTTGAAGGTGTAAACACACCGGACGCTGAAGCATCTGGACGCACAGGCAGTTTAATTTCCGCGCCCTTGTTAACAGATTAGGCCGGTCACGGCTCGGGTGGCTCGCGGTACTGCAGCGATAGTTTCCGAGTCTGGTTTATTTTTTGCACAAGCAATTGTGTGCAGCCAGGCAAGAAGTCAGTGCAAGTTGTGAGCAGCGCAGAGCAAAACAGACCGCTTCTGGTGTGAACGGCCACTGGCCAGGCTCCTGTTGGAGCTGAATTTAGGCACGGCACCGCTTTCAGATCTAGTGTGTTTGCACCATTAGGTGACAGTCACCTTTTAGTGTTTACACCATTAGGTGTAGAGGTGGGAATCACCAGATGCCCACGATACGATACTTGAGTCACGATACGATAGTATTTAGGGGTGCACAGATCGATCGGCAAGCAATCTGTATCGGCCGATTTTGACCTCAAATATGCGATCGGCTGATTGCCGATATTTTTTTATATTATTATTATTATTATTATATATATATATATATTTTTTTTTTATAAAAAAAAAGCCCTATCACTAATCAGGCTTTCCAACGATATAAAATACAATTCCAATTGGTATTATTAAAGGGGAGAAATAATCGACCGAAATAACGTTTCCAAACTTTTTTTGAGGAGTTTATATATCGGTGATCGGTAATCGGTAATCGGTAATCGGTAATCGGTGATCGGTCGATGATCGGTTGGGCAGATATTTCCCATAGGCAATCGGTGATCGGTGGCAAAAAAACGTGATCGGTGCACCCCTAATAGTATTGCGATATTGCGATGTCGCGATATATTGAATATTGCGATATATTGCGATTTCTTACTTTTTCAACTGCAAAAGATGTCCCCAAAGGAAAACTTTGTCAACATCTGGTTTCTATAAGAACAATTTTCCAGTCTGTACATCTGACTTCAACCATTTTATTGCAGCAACATTGTCAAGTAGACAGACCCAACAACTTTCATAAAGTCATGTCATGGTTGCATGCACCTGACAAACTGAACTGTTTGTTACAGTCTACTTACAGTCCACCTTCACTGGATGTGTGTGTGGACTAACTGTACTTAGGTAGTTTTTGAACAATGCAACTTCACTTCACTTGCACAAAACATCTTGTGCAGCCCATTCAGTAACTGGGGAATTTGTAAATGACTGTTATGATGAAGCTGTTACGGTTAAAACAAAATGAAAATATGCTACCGTTTTGTTTACTGCTGGCCTTGGAACTAAAGTTTATAGCAGCCCGGTAACCTGGCATGGCATGGCCTGCAAAAAATAAAAAATTGTTGTTGTTGCAATATCGATACTTGGCGTCCAAATATCGATACAATATCGTCAGGCAAAATATCGCGATACTATGGTTTATCGATTCCCCCCCCACCCCTAATTAGGTGACTGCATAGGGTGACAGTCACCTTTTCGATCCCAAAATAGGCCACTGAAGTGAAGGATTTCCGAGTGGTTTTGTGTCTGCTTGCCATGGTATCTGTATCAACCTTTCCACTCTCCATGATCTTGCAGGTCTACGAGTTGTCCGACTCTGAAATGGCTCCACTATCTCCCTCTGAAGACAACCTACAAGATGAGGACTACACGTACGTGGACCACATAGATTATACATGGGACGAGATTAAAGATGAATTCGAAGACGTTGAGATTGAAAATCCCTATCAAACAAATGTTCACGCAAGCTCAGGTGACACGGAAAGGAATTTGGCCGATCACGGGGGCGAAAGACCCTCGGATGTACACGGAGATGAAGAGGAGGAGGTAGAGGAGCAAAGTGACAATGGTGGACGCTCGGACTCTGAATCTGACTTCTGTCCGGATGAGGCGGCGTCGGATTCCGGCTCGCACTCCAGTTCCGGGTCTTCCGTTGGCGTCTCCTCTATTCTCAAATACAACAACCTTCCCTGCACGACCATGTGTACCGCGTGCGGTCGAGGGCCGTTTAGGAACGTGAAGGTCCACCTGCTCCACTGTCAAGGCGCACCTCCCAGAATAAAGTTGAAGAAGATGTTTCAGTGTCAGGTGTGCAACGCGAACTTTGCGACTCGGGAGTTCCTGCGCAAGCACCAGATGTTTCTGTACTCGTGTCACGTCTGCGGCCAGGTCTTCTCTCAGTGGCACGGCTACAAGACCCACTGTCAGAAGCACAACAGCCGCGAGCCCATCGCCCACACCACCCAAGTCTTCTGCTCCGAGTCCATGCCGAAAACGTGTCACACGTGCAAAGCCTTTTTTTCCACCGAGACGAGTCTGTCGATCCACGTCGCCAAAGCTCACGGTTCACCGGTCGGCACCGAGGTACCGTCTGACCCGACCGATAAAGAGGTGTCGCGAGGCATCCCTACCGCCACCACCACCACCACAGTGGTCCGCTGGACTAGTCCAGTCCAGCGTTTTGCTGACCACGACTACGCCGGGCTTATGCCCGCGGTCGTGCAATCGACCCCTTCGCGCCCACCAGGGTTGGTTCCCCTAACATCCAAACTATTAAACGGGGGACTTACTAAGTTTGTGATTGTCCAGCAGAAGGCGCCGACGACGACTGTGACGTCGCAGGCCGCCGTCCTGCAGAAGAGCGCCGCCACGAATCCACAGGTGACCGTCACGACGCAGAACACGCAAAGCCGGCTCATCATCTCCTCAAAGAAGATGATAACTTCAGCCCAGTCTCTTTTATCGCCTGTCAGACCCCTACCGAATATATTTGTGGCTGCTGCCAACGCAGCTGTCCAATCAGGGATCAACAGTAGCTTAGCTGTCCAATCAGGGATCAACAGTAGCTTAGGTCAGGGGTCAAACCTGCCCCCCGGACTTCGTCGTACGTGGGCGTCCGTCCCCATCAGTGCCGCCAACAAAACTCCGGGTACCGTCGGCTCTCTCGCCGCGTCTCCAGTAACGCGCCCCCTGATAGGCTCTCACGCCGCGTCTCCAGTAACGCGCCCCCTGATAGGCTCTCACGCCGCGTCTCCGGTAACGCCCCCGCTGAACGTCATGGCCCTGTTTGAGAACAACAGTCGGGAGTTGGCCCATATCAAGCATCTGAACGCAGGCTGGCGCTCCAAGTCACCTCACCCCTGCAGGCAGTGTGGCGCCATGTCACGGCAGCCCTCCCTCGGCATCAGCCACCGCTACCTCCACCGAGGCCGCCGCTCGCACCGCTGCCCGTGCGGCCGCGCGTTCAAGCACCGGCTGCACCTCCTGCGCCACTGCGTGCAGCACGCCGAGGCCACCAGCTACATCTGCGTCGGCTGCGGAGGAACGTTCACGGGAGCGAAACTCTTCGCCGAGCACACGAAGGCCAAGTCGAGGAAATCACGTTCTGCTTCTTCCGGATGTTCTCGGAAACACAGAGGCAAGACGAAGTGCACCTCGCCCTTTTCTTGCAATTGTGGACAACTGTTTTTAAGGCCTTCTGCGTATATATGGCACCAACTTCAAAACACGACAAAAGCTAAAGACTGGAAGAAGCCCTCAAAATGACACATGAAAGTATTGACACAGTCGGACGTATTCATGGTTAACAAGTCTTTCTTTCCTGCATTTTGTGTATCAATAACAAACTGTGTGCAGCTTGTGTGGCTTTACGCTACGTTCACACAGGGCACCTACGCCTTGCCTCAACCCACGCCTACGCCTACATACCTTGAGCTGCGCGTGAACCTATCACACGCTTTTGCGATCACACCGCACGCCTATTCCACGCTGAACCTGAGCCGAGTCACAAGCGCCTCTCCTCTCTCCCGAGTGTTTTTTTTTTGTCACGTGTGGTCCCGAATTATCATGGGTAGGTCAAATAAATCTGATATATTTAATGTGCTATTGATGCTGGATATGTATAACCAGGTCTCCTTCTTGGGTGACTGCTGTCATAGAGAACTGGATGCTGTTTTACTAAGTGGATTCACTTTTCATTGTCCATCTTGCTTCTTCGGTCGCTATTCTCTCTCCTGAAGATTTGTTTACCGACGGGGAGAAAGCCCCACGTGATAGCCACCCATCAATCTCTCTCTCTCTCTCTCTGCTCAACACTGTTGTAGTAACACCATTTTATTTAGAAATTCAGTTGACTTTGCCATTTCCCACGGATATTGTCGCGTTTTTCCTTCATGACTTGACAGAAGAAGTCTGCCTTCGCGCGCCTAGTCAGCTTGAAAATAGAACTCACGCCTAAAGGATAAAATCGGCGCAGCTCAGGCGAGGTGTGGGTACACGCAGGGTTCACGCTGAGGTGCCCTGTGTACACAGCCTCGTTGACTAAAAAGGACGTCTATTTAAAAGCGTGGGTAAAGGCAAGGCGTAGGCAAGGCTTGGGTGCCGTGTGTGAACGTAGCTTTATTGTGGTGTTGCATCATTCCCCAGAGCAGAGATCTTTTACACATGCCATGTAATTACTGCCATTTTATAGTATTACTAGGTTACAAGAGCAAAGCAAAATCCACATACGTTTATACTCATTAAAGGCTTTTAATTAGAAGCATCTCCTGGGTACTTCTTCACAATGCGTTTTAATCATGTGCAAACAAATCATACACAGTAAACGGGGTTAGAATAAAAAACCTAATACGTTCATTTCACAACTTACTAGAAAAAAAATGCACATTAGGAACCTTTTTTCAGCATTGATTTAAGGTGAAACACTCCAGTTTATTTGAGGACTTGTCCAGTTTTAGCCAATATTTCTCACAAAGTGCTTCTTGGTTCACCATCTTTGTCAGACCTGGTTAAGTCACAAAGGAATAATTTCTTGGGCTTTTTCAAATAGGCATCTTGGTTATCCATTTATTTCATTTCAGAACAACAATCGTAATTCAAATGTTTCAATTGATCACGTTTATGCTCATGTGTGATGCTCCAGATGTAGAGTTCTTGGTATTCAGGTGGACAATTGCATACTTTGATTCTTCTTTTTTCTGTAGGAGCCATATTTTTTTAATGTTATTTTTGGGTCCTTTTTTGCCTTTATTAGATAGTACAGTAGGCATACAGGGGGGGTGGGGAGAGCGCGAGGGGATGACATGGGGCAAGGGACCACGGATCGGATGCTAACCCGGCCGCGCGAAGGGATTAATCCATTGATACCTGATTAGAGCCTGACCGATATATCGGTCCACCGATATTATCGGCCGATATGCCGATATTTTTTTATTTTGTATTTTTTTCATATACAACATGTTGTGTATATTTGATCTTTTTTCTTAAAGCCCCAATCAGTAAGATTTTTGATATTTTTAGTCTTAGGACATGGTAGATTGACTTGAAATAGGGAGAATCTCGCCTTTATTTATCCCACACCGCCCTCCATTGGCCAGCCCTGGGACTAAGCAGTTTGTCTGCCACGTCCCGTAGCAATAAAAAAGAAAAAAAGAAAAATATGTGCGCATGCGCTCTACAGCCGCAGCGTTGTATTCCTGGAAACCAGGAAGTAACTCGATTCGGATTTGCTACGAAAATGATGTTTCACGGAACTATGGATTATTATTTCATCACGTGGTGAGTACCCGATGTCACAACATGTACATAGAGCTTTCTGGCGCTGTGTTTTGTTGACTTTGAACGGCGATATCGTTATCGATACTAATGCACGCAGAGGGCGCAGTGGAAAACTTACTGAATGGGGCTTTAACTCAAGTTATATTTTATATTTGTTCTATTTGTGTTTTTGTATTTCTAGTTATTTATAATTATTAAATCCCCAGTTAAGTTTACAGTTTCATTGCATTGATGTCAATTTGGACAATAAAGTTGATTGATAAGCTGTAAAATATCCTGCCTACGTTACATATCTCAAGTCATGTCAAGTCATATCTTTGTCAAGTGTTTGATATTTGAGGGATCATTGCAAAAACATTGTGTAATATAATGTGTATATTTAATATAAGAATATCGGCCGATATATCGATATCGGAATTTTTTTACTCCCTAATATCGGCATCGGCCTCAAAAATCCAGTATCGGTCGGGCTCTATACCTGATGCAGCATTTGCGTGTATATCCCTCATTTGTGTGTGTATCCCTTTAAGACCGCGAACCGCGTGACGCGGTCTTAAAGGGATACACACACACAAATGCTGCATCAGGTATCAATGGGTTAAGCCTTTGTGGTACATGTTCTACCAGGTGAGCCACCAGGAGCCATACATAGCTTCCAATATTATGTACTTCTCTTTTCCTACTTGCATATTATCCACTAGATGGAGCCATTTGCTAAAAGACCGCTACAAGAGAACTTCCAAGTTTCAGTTGACCACAATTGAAAAGCACTGACAAAGAGCCAAAAGAAATGTCTTCCCACAGAATACATATGAGTTGAAGTTTTGTGTTTCCTCTGGGTCTCGTTCCCCAGTATCGCTCAGTGGGTTAGAAGAGAGCAGACAGAGAGGACATGCTAGAAAGGAGGGTATATAGACAAATTAAATAAATACAGAAGCTTTGTGAACTAAAGAAAACTCTTGTAATAACTGATTCAACTTTGCATTTTCCAAGGAAACATAATTAACCGTTGAGCGTTATGCTTGTTAAAAGAATTTGAAAGAAACTGTATTAAAAACTGACTACCAACACTGTAAAACATTGAAAGAAATGTACTTTCCTTAAAAATATATCTCTTATTCCACAGGAATAAGGCAATAAAAACGGATCCCTCAATTAAACTTTGCAAAATCCCAGAATGAAGAAAACGAACTCAATCAGCTGTTGCTTTGATAATAATGTGGACCACAAGGGCCTCCATGGCCCTGGTTTGAGATTATGAATGCAGTTCTTATTGTCCATAGTAATCAATACAGCTGTTAAACACAATGGGCTCGTCACAATATATTATGACTGCCATAGCAAAAGTATTTTCTTTATGATTTTTTTTACAATGATTAGTCTTTCTGCAGTCCACTCAGTGCTGGGTCAGAAGATGGGAGTCCTCCAAGTGGTGAGGTGCAGCAGGCCAAGAGTTTAGAGCAGCTTTGGGAAGAGGGGATTACCATCCCATTTTCATGGATACTAGTGTAGACAATTACACTGATGCCTGTCACACATCTCCAGTCTCTGAGGAATACATAAAGCCACGTCACCTGTAAAAAAATTAAAAATAAATAACCTTAGGATGAATATTCAATGTGCTGGATTTGTAGCACACTTTCTCTGTTACAGTTTTGACACCATAGCGGCCATTTACACCTGGCGCTAACATGCGTTTTCTGTGATCAGATTGCAATCAGATTGTGTTTTATCACTTGAAATGCCAGGTGTAAACACCCCCAAAACACATTGAAGAAGGATTGCAATCTGATCGGCCAAACCACCTCCGGAGGTGGTCAGGGATGCATTGTGTACACATTGAACACAAGTGTGTAAATGCAATGTGTCCTCTCAATCTGGATACAGCAACTTTATGCGGATTGAGAGGACAACCATTTCTGCAATCTGATCGCAATCAGATTGCAGAAAATGCATGTTAACATCAGGTGTAAATGGAATCAGGCTGAAGTGATGAAATACAATCTGATTGCAATCTGATCACAGAAAACGCATGTTAGCGCCAGGTGTAAATGGCCTCACAATGAGGTCTAAAACATGTCCTGCATAGCCTGGTAAACCATTCAGATCACATGATCACATGTTTTACATTACAAAGTGGCCAATCAGGGACGCCGCTGGCTAAAGAGTAATGGCGGCTCCCATGGCTCTGCAGCTCCCGAAGCAAGAAGCAGAAATGTTAACGTTGGTAGAGTTGACATGAGTGCAGTTATTGGAGAAATAGATCCAATAACAATTAAGCAAGAACAATGCACCAGTGGAGTTTCTCAGCAGAAAAGAAATTTTCACCATGCTTCAGAGTGGTTTTGAATTTGACTGGATCCGACGCTGATTGGCTGAAGGACTGGATTCGGCGATGCTGATTGGCTGAAGGAGTTGTCTGTCAAGACAATTAGTACTCCCACCCACTGACATGGCTGTGGACAGCTTGGAGTCCAGACTGATAAACAGAATGTGAGATCACTTTCAGGCTATGTCCTGCACGGTGTGTATAGAGAGGCAAAGTGAACGTCACTTCCTGCTTCAGCACTGTACCAGAGATTTTCTTCTGCAATTTATTTTCCCATAGACATTTCGTAAAAACGCCTATACAAGTAGTTTAACTTGGTCAAACCAAACGGTTCAGCTATATTTAGGATCGGGAGAGACCATAGAACATTTCACTACACAAAAAACGTTAAAAAAAAAAACATTTTCTTTAAACCCGCATTTTTTTTACGTTTTGGTCCGACTGAAATCCCAGCAAGCAAGGACGGACCCGAACGAATGGAGAGAGCCCAATCCAGGCCAGGTCAAGTCATATGACGAGTCAGATCTGGCCCAGATTATCACTGTATCACTATCCAACTCATTTCACTCACCACTGAAATATCCATGAGGATAACTAAATGGTTGCAATCAACAGTGTTGGGCAAGTTACTTTCAAAATGTAATGACTACTTATTACTAGTTACTTTCATTTGAAAGTAATACGTTACTTTACAATATTACGGTCTGTGTAGAGTAACTCATTACTTATTACACTACTTTTGCATTACTTTCACCAAAACAACAGCAGCAGCAGAATGACATCGCCACCCCGGAACCATCCTGAAATATAATTTCAACTGCCTTGAAGTCAGTGTAAACAATCCAACATTCTAAATGTTATTATTTTCCTTTGTTATTGTCATAGTGGTTATTTGCATAAAAACACACAGTCTGATAAGGAAATGATTGTATCTTTATTTAAATATGTGCTTTGATTAAAAAAATGTTAACTCAATTTGTAACTTGAGTTACTTGACAAAGTAACTGGTATAATATTACTGAAATCCTATAAGTAATAAGTTATATTACTGAGTTACTGCTAAAAGTAATATTACATGTAATATGTTACTTTTGTAATGAGTTACCCCCAACACTGGCAATCAATCACGTTGCAATCTCAGCCTGGTCTATTTTTTATCCAAAATCCGAGTGATCAGCACTTGCATGTGGACAATCTGCGCTGATGATTAACAAACTGTTTATTCGTGGAGGCGGGACTACGAGGAGAAGAATTGCGGGGGAATCCTGCAATTGTCTCACTTGCATATTTCGTTGGCAGATTGTTTTGAAAGAGAGAAAATACACTGCGAGGCGTAAACTACTTCATATATGAGTTGGAAGTTTGAATGTAGCATTGGGCAACACATGCAGACACACACACACACAATGGTAGGCCATGTTGATAAGAATGGAATTCTAACAATTTGTCAAACAGAAATCCAACCATAAATGTTGCAAGCATCAAATCCTCAGAGTCACTTGAGAGCAAAGCGAAAGAAAGTATCACGAATAAATTCTGTCATTTTTGACTTTTGACAGAAGAGATGACAACTACTGTAGGTGTCTGGGACGTTTGTGGTGGAACCGGTGTGCCAGTGGTCTGAATGCTACATGTATTGATTACAATCACTTGCAGCAGCCATCTTGGTTGGCATAACCCTAACCCTTTTCAACTTGGCACAACCTGGCTTTCACAAGGTTCGTTCGATAACAACTAACAGCCGTCTGAGCTGTGCGAGAAGAACACACTAGAAACTCAATGAAAAGCTTTCATCAGTATGGAAGGACTAAATGCCTGGAATGGGACAAATTCTGCTCCAATGTTTGTTCACGAGATTAAACTTATATCGGCGTTAATGTGTTTCGGGGTTCTGCTTACACAGGTTGTAGACGGTTACACTATGATGTCCCATTGAAGAATAGGGGGTTCTGAATATGGCTGGTTCAGGAATAGGAGGGATAGTGCTCGCCCTGGGGTGTCCGGAAAAACATGAGGCAGGAGACAGATGGAGAGTTCAACCGTTTAGTTGTCAGTTCTTTACAGACTTGGGACAGAAATAGTATAGAGACACTGCAGAGCGTGTCATCATTCAGAAACCACGCCCAAAACAGCGGAAAACACAAACTCCTGTCCAATCCTGGCATTCTCCTATGTCCTATGTCCATGTATGTGCATGGTCGGGTTTTGCACAAAAAGATTGTATATACGGAAGATGAACACTCCAACTTACTTCATTGACAGCAACATCCACATTTTTCTTCTCGCCAATTCTCAATGGCTTCTTTGTTTTGCTCGGGAGTACAAAAAAACTTAAACTGGTGATTTTTTCCATTTGTTGTCTGCGCAGCCCCACCACACAACAGCTTTTAGCTATGTTTAATTCAAGGAAAATGACGCTGGTGTATGGGAGTGAACGGAGCTTTTCCCCGTGATGCGCGTGGCCTATTTCATGCAGTGTCTCTATGGGTGTATGTGTGGTCTGGAAAAAGGAGGAAATAAAATATACAAACAGGTCAGTAACCAAGCTTGCTGTTAATAAACAATAGGCTAATTATGGTGGTAAACAACTAATAATATAGAAATGATAATCAGGTAAATATTAAGTCATTTACTCTTAAACACGAGTCTTGAACCATGACTCACACCAAGGAGCTCCCACTCATAGAACCGGGGTTATGCTCAATAACCGTCATATATTGGGATCCGCACCGAACAACATCAAAGGGACCCGCCCATCGAGGCCGAGTTACAGTGTTACAATTAGCAGCGCTATGAGTGCGATGTACATAATGGTGACAGGATTACATGACGGGAGAAGCAATAGAATCACTCGACACGAGCTAAACTCCATCTCAGTAGTAGTGGTGTTAATTAGCGTAACAGACGATCAAACCGCACTATGAGTGCGCACCTAAACAAACGTTAATGCAATGATTGCAGGTAGATCAATCTAGAACAAAAAGTAAATGCAATACAGGAATATTAACATAATGATGACTTACTGGTTGGACATGTACGCACTACGCACACAGGAAAGAAAGGAATTAACCCATTGATGCCTGATGCAGCATTTGTGTGTGTATCCCTTTAAGACCGTGAACCGCGTGACGCGGTCTTAAAGGGATACACACACAAATGAGGGATATACAGCGCATTTTACGAAATGTCTATGGGAAAATAAATGGCGGATGAAAATCTCTGGTACAGTGCTGCTGAAGCAGTAAGTGACGTTCCACTTTGGCTCTCTATCGTCACCAGATCTGGGGGAGCGTCTCTGCACGTTGTGAGTTTGTGTTTCAGCTCACCTGATCTCTGGGCTGCGGTGCCGCAGGACCTGAGACAGCAGCTCCGAGGTCTGTTGGAAGCAGCGGCTCAACTCGTCCAGCTTCTGCTCCATGGAGAGGATCCGCTGTTCCAGTTCCCGATACGAATTGTTCCAATTGGCACTCAGGTCACACATGATCATCTGCATCTGTTATCATCAGTAACACAGTAAACGACAATGAATTTCACTCTTAAAGCAGCTACGAGCAACTTTTTCGATTGTTATTAAACAGTATAAATTTAATATCAATGCATCACATCTTACCTCTAATAGTCGACGAGACCAAAGCAGTGTGTATCTGAGATTGCTCCCTTAGGTGATTATTAAGTCTATAGTCTGTCTAAACTCGCGTCAACAGGGGGCTCTCTAGAGCGACCGGACCGGGTAACCCGGAAGTGAAACCAGGAAGTGAAACGCAGCTGCCTTCCTACGCCGTTTGCGCTGCCTAGCAACATAACATAATGTGAACGCCACGCATACTCTCGGGAACATCTCTCGTTATATTCTAACAGGTTTTTTGGAAGTTATTTTGTGGTTATGGCCGAAGTGGCTGCTGCAAACCGTTTCATTTCACTTCCTGATCTTCCCTGGCCACAGACACACTAACAGTGGCCGATTCACTCGGGGTTCAAGCGAGACTACTCTGCGTTGGTATCGTCGACTATTAGAGGTAAGATGTGATGCATTGATATTAAATTTATACTGTTTAATAACAATCGAAAAAGTTGCTCGTAGCTGCTTTAAGCCATTTTGCAGATTTACAGATCTTAAAGTCAAGCTGAACCCAAGAATGACTTTTCTTTTCTTTTAGTTCAAATACCTGGGTATTCAGTGCACCTATTTAATAATGTATGCAAACAAATCACAACAATCTAATTTCTTTAGTTTTTCACACGTTTTCACATCAAAAGTTGTCATGCAGCTGTCAATCAAATCTTCATTTCAGGATCATTTTCTCTTCCAAATGAAGGGGAAAATGGCACCTAGTGCCTGTCATCTGGCAGAGTTTCTGGCCCATAAACTAACTACTAAATTGAGCAATTATGCAAACTAAATCAAACGGTAATTTCTAAGAATGCAAAGAAATGTAACTGGCTCGTTAAAACACGCATTCCAGGAATATTATTTACATTTATAACGATAATGGCGCGCGCCTCCGAGCCTGACAGCCTCCCTGGCTGTCAGGGGTCGTCTCTCGGAGATTCCAGGCGGGCGGGCAGCACCCATGCATCGGATTGTCCGCTCGCTCCGCACGAAGCAGCTGTCTCCCTGGTACTCCGCGGATCCCACTCGCGTAGCACGACAACGCGCTGAATCCCACTCGATTTGGGGGTGGAACACGCCAGGATTGGCCGATGCCAAAGTCAGTCCTCAGAATTGTCAAATCAAATCATCGACACGTATATGGTCCGCCTCTCAATTTGTTTTCAGTCTGAAACGGACTCAGATGCACGTGACGAACGGGTTCACTTCGACTTTAATGATCTTTTCCACAGAAATCAAGACATTTTAAAATGCAGAAACTATTCCATGACTGTGTCAAAGTGCCTCGCGCTCGCTAATGTCTTTATCATGTTTTTATTCCATGAGGGAAAAGTGGCCAGGCCCTATGAATTCCTGACACAAATGAACCCAGAGACATTTTATGGAGGGTTTTTTTTTTTACGGCCATTTTATGTGTCTGACTACCTAGTGAGATATAGTAGCAGCTGTAATGTAGGCCTACTGGATAATAGTCTTTATAAAACGGCTCTCTCAAATCAAGCAATCTGATTGGTTCACAGCCATCGTATAAATACCGTAACCCACTCTCATAACCCATGGCCATGGGTTATGAGACGCAACTCTCTTACTAAAAGGCTTTGGTTACCTCAAATGACAATGTAGGAAAAACAAAATGGCGGAGACAGCTGTCAGATCCTTGTGAATCGACCTTCGCTTATAACTTTACTAATACTTCGCAGAAAATGATGTTTTGTATACAAGAATAGACGCGGGTCTTCTTTGCAAAAAAAAAGGCTTTTAACCCCGCATTTAACCCCGTAACGTTAGTTGGTGTCGGGCTTTGCAGAAAGCTCTCAGCTTCTCAGCAAGCGCTGAGAATGCAGCGCTGCGCTCGAGCTGCGTGTCGGGCTTTGCAGAAAGCTCTCAGCTTCTCAGCAAGCGCCAGGATTGGCCAATGTCAACTTCAGTCTCCAGAACGATCCAATCAAATCACCCACACGTCTATCTTCTTGCTAGAGGTCCCGCCTTACAGTAGTGTTTCTACTGACTCTATCAGAATGCCATGCCAGTCGGACTTATAGTATTATTATTATTATTATATTATCATACTTGGAAACCGTTTTATAAAAGCAATATAGCACTCGACCTGCGTGTGTTGTGGCAGGCCGAGTGGGATAACAGCCGAGTGGGATAACAGCTGAGCAGCGGGATATATTTGCCACAACACACTGGCTCTCATGCTATATTGCTTAAGTATAAGTGGTCAGTGTTTTTATTCAAGGGATGTTGGTCATCTCGTTGGACATTATAACCTTCCCAGTGAAACATGTTGCAGCGATCGCTGTAATTTACCTTGGGGAGGTCCACCATCTCACTCGCGTAATCTCTCAGTTTTCTTTGTTTGAGGCGCAAGTGTCGAAATCTGTGCAGAAGGAGACAAATCTCAGTCATGTGGAAGGATTGTGAACACAATCGCATTTTTCCAAATGTGACATCAAGACAGATTGAGAGACAAGTCAGAGTATAATGCACTCTTGTCAATTATTAGCGCAAGACCATTTTTAGCAGCACTATTCGTAGCTTTCAAGGGGCGTTACGTGCTGCCGGGAACGCCCACCTGGCGGTCAAAAAAAAAACTTGTTCATTCCACTGCCGCCGAGTCACTAGTTTCTCACGGGTTTGTTCAGCCAAAATGCCGGATACCTGTTGTGCTATCGGTTGCACTAACCGACGAGGAGACACGCCTGGCTTGTGCTTTTACAGAATGCCGTCGGAGAAAGAAAACTCAGACAGGAAGAGGAGGTTGTGGATTTGTGCGATTAGACGTGGTTCAGTCGCTGGGGAGGGCAAATGGCTACCATCAAAGTACACACGTCTTTGCGGCCAACATTTCATCAAAGGTAAGCTCAAGTAACGTTAACAGGGTATTTTAATCATTATTGTAACGTTACTTGAGCTTACCTTTGAGGAAATGTTGGCCGCAAAGACGTGTGTACAAACGGCTGAACAAACACTGCGTGAGAAATAGGGATGCACCGATATGAAAATTTTGGCCGATGCCGATAACCGATATTAACATTGCTGTTATGGCCGATAACCGATATTTACCGATGTCGATATGATCTGTATAAAACCACATTTTTATGATCATCACATTTTGTACATATTGAAAAACACATGTTAACACTGAATTTGAAAAAGTTATGCATTTCTTTATTTGCAAAGCCTTTGGAAAAGCTCATAAATCATAGATTTACTGCATTATTTCATATCAATGTGAAGAATTTGTCTGATAATGATTTTTTTTTTTTTTATGACCAAATTTTTATTATGACATTATAGACATAAACATTCACATTGACATGTTGGCTGCTTTCATTCCCCTTCCCCATTCACCATCTCCTGTACACACCAAAACATATAAAAGAGCATACATACAATCACATATTCAATGTAGATATACACCTGCATGCAAGCACGCTATACAATATGATACACTTTACACCACTCGACGTAGGCTATATCGTTTTACTAATTCGATTGCATCTGTAAGAGCTTCAATTGTTTCCCTTTTTGCACCATTTACCCTTGCTATAGATGATTCTAAAACAAGAGTACTATGAAATAAAGACATCCACTGATCTACTTTAAGGACATGAGGTGGTTTCCATCTCATTACCAGAATCTTCTTTGCAGCTGTAAGGCCAGAAAAAAATATTTGCTTGGTTTTACCAGACATATTGATAGAGGAATCATCATTTAACAACATAACATTAGGTAAACAGGGTCTGATAATGATAACCGATATTAACATTGCAACATCTGACCGATACCGATATGACCGATATGTTAAAAAATGACTAACATCGGCCGATACCGATATGATTGCCGATATATCGTGCATCCCTAGTGAGAAACTAGTCGACGCGGCTGGCAGCGAATGAACAAGTTTGTTTTTTGACCGTCAGGTGGGCGTTCCCGGCAGCACGTAACGCCCCTTGAAAGCTATGAATAGACGCTTTTAATTTGACAACATAAACATTCTAAATTGCCCCTAGCTTACTTCCTGTTGCAATGTTTGCTAATGCAATCAATAGCTGACAGGAAATAAGAGGGGGATCAAACTGTTCCCATAGCAACACAATTCTGTGAAAACCGTCTATATAAGTCACTCTGTCGGCCAGTCGGTCGGCAAAAAGTAAGAGTGTGTGTGTGTGTGTGTGTGTGTGTGTGTGTATGTGTGTGTGTGTGTGTAGGTTTGTGTTTGTGATCATGCCAGTTGGGTAAAATAAGGGGGGAAGGGGCGGGGGGTTGAAATGCAGGATGGCAGAAGGTTGAAAATTGGCGTGGAGGTTGTGTGTTTGTGGATGCAGGATGGCAGGGGGCATCGAGGTCAAGTGTGTGTGTGTGTGTGTGTGTGGGAGGAGGGGGGGTGCTGGTGGTGGTGTGAGTTTGTGTTCATGCCAATTGGCTAAAATGGTGGTGGTGAGGGGCAACTTATTGAAATGCAGGGTGGCAGAGGCAGAGCAGGGTGCACTGCCCCTACCATCCTGCATTTCGGAAATGCATATATGTGGTCGCAGCTATTGCACATTTGCACTTGTTTCATTAAGTGCCTGGCTATGTAGGGAGGATCCAGTTTTTGGGTGAACACAACACTCCAACACACAACACACTAACACAACACTCCTTGCACAACACAACCGCAGAATCCCTTGCTTGTGGTTAGTTATACTCAGTGTTGGGCAAGTTACTTTCAAAATGTATTATACTACATATTACTAGTTACTTTCATTTGAAAGTAATAAGTTACTTTACAATATTACTTTCTGTGTAGAGTAACTTGTTACTTATTACACTACTTTTGCATTACTTTTACCAAAACAACAGCAGCAGCAGAATAACATCGCCCCCCGGGAACCATCCCGAAAAATAATTTCAACCGCCTTGAGGTCAGTGTAAACAATCCAAAATTCTAAATGTTATCATTTTCCTTTGTTATTGTCATCTATAGTGGTTATTTGCATAAAAACACTTAGTTTGATTAGGAAATGATTGTATCTTTTTTAAATATGTGCTTTGATTTAATAAAATGTAACTCAATTTGTAACTTGAGTTACTTGACAAAGTAACTAGTATAATATTACTGAAATCCTATAAGTAATAAGTTATATTACTGAGTTACTGCTAAAAGTAATATATTACATGTAATATGTTACTTTTGTAATGAGTTACCCCCAACACTGCCCATAATTAGCCTATAAGTACAGATCTTGTTACCCTCTAGATACAGTCTAAATTCACTCCTTGTACCTCATCGTTACACTATAAGTACAGTGTGGTACCCCGTAATTAGCCTATAAGTACAGATCTTGTTACCCTGTAGTTACAGGCTAAATTCACTCCTTGTACCCTGTAGTTACACTATAAGTACAGATCTTGTTACCCTCTAGTTACAGGCTTATTTGCGGGCTGTATTCTAAAGCGTTACCAGATTGCCCACTAGGCTATAGATTGACTTGATGGATTGTGAGAGAACTTCACAAACAAAGTCAGACACGTAATCTAAATTAGCCTCATTGTAAACTGTGCCTGCATGGTTAAGCATGTTGAGAGAGTGAATTAATGACCCGTAAAATACACACACGACGCACACAAACCCCCGCCCACCTGCATCCTCCTCCCATACACACAGAGACATCCTGTCCGTGGGTGTACTTTGTGATAACTCACATTCTGATAGCCTCCAGAAGGCATCTCTGGTGTCTGCGCTGCTCCCCGCGGTTGTTGCCCTTCGTCAGGTTGGTGCGGTGCAGGAGCCAACATTCCCTCAGTACGTTAGCAGCAGCATGGCGGATCTGTGAAGAGACGTCAACACTCGATCGATCAAACATGACACTCAATCGATCAAACGTGTGAGCTTCCAATGCCGGGTGTCATGCCGAGAATTGCACCCCCACCATATTTTGGGGCTGTTTTAACTAGGGGTGCACCGATCGATCGGCAAGCAATCTGTATCGGCCAATTTTGACCTCAAATATGCGATCGGCTGATTGCCGATATTTCGGCTGATTGCCGATATTTTTTTATAAAAAAAAATAAAAAATAAAAAGCCCTATCACTAATCAGGCTTTCCAACGATATAAAATACAATGCCAATTGGTATTATTAAAGGGGAGAAATAATTGACCGAAATAACGTTTCCAAACTTTTTTTGAGGAGTTTATACATCGGTGATCGGTGATCGGTCGATGATCGGTTGGGCAGATATTTCCCATAGGCGATCGGCAATCGGTGATCGGTGCACCCCTAGTTTTAACTTAAAAACAGGGATGCAAATCTCGGGAAGGTACAAACCGCCGAGATTTGCACCCCCCTCCATAAAGCCAGGAGAGATCCCCAGGTCTCGAGGTCCTCTGTACCCAGATTTTAAGCACCAAAGTCGGCTTCCATGAGCCAGAAGAGAGCCCCCAAGCATGGAAGTCACCTCCACGCGGATCTAATGCATCAAAGTCGGTCTCCATGAGCCAGGACAGACCCCCTGGCTCGGAGATCACGTCTGCCCAGACAATTATATCATTTTTAAACAGTTAAGTTTCCGTATAAATCATTACAATAATGCTCCCCGGAAGGTGGGGATGCAATTCTCGGCGGGGGTGCAAAACTCGGCATGACACCGGAAACACGCTGATAACACTGTCACGATATCAAGTCTGGAATCTTGATCAGTGGAAATAGGCCCACTCGACATATTCAGAGAATCCGATTAATATCAGTTATTTCAAAAACAGGAAGAGCACATGACTCATCACATGCAGCTGATTCAATCCAGATATTAACTCTTTATATTATACAGCACTAGGTCTTATGGGGACACATATGCAGTGTTGGGGGTAACTCATTACAAAAGTAACATATTACATGTAATATATTACTTTTAGCACTAACTCAGTAATATAACTTATTACTTACAGGATTTCAGTAATATTATACCAGTTACTTTGTCATGTAACTCAAGTTACAAATTTAGTTACATTTGATTAAATCAAAGCACATATTTAAAAATGATACAATCATTTCCTAATCAAACTGTGTTTTTATGCAAATAACCACTATAGATGACAATAACAAAGGAAAAGAATAACATTTAGAATTTTGGATTGTTTACACTGACTTCAAGGCGGTTGAAATTATTTTTCGGGATGGTTCCGGGGCGGCGATGTCATTCTGCTGCTGTTGTTTTTTGGTAAAAGTAATGCAAAAGTAGTGTAATAAGTAACGAGTTACTCTACACAGAGAGTAATATTGTAAAGTAACTTATTACTTTCAAATGAAAGTAACTAGTAATATGTAGTATATTACATTTTGAAAGTAACTTGCCCAAGACTGGTGGTTTTTCCCGTAATCCTGCTAACAGACAGACAAACGGCACCGATCGGCATGAGCTCTTTGGCGGAGGTCATATTTGAAGATAAGAATAGCCTGTACAGAATATCATTGCGCCCATTTGTGGTTTACACATTCCAGGATTTATTCCGGATCACTTTTTGCACCTTTCTCTCTTTGATTCTATTAATGTCTGTTTGTCTTCCTGTGTGATGATGTCACTTCCTGTGTGATGATGTCACTTCCTGTGTGATGATGTCACTGTGGCCCCGTTGTGAGGGTTATTATTAGGGGCTGTCAGTGTATCCGCATCCAGATGTCTTCCCCTTGTTCCCGTCAGTGTAAGATCTGGATCCCAGCAGATAGCTCAGAAGGATGCACACACACACACAGACACACACACACACACACACACACACACACACACACACACACACACACACACACACATACACACACACACACACACCAAAACAACCCTACGCAAGAAGGTACAGATGCACCGCAGTAACAGGATGCAGCCACTGGGAGAAAGGAAACGGTTGTATCCTCCACAGCAGCACACAAAGGAAGGAACGCTTCACTCGCATGCGTTTGCTACTCGAGCAAAATTATTAAGTTGGAAAAAATTCAAATTCAACTCGCCGAGTTGAATTTGAATTCAATTTAATTAATTAAATAATAATAATAATAATTTAATTTAATTTAATTAATTATTAATTTTTATTGTATTGTATTTAATTCAATTTAATTCAATTTGAATTTAAAATCTTAATTTTTTCTCAGATTTTTTTCATAATTTTGTCCAAGTTGAACTTGGACAAATGGGCATGAGGTGAAAATCGCATCGTTCGCACGGTGAAAATTTGTTAATCTCGCCTCAATCGCACCGCCCCGCGAAATCTCTTTTTTTGTATTGCATAATGTAATCTCTCTCAACGCACAGTTGCTTCAAACACATCTTCCTCCACAACAATAAGCAAAACGGATGAGGAATCCTGCCCAAGGCTGCAACAGAGTGACCCTTGTGCACACGCACACACACACACACACACACGCACACACACACATGCACACACACACATTTAGTACAACCTGTTTCCTGTCCTGAACTGAACGTCCTGAACTGACACTGTCCGTTTCCTAAAGGGGATATGATTATTTCCTCAGTTTGACGCCTTGCAGAAGCTATTATTAAGAGATCGCCAGGCCTCATCACCCCCCCAGTTCCCCCCCCCCCACCCCGCCCCCCAGCTGTTTTCCCCCCAGCTGTTTTCCCACACTGTCCCGCCCTCTGGTGTGCCCTATTTAAGGAAAAAATAATATTATAAAAAGACTCAAAAACCATAACATGCGTGCAACACCCAAAGTATCGTCACTTCCTCCCCCCTGAAAGCTCTATCCGCTGTATCGCTGTCCCCCCCCCCCCCCCCCTCCCTCCGTCGCCACCCTGTGGTGGGAGGGAGGATGACTGACTGTTGACCACATGTCTTGATGGGAAGTGGCTTTATTAGAAAATGCTGCTCAAATAAGAGTCACCATCTACAGCCTCACAGCTCCTATTAGACGACTTTCCAAAGTAAAAAGAAAAAAAAAAAGCTATAGACGGTTTTCACCAGCTGCAACCCCACAGTACTTCCTTTTTCTCAGCTTCTTCTTCTGTGTTTTATGGCGGGTGGCATCCTTAAATGCTGCATTACCGCCACCTGAATTGTATCAGCTTCACAGTGCTCACTATTGACAGTGTCCACTTTCTCAGCTGTTCAGGGGAAAACACTGACCTAGCCTACTTCTATTTCTATTTGTTTATTTTTGCTATACGTTTAAATGTAAAGATCGGCTTATGCGTGCAATAACATACAGCTTTACTCAGCTTTACTCTGTAACATGTAGCTTTTATTAGCCTCTCAGGCTAGCTCCGGACCAGACAACAACGCTTCCTACTACCCAGCGTGTGCACGTCTTTCTGACAGGGGTGGTTGTTATGGCAACTATCAACAACAACAACAACTACTACTAACTACTACAAGACATAAAGACCGAAATAGCCTAACGTTAACATTTAATATCATTTAATATCAGCCTGCGCTCAGCTATGTATACAGGAAGTAAACCGGATATTCAGATGGGTTGTGACGGTTGTTATTGTTGTCAAGTTAAAACCGTCTATATGTTAGGCTTATATTAGAAATGTTTGTCTAGGTTTGTATCTGGGGAGGAAGATCTTCCTGAAAGCTAGCACAAGCCAGCCTGTCATGTCATCAAAGCTGCTCTTTTGTCTCTGGATGAGAGAGCAGTGTAATTAGGGAGATAATCTTTGCTCTCTAAATCCTTGAGAGAATATTGTTCATGTTCACAAATATTTATTTAACTGTACAAGCGTACCCGTACTCACATGTCTGCTTCATGGTGACTTTCCTTTGAAGGAACATGACATTAGCTATCAGAGAGTCATGCAAAGCTACCGCAAACATCCTCATGAGGCATCATGCACATCCAAGTCTAGAAGAAAAGAATAAGGGGGGTACGGTGGTGCAGTGGTAAGCGCTGTCGCCTCACAGCTCGAAGTTCCTGGGTTCGATTCCCACCTGGGACGCTGTGAACGCTGAAGGAATGCGTGCCCGTCCGCATGTCCTCGAGTGCCCACCGCCCGGGTGGGGGTCGTCAAAAGGGCCTTTCTGTGTGGAGCTTGCATGTTCTCCCCGTGCCTCCCGGGGGTTTCCTTCATATAGGAACCCCCTTCACCAAAACATGCAATATCCTGGTTGCTAATGTGGTTCCTCCTCTGGTCGTTAAGGGCGCTTGTTCAGAGGGAGGGGAACTCGTTGGAATATAGCGTGATCCTCCCACGTGCTATGTCCTACCGGTGAAGCTTCCCCTGTCAGGTGAAAAGAAGCGGCTGGCTAACTGCCCATGTCTCGGAGGAAGCATGGAGCCAGTTTCGACTCTCCCCAGATTGGCAGAGGGTGGAGCAGCAACCAGGATAAATAAATTAAATTAGCACTAATGGGGGAAAAAATATAAAAAAAAAGAAAAGAAGAAAAGAATAAACCACAAACTCAGTGAGCAGGCAACCTTTCCCCCATAGAGTCGTCCTATAAGACCAATGTTTCTGTATCTTCTACAATTCCGAATAAAAACCTTTTAAATGATCATGATATGAATGTTATCATTCTTACCCTTTTAGAGATCTGGATGTCCAGCATGAAGAAGTGAACATGTTTCTCTCCTTTGTTCAAGGCCAGCTTCTTGGTCATGACCGCCACCAACATGGCAGTGCAGGCTACACCCTGAAACCAAACACACACACACAGCCGTCACTATGGTTACTGAACACACACAGCCGTCACTATGGTTACTGAACACACACAGCCGTCACTATGGTTACTGAACACACACAGCCCGTCACTATGGTTACTGAACACACACAGCCGTCACTATGGTTACTGAACACACACAGCCGTCACTATGGTTACTGATACTTTTACCATCTGCCCGGTCGGCTCTGACAGTTTCTCCGTGAGCGTGTAAGCACTCACGATCAGTGTTGGGGGTAACTCATTACAAAAGTAACATATTACATGTAATATATTACTTTTAGAAGTAACTCAGTAATATAACTTATTACTTATAGGATTTCAGTAATATTATACCAGTTACTTTGTCATGTAACTCAAGTTACAAATTGAGTTACATTTGATTAAATCAAAGCACATATTTAAAGAAGATACAATAATTTCCTAATCAAATTGTGTGTTTTTATGCAAATAACCACTAAAGATGACAATAACAAAGGAAAAGAATAAAATTTCAAATTTTTGATTGTTTACACTGACTTCAAGGCGGTTGAAATTATTTTTTCGGGATGGTTCCAGCGCAGCGATGTCATTCTGCTGCTGCTGTTGTTTTGGTGAAAGTAATGTAAAAGTAGTGTAATAGGTAACGAGTTACTCTACACAGAAAGTAATATTATAAAGTAACTTATTACTTTCAAATGAAAGTAACTAGTAATATGTAGTATATTACATTTTGAAAGTAACTTGCCCAACACTGGTCACGGCTCCAGCAGATATTTTGGAACGTTAAAAGACACTGTGGGCAGAACTCAAGAGAAGCTGATGTTAATCTGGCTTCTCTTGATTTGAAGGCTGTCCCTGCTGAAGTCTTTTCTAAACCCTCTACTACAGTAGGCCTTGTGTCTGGCGCTCCACCATGCTCCTCCAGGGAAAACACTTATTCAGAAGCTGAATGTTGATCTTAATACCTCATATGGTTTCTTCCAATAAATCAAAGTTATGTTTAGACAGAGTTCAATGGTTAAACATAGTGCCTCTGTGGCACTGCTGCTATAATAGTGTGGAGGTTCCTCTGAGAATTGCCATGTGCTATTATTGCTGGACGGGGAACTGCAGAACGATGATGATGATGATTCAGATAATATCCACACAGAGCGAATCACAACAACAAGGCGAGGGGCATATAGGGCAGATGGACGAAGCACTGCCTGAGCATTTCCAGCAGAGATAACAGATAGCCTCAGAGGTGAGTCTTTACCAGCAGAGATAACAGATCAGAGGTGAGTCTTTACCAGCAGAGATAACAGATCACCTTCAGAGGTGAGTCTTTACCTGTTGTCCTCGTTAAGATAACAGATAGCCTCAGTCGTCATTAAGATAACAGATAGCCTCAGAGGTGAGTCTTTACCTGTTGTCCTCGTTAAGATAACAGATAGCCTCAGTCGTCATTAAGATAACAGATAGCCTCAGAGGTGAGTCTTTACCTGTTGTCCTCGTTAAGATAACAGATAGCCTCAGTCGTCATTAAGATAACAGATAGCCTCAGAGGTGAGTCTTTACCTGTTGTCCTCATTAAGATAACAGATAGCCTCAGTCCTCATTAAGATAACAGATAGCCTCAGAGGTGAGTCTTTACCTGTTGTCCTCATTAAGATAACAGATAGCCTCAGAGGTGAGTCTTTACCTGTTATCCTCGTTAAGATAACAGATAGCCTCAGTCCTCATTAAGATAACAGATAGCCTCAGAGGTGAGTCTTTACCTGTTGTCCTCATTAAGATAACAGATAGCCTCAGAGGTGAGTCTTTACCTGTTGTCCTCGTTAAGATAACAGATAGCCTCAGAGGTGAGTCTTTACCTGTTGTCCTCATTAAGATAACAGATAGCCTCAGAGGTGAGTCTTTACCTGTTGTCCTCGTTAAGATAACAGATAGCCTCAGAGGTGAGTCTTTACCTGTTGTCCTCATTAAGATAACAGATAGCCTCAGAGGTGAGTCTTTACCTGTTGTCCTCATTAAGATAACAGATAGCCTCAGAGGTGAGTCTTTACCTGTTGTCCTCATTAAGATAACAGATAGCCTCAGAGGTGAGTCTTTACCTGTTGTCCTCATTAAGATAACAGATAGCCTCAGAGGTGAGTCTTTACCTGTTGTCCTCATTAAGATAACAGATAGCCTCAGAGGTGAGTCTTTACCTGTTGTCCTCGTTAAGATAACAGATAGCCTCAGTCCTCGTTAAGATAACAGATAGCCTCAGTCCTCGTTAAGATAACAGATAGCCTCAGAGGTGAGTCTTTACCTGTTGTCCTCATTAAGATAACAGATAGCCTCAGAGGTGAGTCTTTACCTGTTGTCCTCGTTAAGATAACAGATAGCCTCAGTCCTCGTTAAGGTAACAGATAGCCTCAGAGGTGAGTCTTTACCTGTTGTCCTCGTTAAGATAACAGATAGCCTCAGTCCTCGTTAAGATAACAGATAGCCTCAGAGGTGAGTCTTTACCTGTTGTCCTCGTTAAGATAACAGATAGCCTCAGAGGTGAGTCTTTACCTGTGTCCTCGTTAAGATAACAGATAGCCTCAGTCCTCATTAAGATAACAGATAGCCTCAGAGGTGAGTCTTTACCTGTTGTCCTCGTTAAGATAACAGATAGCCTCAGTCCTCGTTAAGATAACAGATAGCCTCAGAGGTGAGTCTTTACCTGTTGTCCTCATTAAGATAACAGATAGCCTCAGAGGTGAGTCTTTACCTGTTGTCCTCATTAAGATAACAGATAGCCTCAGAGGTGAGTCTTTACCTGTTGTCCTCGTTAAGATAACAGATAGCCTCAGAGGTGAGTCTTTACCTGTTGTCCTCGTTAAGATAACAGATAGCCTCAGTCCTCGTTAAGATAACAGATAGCCTCAGAGGTGAGTCTTTACCTGTTGTCCTCATTAAGATAACAGATAGCCTCAGAGGTGAGTCTTTACCTGTTGTCCTCGTTAAGATAACAGATAGCCTCAGAGGTGAGTCTTTACCTGTTGTCCTCGTTAAGATAACAGATAGCCTCAGAGGTGAGTCTTTACCTGTTGTCCTCGTTAAGATAACAGATAGCCTCAAAGGTGAGTCTTTACCTGTTGTCCTCATTAAGATAACAGATAGCCTCAGAGGTGAGTCTTTACCTGTTGTCCTCGTTAAGATAACAGATAGCCTCAGTCCTCGTTAAGATAACAGATAGCCTCAGAGGTGAGTCTTTACCTGTTGTCCTCGTTAAGATAACAGATAGCCTCAGAGGTGAGTCTTTACCTGTTGTCCTCATTAAGATAACAGATAGCCTCAGAGGTGAGTCTTTACCTGTTGTCCTCGTTAAGATAACAGATAGCCTCAGTCCTCGTTAAGATAACAGATAGCCTCAGAGGTGAGTCTTTACCTGTTGTCCTCGTTAAGATAACAGATAGCCTCAGAGGTGAGTCTTTACCTGTTGTCCTCGTTAAGATAACAGATAGCCTCAGAGGTGAGTCTTTACCTGTTGTCCTCTTTGCGGCGTGCATTAGTGAAACAGAAAGAGAGAGAAACAGAGAGAGATATCAACCATATGCATAAGAGAGAAACCATTTGGATCAATCTATCACAGATGATTCTATTTCCATGAGTTTGATCTGTTGATGCTCCTTAATGTCGACCAGCCACTGAATGTGGATCTGTGAAGCCTGGGAGGTCAATCCTTCCCGGGATCCACCCACACACACTGATGGATCCACACACACACACACACACACACACACACACACACACACACACACACACACTGATGGATCCACACACACACACACACACACACACACACACACACACACACACACACACACACACACACCCTGGTGGATCCACCCACACACACACTGATGGATCCACACACACACACACACACACACACTGATGGATCCACACACACACACACCCACACACACACTGATGGATCCACACACACACACACACACCCACACACACACTGATGGATCCACCCACACACACACTGATGGATCCACACACACACACACACACACACACACACAGATGGATCCACACACACACACACACACACACTGATGGATCCACCCACACACACACTGATGGATCCACACACACACACACACACACACACACACACACAGATGGATCCACACACACACACACACACTGATGGATCCACCCACACACACACTGATGGATCCACACACACACACACAGATGGATCCACACACACACACACACACACACACACACACACACACTGATGGATCCACACACACACACACTGATGGATCCACACACACACACACACACACACACACACTGATGGATCCACACACACACACTGATGGATCCACACACACACACACACACACACACACTGATGGATCCCTCCACACACACTGATGGATCCACCCACACACACACACTGATAGATCCACACACACACACACACACTGATAGATCCACACACACACACACACACACACTGATAGATCCACCCACACACACACTGATGGATCCACCCACACACACTGATGGATCCACACACACACACACACACACACACACACACACACACACTGATAGATCCACCCACACACACACCGATGGATCCACCCACACACACACTGATGGATCCACACACACACACACACACACACACACACACACACACACACACACTGATGGATCCAGGGGAGTGGGAGTGGCAGTGGGAGTGGCAGTGGGAGTGGGAGTGGGAGTGGGAGTGGGAGTGGCAGTGGGAGTGGGAGTGGGAGTGGGAGTAGGAGTGGGAGTGGGAGTGGGAGTGGGAGTAGGAGTGGGAGTGGGAGTGGGAGTGGGAGTGGGAGTGGGAGTGGGAGTGGGAGTAGGAGTGGCAGTGGGAGTGTGAGTGTGAGTGGGAGTGGGAGTGGGAGTGGGAGTGGCAGTGGGGCTTAAGGCTGAGTAGAAGCCACACTACTACAGGTGTGAGCATCTCCTCCACTCTACTGGCTCACACAGCTGCCCTGCTGGGAGGAGGAGGAAAACATGTTTCTTTTTCCATATCATGGGCACAGGTTGGCACACCCTCCTCCTGTTGTAGTCGTGCCAAAGGCTATAAACCACCTAAAAATGGATATGGTGGAAAGTTTTCCCTTTTAAGGGGGAAAGCTTATAAAAACAAGGAGATGGAGAAAAGAGAGGAGGAAAGGATTATTTTTCCACTGTGTCATTAGAGGTGTCTCAGCCCACCTCCTGCTGCACCATTGTGGGGACTCTTATCTGCTGGAAGCAGACATGAAGGCAGCACACCGGCCTATTCATGATCTAGCTTTACCTCCCTGTGTTCATCTCACCCATGGGCGATTATACGTTGGTGCACTGGCTGCACGTGCAACCCCTAGTGGCCAGATTTTTTTTTTTTTTTTTTTTTTTTTTTTTTTTTTAACTTTACTTTTTTTTCCTTTTTTTTCCCTTTTATTTATACAGGGGGAGTCTGACCTGACTGCAGCTTGGGTAAAGTTGCATCTACTGTAGGTGTCATTCAGCATATTGTGATATGTTGTTGGAGAATGTGTTGTCATATCCTACTATAGCATTCAGTGTCTCCTATACAGTTATCTATTTGTGGAGTTACACCACAATAGATTTTGAGCACCACAAATAGATTTTGACTGCCACATATTCATTTCAAGTAGTTGACTCGCAAACACCTGCTTTAGGAGCCCACTAGATGGTGCTCTGAGGCCCACCAGTGGGCCACGGTTCAGTGGTTGGGAAACACTATCATGCAGATAGAATAGGCTATATAAGGAGACAATTATTTTTTCATCACTGTAAAGCCACAGCACAGTGAAGAGGATATTAATGTGATGTGTGTAGTTCTTCATATCTACTAGCCTCTTCACTTTGCTCTCAGAGTGCCCCAGATTAATGCATTTTATTTTAAAATTTACAAAATTTATTTTGACCCCCCTACCGGAGTAATATTGGCTTTTGGGTGGTGCAACCCCTGTTTGGAAGGGGTCAACCCTGGTTGCTCTCTCCATGCTGAAATGTCTCTTCCTTTAACAGCAAATGCAGCATTTTGAAAGTTTAATTTAGCTTTCATTCGGTTTAGACACAGCCATTTGTTTACAATGTGCGTGTAATGGATATAACCAAAATAGCTTCAATAAATCTTCATCGAGGACTGTGGTTAAAGGGTAATTTATTTCTTTTAGTTTATGAATGAAATGAAACTGGGATGAACGGTTTGATTCTTTGTAAATCACCATGCAAAAACAAGCATAAATGCAGCCATAACTGTCACAATGTTTTGCAATGCATAGTCATATTGCCAGCTTAAATCAACATCACACACTTTATTTGAGGCTAAATGATGATTATTTATTTAATTTGTTCATTCCCTTTGACTCCCAGTCATTTGGTATTAAGAGTGGCTACATTTCCTTTATGTTTGTTAGGGGTGTCAAAAATAATCGATTATAAGATGCATCGCGATGCGGACGTGCACGATTCTGCATCGATTCACAAATGTCAAAAATCGATTATTTAAAAAATAATAATAATAATAATCGAATTAAATATAATGGAAGTACATGCAGTTGTTTATTTTAATTATGGATCATAATACAATGCAATTCCAAATGCACTTTTATTTTAAAAGTAGCCACACAGTAAGAAAAAAGAAAGTGAGAAAAAATAAATCATGTATTGGGGAAAAAAGTGATGCATCGATTGAAGATGCATCGAGATGCATCGATAATCGTAATCGAATCGAATCGTAGCCCTCTGAATCGTAATCGAATCGAATCGAATCGTGAGGCCAGTGAAGATTCACAGCCCTAATGTTTGTGTGGTTATATTATTACCCTTTTTTCATTGATCTGAGCTCTTTTGCTATAGCCTCGCACCTGTATACGTGATGTGCGTATAACCTGTCCCTTTCAACTATATTATTACTAGGGGTGTCACGATACACTCAGTTCACGATACGATACTCGATATTGGGTTCACGTTAACGATACGATACGATACTTTAACAATATGTTTTTGCGATCGATTTGTAAGTTGAGGGGGCATCCTCCACGCTAATTTGAGTAATTTCACCATTTTCATCCTCTGTGTCTGTAACGTCCCTCGTCTGTTCAAACAAAGCAATGAAAAGGAGAGCGAGCATGCAATCAGATGCAGATCAGTGCCACCATGTTCAGCTTCTTTTTCTCACGATATGAGATTTCATCTCAACGATACATATTGTCACGTTTTGATATCGCGATATATTGTGGGACGATATATTGTGACATCCCTAATTATTACCCATGCCATTTATTACCCATGCCATTTATTTCCCGTGCCATTTCACAATGTCTTCACAACTTGTGATCAGAGCAGAAAGTCAGTGAGCTCAGTAGAATGTCTTCACTCAGCAGAAGGATCATACAATTTGTACAAATGGTGCATGTGGACTGCGAAACACCCTCTCTAGTATATATATATATATATATATATATATATATATATATATATATATATATATATATATATATATATATATATATATATACATATATATATATATATGTATATATATATATATATATATACAGTATAGCCCCCTGTGCCTTTTCTCCTACATTTTGGGTTGTGAGAGAGCACCTGGTACTGCCAAGGTCCCGGCGGTGAAACACCTTACATTAATCCTCAACTGCTATCTAAATCACAGGCGCAAGGAAAGGAATTCTAGCCTGTCAGCACTGCTAGGGTGCATGGTAACACCTGGACAGAGAGGCTGAATGTGGCCATGGCAACTAACGGAACGGAGCCAGAATATTCTGTTGAGGTGTTTGTGTGGGTTAACAGAATAGTAGGCTAATCCACAAAGGAACCTATGAAACAGGGGTTCCCAAACTTAGGGTTGCGGCCCTAAGTGGGGTCAATAGCATCCAAACATGATGATAGACATACTTTAGGCTCAGGGCGAGTCAAATTAAAGCAGGACTAAACCCCAAAACACTTTTTTCCTGCTTTTAACCAATATATATGGCTTTTGGGGTGGTGTGTGAAGAATTATCGTCAAAATTTCCACATTTGAGACCAAACTGATAATATTCTACAAACTTTATCATTTTCAACAGCATAAGTGCCCTCTAGGGGTTCAAACCTGCTTTTTTTGGCCCTCCAAAATGGTACAACCTGACGTCACGGCGTACTCCCCCCTTTCCCACTCATGTGAAAAATGTTTTTTTCATGTGAGCATTAATGTAGTTAACGCCAGAGCCAGAATAGGAGAGTTGCAACATCTCCATTCACTCCAATGGACCCATTTTTAGCGTCAGCCCTTTAACAGTGCAAGGCATCATGGGTAATCGCCTACTGTCGCTAATGTTAGCGGCTAGTTAGTTATGTTACATGGCAGTAAAACACCACTGAATGACCAAATTGATATAACTTTTAACCATTTCGAGTAACACCGTTTCCATACGGACCATCAGCGTTGGTTAGTTGTTTATAACGTGGCTATATTTATAACGTTCTCTATCTCCGATACACTGAAAATACTGCCTGTCATGCAAAAAAACAGAAAGAGGGGTTGGGAGGCGGGCCATAGAGTCTCTGTCGATGATTTGATTTGACAGTTCTGGGCACTGGCGTTTGGCGTTGGCCAACCCTGGCGTGTTCCGCCCCCAAATCGAGTGTATTCTGGCGCTAAGCGAGTGGGTTCCGGGACAACCAGGCTCTCTGAGGCACGAGCCACCTACGTTAACGTGGAGCAGTGCGGTAAATACAGTATTCCTGGATTGGAGTTTAACGAACCAGTTTATGTCCTCTGCATTCTACATCAAATGAAGACATTAGCCTACTGTTTGTTTTATTGTGTATGTTACATACTTATTGGCCAAGTTATTAGTTAGTTTATGGGCTAGGAATTCTGTGCCAAGGTACAAGGGACTATAGGCGGCCATCTTGCCTGAAGAATTTTCAAATCAAGTAGTATACCGTTTTGCCAGAAATGTGGGGGGTTTAGCCCCCCTTTAACTATTTGGAGACTAACAGCAACTAAAGGAATGTGCACATTAGTAGTCAGTAGTCTATTCTCTGCTGAAGTGTGTTCGTTCATCTGGTAGAGGCATTTCTTCATCAAAGGTCATACAACGTGCTTCTCCATGCATCTCCCATGGGCTTCGGTACAACTGGGCCATTAGAACGTTGGTGTAATAATGTCTCTTCCTTCTTTATAGGTTCCTTGATCCACACAGGGAAATCTCCTCCTCCACAATAACCAGCAAGCTCAAGGACTAGAAGAATGCAAGGTAGAAACTCCTAAACTAGTATAGTGCATAGAGACACTGCAAAACGCGTCATCATTCAGAAGCCACGCCCAAGACGGGGGAAAACACAAGGAAGCACTGCCTGACGACTGCAGCTGGCAAAACAAACCGCGGCTAACCGGAGCGAACGGAGGAACTCTCGTCAGATAGAAATAGTTTTACAGGGATTTGGACAGTTTTCTTTTTAGATAATGTCAAAAGATTATTTCAGTACACTTCCTCCAACGGAGAGGGAAAGGTACATCGAGAAAATGAACTAATTTGGCCTGGAGCAGTGTCCCTTTTCATTGCCCAAACAACGCTGGATAAACGATCCCACACAGTGGCCTGAAGTGAAATACTATGACAGTAGTCGTGTTTCCATTACCCTCAGAAATGCGCAAAATCTAAATATCGCAATTATTTTGCGAAAAACTGTAATGGAAACACAGCTAGTGACTGTGCAGCCCACCACACAACAGCTTTTAGGCATGTTTAAATGAATGAAAATAATGCTGGTGTAACATCAGACAGATGGCATCAGACGCGCTGGCGTTCTCCTATGTCACGTAGTTGCACACAAAGATCGTATATACGGAAGATGAACACTCCAACTTACTTCCTTGACAGCTAAATCCACATTTTCTTCTCGCCAATTCTCAATGGCTTCCTTGTTTTGCTCAGGAGTACAAAAAAACTTTAATTGGTGATTTTTTTACATTTGTTGTCTGCACAGCCCACCACACAACAGCTTTTAGCTAGGTTTAATTCAAGGAAAATGACGCTGGTAAATGGGAGTGAACGGACCGATTTCCCCCGTGATGGGCGTGGCCTATTTCTTGCAGTGTCTCTATGGCAGCAGTACTTGCATGTTGTATCAGTCTAGTTCTAGTATACAACACTACGATTTAAAGTGTTGTATTTTGTAAAGAACCTAATGAGAAACAGAATTATATTGCTGCGCAAAAATGTTTTTACATCCTCCGGTTTCTCCAGTGGTACATGGTTTTCCCTGAGCAGCCCATCCCAGTTACCATGACTCCCCTGAGCAGCCCATCCCAGTTATCCCTGAGCAGCCCATCCCAGTTACCATGACTCCCCTGAGCAGCCCATCCCAGTTATCCCTGAGCAACCCATCCCAGTTACCATGACTCCCCTGAGCAGCCCATCCCAGTTATCCCTGAGCAACCCATCCCAGTTACCATGACTCCCCTGAGCAGCCCATCCCAGTTATCCCTGAGCAACCCATCCCAGTTTCCATGACTCCCCTGAGCAGCCCATCCCAGTTATCCCTGAGCAACCCATCCCAGTTACCATGACTCCCCTGAGCAGCCCATCCCAGTTATCCCTGAGCAACCCATCCCAGTTACCATGACTCCCCTGAGCAGCCCATCCCAGTTATCCCTGAGCAACCCATCCCAGTTACCATGACTCCCCTGAGCAGCCCATCCCAGTTATCCCTGAGCAGCCCGTCCCAGTTACCATGACTCCCCTGAGCAGCCCATCCCAGTTATCCCTGAGCAGCCCGTCCCAGTTACCATGACTCCCCTGAGCAGCCCATCCCAGTTATCCCTGAGCAACCCATCCCAGTTACCATGACTCCCCTGAGCAGCCCATCCCAGTTACCATGACTCCGGTGAAGAGGCACACTGCTTTGCCGCAGCTGGTGTTGGGAGACACATCTCCATAGCCCACTGTGAGGAAGGTGATGGCTATCAGCCACAGAGCGCTGTCCATGTGGCCTGTTTCTAACCCGGTCTGCCTGCAGGGGGCGACAGAGAGAGAGCGGGACACAGTCAGACAATAGTCCTACCTAAGTACGCATGGTCTCAGATAACACAATAAAATGACCGAAAATAGTGTGGCAGCAGGGTGTGTTAAGCAGATTGTGTATTCAGTGTTGGTATCCAACAGTACCAGGAACTCAGCAGGTGGCAGGTAGCAACCCAACAATATTCTGATCCGGACACTTGGCAGAAACATAAGCACAACGGGTCATTTAATATATCTGTGTATCTGCCTTCTGGAAGTGGTAATCTAAGCTATCATGGAAAACGTCTGTTGTGATCAGTGTTGGGGGTAACTCATTACAAAAGTAACATATTACATGTAATATATTACTTTCAGCAGTAACTCAGTAATATAACTTATTACTTATAGGATTTCAGTAATATTATACTAATATTATACTTTGTCAAGTAACTCAAGTTACAAATTGAGTTACATTTTATTAAATCAAAGCACATATTTAAAAAAGATGCAATAATTTCCTAATCAAACTGTGTGTTTTTATGCAAATAACCACTATAGATGACAATAACAAAGGAAAAGGATAACATTTAGAATTTGGGGTGGTTTACACTGACTTCAAGGCGGTTGAAATTATTTTTCGGGATGCTGTCGGGGCGGCATTCTGCTGCTGCTGTTGTTTTGGTGAAAAAGTAGTGTAATAAGCAGTGTTGGGGGTAACTCATTACAAAAGTAACATATTACATGTAATATATTACTTTTAGCAGTAACTCAGTAATATAACTTATTACTTATAGGAGTTCAGTAATATTATACCAGTTACTTTGTCAAGTAACTAAAGTTACAAATTGAATTACATTTTATTAAATCAAAGCACATATTTAAAAAAGATGCAATAATTTCCTACTTTGGTGAAAGTAATGCAAAAGTAGTAAAATAAGTAACGAGTTACTCTACACAGAAAGTAATATTGTAAAGTAACTTATTACTTTCAAATGAAAGTAACTAGTCCTATGTAGTAGATTACATTTTGAAAGTAACTTGCCCAACACTGGTTGTGATGAAGGGGAATTTAACACAGAGCTCAATGTGAAAACATTCTGTGGTCTTGTCAGTTATTAGTTCTTTCATCGCCTTTGACAAATCAAAAGAGACAAAGAGTGAGACATGTGAAAGTGAAAAGGCAATAAGGTTCAAAAGAACAAAATGATCTCACACTGTCCAAACAGCCTGTGGAGGAATGTGAATGTTGGCTCACATTAAAGAGCAATTTGTTAGAGTAACAAAATAGAAAATAATGATCATTAAAATCAGTTATTGGAAATCCATTCCAAATAGGAAAGTCAAATTGACCATCAAGGCTTGAGGGGGAAAAGTCAAATTGCCAAAGCCCGTTTTTTTTATGCGGGGGGGTGGGAAGAGGGGGGCGCTTGGCAATGGCAGATCTGCTGTGTGTGTGTGTGTGTGTGTGTGTGTGTGTGTGTGTGTGTGTGTGTGTGTGTGTGTGTGTGTGTGTGTGCGCGCGCGCGCGCGCGTGCATGCGTGCTACTGCCTACACGCATGTGTGTGTGAGTGTGAGAAACAGAAGGAGAGAGAGAATTGTATTTTCATAAGAGAAAAAACAAACGGGGAAATCTATCCAAAAACATGATTTGCTTATAGTATTATTGTTTTAATGGTGTTTGATTTTTGGAACTGCTACTGACCATTGACAGTTAAATATAGTGGACCAACTGAGCTTATTGGGTTTGACACGGCATGCACAATGAAGCCCGCTTCCTGATATTGTTTGATTCCGTTTGATTGGATGCAGGGTCGGTTCCAGAAGATGACTAGGGATGCATCCTAGATAGGATTTTTAGATTTGACATGTTATTTAAAGCAGCTACGAGCAACTTTTTCGATTGTTATTAAACAGTATAAATTTAATATCAATGCATCACATCTTACCTCTAATAGTCGACGAGACCAACGCAGAGTAGTCTCGCTTGAGCCCCGAGTGAATCGGCCAGTGTTAGTCTGTCTGTAGCCAGGGCAGATCAGGAAGTGAAATGAAACGGTTTGCAGCAGCCACTTCGGCCATAACCACAAAATAACTTCCAAAAAACTTGTTAGAATATAACGAAAGATGTTCGCGAGAGTATGCGTGGCGTTCACATTGTTTATGTTATGTTGCTAGGCAGCGCAAACGGCGAGGCAGGCAGCTGCGTTTCACTTCCGGGTTTCACTTCCGCGTTTCACTTCCGGGTAGCCGGGCCGGCGGTAAGGAGAGAGAGAGAGCCCCCTGTTGACGCGAGTTTAGACAGACACAGACTAATAATCACCTAAGGGAGCAATCTCAGATACACACGGCTTTGGTCTCAGCTTCTATTATAGGTAAGATGTGATGCATCAATATTGTAATTATACTGTTTAATAACAATCGAAAAAGTTGCTCGTAGCTGCTTTATCTAAAAATAATGCATTTTACCATCATTTCAAGTAGAATGATACCACCCAAGCAAGAATATTTCAAGTGTTTCAAGTGCTTTACTGAAATATTTGGACCATATAATGATAATACAATTATCTCAACCTTAAAAGGTTACATGTAGGTGCCAAAAAGCCATACATTCACATCAAAGAACAAAGAAAAACAACAATTATAATTCAAGTTTAAACAGTAAGTGTGCAGCTGCAGCATTTTTTTTTTTTTTTTTACTTTTCAACTGAGCATGCAGACAATTAAAATAAGGGTGCAATGCGTGCTTTTGCACCCCCGTAGAGCCGGGCCTGATTGGATGAATGGATTTTCCTGGTGCATTGTGGGAAATCTGTTCAAATCTGCAGCAGCGAATACAGGAAGGGGCGTGGGCGTGGACGGGACTCGGGCGAGTGTCTGAATTCATGCTATAGTGTAGAGACACCCATTTGTGGGTGTCACATTTAGGTGTCGCCGAAAATAATGGTCAGAGTGTTTGCTTGCGGGAGGCAAACAACTTCCATTCTTCTTCTGCTTTCTTTTAACAGTCAATATTTGTTGGACATAAAGAGCTCTCTCCTAAAACTTGAAATGACAGAATCGAGATTCTTGTCTGACAATGTAATGGAGAGTCTTGAGCTGCTTCGCTAATAATACAAGAATGCTTTAGTTGAGCTTTTACAACACAGATTAACTTTATGTCATTGTTCTGAACTAGAACATGTAGGCTATACCCATATCTCTATCGTGAGGAATACTGTCCACAAATTTGCTTTCCTTTGCTGTTTGTCTGTTTCCAGTTGTAGGCCGGACATGCTCACAATTTTAGACTGAATTGTTCATAAGGTCATTATGAATAGTTATCACACACAAAATGCTGATCCAAGCCAAGGCATTCTTCGAAAGATTAAAACGCCTTAATGAAAGGTTAGTTTTGACGAAGGCCGTGTGTGTGTGGTCCAAACATGCTGGCTTGATTTGATATTATGTTTTATGGCTAGGCTTGATGAAGAGTGCCTTGGATTAGCCTTTTTTAATTATTTTTGCATTTCCACATTTTTGGACCAAACAGCACCTTATTTACAGCTTTGCTTCACTATAGACCTCCTGTCAGGTCCGCCCATAAGGGGGGGTAAAGGGGTAAGCTTCCAGCGGGGGCGCCACTAGGCGCTCCACTAGCGCTGGAGCCAGGCAAAAAAAAAGAAAATAACACTAAAATATATCTCCCATCCTGAAAATGCGGCAACTAATTAATTTTTTTGCAAGGAGTCGAACAAATACACAAAACACAGCAGCAGTAATAACAAGGCATCCTTGGGCAGGAGTGCTCCTGTGGAAAATAGTGCCATTCTGATGTAATCCCCCATCCGACCAGTGCAATGAGAGGCAGCAATGTGCCGCAAGGCATCTAGTCTGCCGGAAAGCCAGAAGAAGAAGAAGAAGAACAAGGCAGGCTTGGGGCGGACCATTTGGCTTGGGGCAGCAGCAGCTAGAGGGACCATTTATGGTGTAACACACAACACAGACAGGTGATAGCAAACGAAACAAGGCCGGCGATGGCAAAATGCCAGGAGCAAAACAAAAGCCAGGATGCCAAATTCGCAAGGCAAAAAAAAAAGCGGGAGCAGGCAAGGGCTTTAGACCCAAATAATAATCTGTTAACAAACTTTTTTCAGTCAGCTCCGAAAGCTGCAGCGTTGATATGAGTAAAGCGCGTGCGGGGGAGGTGGGGGGGGGGCATAGTGGCTGGACCCTTCCAGGGGCACTGCCATCTCTTTGGGCGGCCTTGCCTCCTGTTAATCTCCTTTTTAGTCATAGCATTGGTGAATTCCGTTTTAGATTTTCCCTTTACACCTCATCATTGTTTTTATTGACATGAACAGTCAACCCCCCAAGGTACTTATTTGTGAACATATTATGGAATAATATAAAGTGTATCAGTACATTATATTATGTTTTTGATTTCCATTTTGATTAGAGATGGCATGCAGTGCTGCAACATACTGTACCTCTCACACAGAGTAAGCATCCAGGACGCAATGAGCCAGAAGAAGAGGATGACGACCAGTAGCGTGCGCGCCGGGTATTTGTTCATCAGTACCTTGAGAACAAAGCGGAAGGTGAAGTTGATGTTGTTGAGCGATCCGATGCTCCTGTAGGAGGCGCTCAGGAGAACCTTGCTGTGCAGCAGGATGGCTCTGTGCACCAGGTACAGGCGGAGGAACATGAGCGCCGAGAGGAGCAGCTCCACGTCCACCAGAGCCGCCCCGTGGCAGTTTGAAACATCCGGCGGTGCCGAGGAGGAGTTGCTGACGGGGAGACCCACCTCCCAGTAGGTGCCGACGGGATGGATGGCGCAGACCAGCAGCTCCACGGTGATCACCAGAACCTTGTGGCTGGTCATGGCAATACGCCAGTCCACTTGGTTGTGGTCGACGATGAACAGCTGAAAGTAGAAGAACGAAGAGAGAGTGAGGAGGTTGGATATCAACAAAATACGGTATTACTCATATAGGACTGATCGTTTCATACAGTGTTAAAGGAATTATCATGGCTAATTAAATTCAAGCCAAGGCCAGAGCCACGGGCAACTCTGCCGACTGGTCAGAATTCAGGACGCTGAGAAATACATGCGTTAGATCAATCAGAACAGCCAAATCAGACTTTTATTTAGCTTCCTTGCAAAACACGCAGGGAAACGCAGCTACCTTTCGGAAAACAGTTAAGACACTTAAAGGAACACTCTGCCCATTTTCAACCAGCTTTGTATCATTAGAACATCAGTAGTATATCAGAAAACTGTAAACTGTTTTGAAGTCTGTCATTTAATTTGACAGTTATTGAGTGTTAAAGTGTGGACCAGTGACATCACTGGTCCACACTAACTCAAATTAATAACTAATTAACTCAAATCAACTCTCAATAACTGTCAAACTAGATGAATGATGAATAGTTTGACAGTTATTGAGAGTTGATTTGAGTTAATGAGTTATTCATTTGAGTTAGTGTGGACCAGTGATGTCACTGGTCCACACTTTAACACTCAATAACTGTCAAATTAAATTACAGATTTCAAAACCGTTTACAGTTTTCTGATATACTACTGATGTTCTAATGATACAAAGCTGGTTGAAAATGGGCGGAGTGTTCCTTTAAGTCCATGTCAAGCTCTGCCCTTCTTTCCAGCCAGCCGCTTCTTTTCACCTGACAGAGGAAGCTTCACTGGTAGGACATAGCACGTGGGAGGTTCACGCTATTCCAACCAGTTCCCCTCCCTCCGAACACGTGCCCCTAACAACCAGAGGAGGAACCACATCAGCAACCAGGATATTGCATGTTTTGGTGAAGGGGCTTCCTATATGAAGGAAACCCCCGGGAGGCACGGGGAGAACATGCAAACTCCACACAGAAAGGCGTCCCAGGTGGGAATCGAACCCAGAACCTTCGAGCTGTGAGGCGACAGCGCTTACCACTGCACCACCGTACCCCCCCACTTTTTCACTTTAATATAACAGCTTTTTAGTCATGTAACAGGGAGAATGTCACCTCTATTGGTCACACACCGCCCTCCAAAAGCCTCTCCTGGGACTAAGCAGTTTCCTGCCTGCGTCCCGGTGGCAGCATGCGAGCATGCGCTGTACAGCGGGAGCGTTGTGTTCCTGGAAACAAGGAAGTAACTCGGTGCGGATTTGCTACGAAAATGACGTTTCACGGAACTATGGATTATTATTTCATCACGTGGTGAGTACCCGATGTCACAACATGTACATAGAGCTTTCTGGCGCTGTGTTTTCTTGACTTTGAACGGGGATATCGATACTGTTGCACCCAGAGGGCGCAGTTTCTCCAATAGCAAAACTTGGAAAAGTTGCTGAATGGGGGCTTTAAAATGTTTTTTACTCTTTTATTTTTTTATCTTTATTCTTATTGCTGCTCCAGCTTGTCTGTCTGCAACTGAAACCTCTTGTATATGTTCTCTCAAGAGATTTCCCTGTATAAATAAATGCAAAATAAAATAAAAATAATAAAAAATAAATGGATTTGGGGAAAAATAATAAAAATAATAACCGCGACATTATTCATTTAATTTTAACAATGGATGCCAAGGCAAATACAGACCTTAAACCCAATGTACACCAGACTCTGTTCAGAGCCGGTAAAACTGCCGGAGTGGACTCTCGCCCATGTTAATAGTACTACAAAAATACGCACCTCTTCTATTTTTGTCAGATGCCACATGCGTCTGACAGATTACATGCGTGTGATTACTGTTCGCAGCCGTACCAGAGCCGTACCGCATCTGTTCCATTGGACAATCCTTAGATATAAGGATTGGAACTCGTGGATATAGGGCTTGTAAGAGGAAGCCCTCCTTGATTCCTCCATGACTGTACTTTGAACATGACAATATCATATAACATGATGCATGACAACACACACACACACACACACACACACACACACACACACACACACACACACACACACACATATATACTGTATATATATATATATATATATATATATATATATATATATATATATATATAGCCAGGCATCATTGAACGTTGCCTGGCTTAACTAGGGTGGTCAACTGAGCCCTGGACCTTCTCTTTATCTCCACTAAGCACGTGCATTGACCCCCTTGTCTCAGACACACAGGACCTGCTGCACCCAAACTACAAACACTGTATGACTGTCAGAGGCCACTCACGCTCTCTGTACTGGCTTTACACAATACAACATCAAGCTGACCATTTTATATTTATGATGTCACCAAACCATGAACACCCCAAATGAGGATACAAACCTAATTCATGATTGTCACCGGATGCATTCTCGTACAGAACTCCAACACAACTAATGACTAATTACCACTGGTGGAAATTGTGTGGGAACGCTGTGGTGGGAACACTCTTCGCCTCTTCCTCAGGGTCCACGTTTTGTTCTGGTTTAACAAAGATCGCTTATAGATGTTTAGCGCTGTTTCTCTAAAGCGTTTTCATAAATCTGAGCGCACCTGAAGGCACCATGCCCGGGCAGCCCCAGAGCAAAGTAAGTGGAGAGCAGAGCAGTGGAGAGGACAGCATGAAAGGAGCAGAGAATAATTGGAAAAGGTGTATTTGGAAGCTGAATAAGCAGTGTCAACAAGTCTGTCATGAATAAAATCAAGGGAAAATAATCAGTAGATTCCAGCAATCATATTTGATTAAAGGAGAATTATGGTTTTTCACACCCCAGACCTTATGGCGCATTCTTTTATCGCAAAATAACTGGGATGTTGAGGCTAAATGACGTCACATCCGTTTGGTTAGCGTTCCATTTGTAGAAATAAGAAGTTCACTGTTCATTGGTCAGATCCAGTCGCTAGCCAGGCTAGCCATTGTTAGCAATAACAGTTGATAACAAGGCATTTCGTGGCATTTTGTGTATACAAACACTGCAGCCTCATGTCCACACAGATAGAAGTTAGACAGTGCTGTGTGTACAGCTGATTTAATGAGACACAAACAAAACAGAAGTGCTAAACAACATTACTACGATTAGAACTACTGTTGTTGCGCGGCGCAGCCATCTTGGATTTTTGAGGTCGGGGCTGCTGAGGCTCCTACGAGTTTGGAATGGGAAATGCCAGCTCTGGTGACGTCACCGTCCCAGCTCATGACTTTTGAAGTCGTAAGATTACCAGTTCCCAGTTATAAAGGAATGCACCATAAGCCCACCTTGGAGTTCATACTGCACGTTATTGATGACTCACTGATTGGGCGTGAGGAGTAGCTGACGGACTGTTTAGTTTCAGTATGTGAAACTCTCGCTGAATGTGGACTGTCAAGACATTGCACCATGTGGACTGACAGGGCATTGCACCATGTGGACTGACAAGGCATTGCACCATGTGGACTGACAAGGCATTGCACCATGTGGACTGACAGGGTATTGCACCATGTGGACTGACAGGGCATTGCACCATGTGGACTGACAAGGCATTGCACCATGTGGACTGAAAAGGCATTGCACCATGTGGACTGAAAAGGCATTGCACCATGTGGACTGAAAAGGCATTGCACCATGTGGACTGACAAGGCATTGCACCATGTGGACTGAAAAGGCATTGCACCATGTGGACTGACAGGGCATTGCACCATGTGGACTGACAAGGCATTGCACCATGTGGACTGAAAAGGCATTGCACCATGTGGACTGACAGGGCATTGCACCATGTGGACTGACAAGGCATTGCACCATGTGGACTGACAGGGCATTGCACCATGTGGACTGACAAGGCATTGCACCATGTGGACTGACAGGGCATTGCACCATGTGGACTGACAAGGCATTGCACCATGTGGACTGACAAGGCATTGCACCATGTGGACTGAAAAGGCATTGCACCATGTGGACTGACAAGGCATTGCACCATGTGGACTGAAAAGGCATTGCACCATGTGGACTGAAAAGGCATTGCACCATGTGGACTGACGAGGCATTGCACCATGTGGACTGAAAAGGCATTGCACCATGTGGACTGACAGGGCATTGCACCATGTGGACTGACAAGGCATTGCACCATGTGGACTGACAAGGCATTGCACCATGTGAACTGAAAAGGCATTGCACCATGTGGACTGACAAGGCATTGCACCATGTGGACTGACAAGGCATTGCACCATGTGGACTGACAAGGCATTGCACCATGTGGACTGACAGGGCATTGCACCATGTGGACTGACAAGGCATTGCACCATGTGGACTGACAGGGCATTGCACCATGTGGACTGACAAGGCATTGCACCATGTGGACTGAAAAGGCATTGCACCATGTGGACTGACAAGGCATTGCACCATGTGGACTGAAAAGGCATTGCACCATGTGGACTGAAAAGGCATTGCACCATGTGGACTGACAAGGCATTGCACCATGTGGACTGACAAGGCATTGCACCATGTGGACCGAAAAGGCATTGCACCATGTGGACTGAAAAGGCATTGCACCATGGGGACTGAAAAGGCATTGCACCATGTGGACTGACAAGGCATTGCACCATGTGGACTGACAAGGCATTGCACCATGTGGACTGAAAAGGCATTGCACCATGTGGACTGAAAAGGCATTGCACCATGAGAATGGTGGAAACGCATCACAGCTGCAACATTGTGCAAGCTTTTGTGGGCTGAGGTTTTCTCCAGGGGTATTTTGTGTATATAACGAGTACATCACAGATAATCAGTGTTTAGGCTATCATCAGTAGACCATGGGCTCCTTCTAAAAGGAATACCCTCAAGTATATTTTTCAAAGCATCATTTTAACCAAGTAGAGCTGGAGAAAAAGGCATGACTATAAAACCCCCAATGCACAAAATAGGCATGGCAAGTTGAATTGAAATACAGCAGTTGCACTCAGGTATAGCACACGTACTCCTCACGCTCACTCACTCACTCTCACACACACACACACACACACACACACACACACACACACACACACGCACGCACGCACCCACGCATGCGCACACACACACACACACACACACACACACACACACACACACACACGCACGCACGCACCCACGCATGCACACACACACACACACACACACACACACACAGTGGCGCGGGAAGTACCTTTAGGTAGGGGGTGCTGTTAGGAGGGGACTCTTGGTGCTGCCCGCAAGGGCTGCGCAGAAGAAAATTTCGACGTTTTTTGGACTTTCATCCATATTTAGAAGAATATTTAATTTTAAATTAACATTAGGATTATACTGTTGTGATGTCATTATTCAGTATCTTCTCCTTTTCTCACTCACTTTCATGTAAGCACCTGCTCTCCCTTTAATCGTTTTACACTACAACAGACAGCAACACAGGCATAAACACTGAACTTATTATTATTATTATGGAAAACCAGATTATGATGAAAATCAAACACTTTTGAAGAGAGAGCGTATGAAATAAGATTAGAGCTGGCAAGCACAAACTGTTTTTTAATGCATTTTGTTGGTGGTATAAACACAAGACAGCCAAATCCAAAAATTTCGAAAATCCCATCTCTTGCCACCAGGGGGTGCTGCAGCACCCTCAGCACCCACCTTCCAGCTCCCTTGCACACACACACACACACACACACACACACACACACACACACACACCAACAGTCAGCTGAAGTGTTTGCAACAAAGGAGAAGGCCATTCTTACCTGGATGTCCTTATAGTGGAAAGCTATATTGAGCATCAGGAGACACCCGGTGGACAGGGTGATGCTACAGTTGATGATGAAGGCGGTGCTGGAGTCCTGGGAAGATAAGACATACAAGGGAAGTTTATAACTTATAACCACTGCAGCCAAGATTTGAATTCCTTCCATGTAGGTTATCATTCTCCATTAGCAGAGATTTATGAAATCCAGGGGATTTCATAACTGTTGGCAAGGCCAGATTAACACCCCCAGGGGCCCCGGGGCACTGAAGCGCCCAGGGGCCGCCCTACATTACACTCAGACACAAGAAGGGGGAAAACAAGATCAAAACAAAAACAAAATTGTCCAAGTAAAATGCTGATTCTAAATATAACTGAATCGCTTTGGTTGACCAAGCAAATCTATTTTTCATAAGCATTTTACAAAATGTCTATGGAAAAATGAATGTCTGACCAGTCACCACCAGGGACACTGGAACTGTTTTTAAGTAGGGGGTGCTGCAAGGAAGGGCCTGTCTTTTTCCACCGGGGGAAAAGATTTACGTTTTTTGGGACGTTTGGATGTTTTTTAGCCATGTTTTTGAGGAATCTCTCATTTTAAATTAACATTGGGTTCTGGGGTTAGGGTTAGGGTTATGATGTTAAGAGATGTCATTATTCGGTATTTTCTCCTTTTCTCACTCACTTTCATGTCACCACCTGCTCTCCCTTTAGGTCATTTTACACTACAACAGACAACAACACAGGCAGAAACACTGAACTTATTTAGTATTATATTTTATTATCTTATTATTATAAACCAAACATCAAAAATAACATCTCCACACTCTTTGCTTTGCTCATAGTCTTCAACTAAACCCTAAATATCGCAGTATAAAACATATAAAACACATTTGAATCATATATATATAATTGTTTTAATTGACATTACAATTCCAATACAAAACAGCAGAGGGTGCTGCAGCACCACAAGCACCGCCACTTCCCACGCCCCTGGTCACCACTTGCCCACAGGCATCGAATGACACTCAATCATGATCATTAATCTTCTTGGAAACAATTTTTAATGTGTCCTGATTGGTCTTAGATTTGTGTTATAGTTCTGTGGAGCCCGACAAAAAAAATAAAAAAAAAAATAGGGCCCCTTCATACAGAGGGCCCCTGGGCAGGTGGGCACCTGCCCAGGTTGCCCATATGGTAGATCCGGCCTTGTCTGTTGGGTCTCCCTACTCAGGTAATCACAGCTGTAAAATGTGACAGACAGACAGACAGACAGACAGACAGACAGAGTCACAGACAGACAATCGGTAGGATTGGCAGGTATGGCACGCACACGCACACACACACACACACACACACACACACACACACACACACGGTTTGCTGTAGTTGAGGCTAGAACTAACCTGGTAGGCACGTTGCAGGCCAGGATGAAACGTGGATGGAAGTTTTAATGGGGAGTGATTTTTTAATGTGGTTTACAGTTAAAAAAGATAATTGCAAACTCTCAAACTTGAGGAAACTTGAGCGTGTGTAGGTGGTATGATGTGACGTCCATTGGCAAGGTACTCTGTTCATTTCCACCGTTTCTCCCCGTAGCATCCACATGTCTGTGTTGTCCAGGCCTAATTAGAAGACTCCACAAAAGCTTAACGTCGTTTCACCACATTCCATAACAGAGTTCACAACACGCTGCTGCTTACCGAAAGTTCTCAAGTTGTTTTTGTGGCGTTTCCCCCCGTTGGAAACAGACATTTCAAAGGCCCGCAACGACCACATTTGGGTTAACCTGACACGGATTGTTTCTCACCGTCTTGGACGGACAGCGTCGCCGTCACCAGGAAAGGCCACCCAAGACACGGCAATGGGCAAAACCCACCGAACCCCCTGGAAAACACATGTGAGTAATGTGATAACTCTAAGGCCATGTTCAGACTAGGAGGCCAAATCTGATTTGTGAACTTTTTAGTGACCTATTAATGACTTTATCCAGATTGGTTTTATGAGTCTGGACGCTCCAAGTCTGATTTGTGTCACTTGTCCCAAACCACATATGGAGGTAGTTTCCAATCTGCTTTCGACTGATGTGACTTCAGTGCGGACGCGCAGATCCACCAAATCTGATTTGAACGTCACTCGCAACTGGTCATCAAATGCTTCTGCGCAGGAAAACCACGTCACCAACGTACGTATTTACTGACGCCCACGTCGTTACCATAGCAACCCATGCAGATAGGCTGTTTAGGTCTGGACACACAGATCCGACTTGAGAATCAGATTTGTGGCAGTGCGGACACACTCCCAAATCAGATTTGGGAAACCAATCAAGATAATGATGATTAATGACTTTATCAGCAAATCAGATTTGCCTGTAATGTGATCATGGCCTAAGAAACCAGCCTACAGTGTGTCATCATCATCATCATCTATTTGATTCTCTATTGTACCAGTTTGTCAGTCAGTGTGGTTTAGGTTTCATTCCCTCGCACTATGGTGGCACTGGCAGGCTCGTGACAGACAGTGTGGCTTCCATGGCCAGTAGCAGCTGTGGGCTAGTCCGTAGCTAGCCATGGCAGCTAGTGGCTAGCCAGTGGCAGCTAGTGGCTAGCCAGTGGCAGCTAGTGGCTAGTCAGTGGCAGCTAGTGGCTAGCCAGTGGCAGCTAGTGGCTAGTCAGTGGCAGCTAGTGGCTAGTCAGTGGCAGCTAGTGGATAGCCAGTGGCAGCTAGTGGCTAGTCAGTGGAAGCTAGTGGCTAGTCAGTGGAAGCTAGTGGCTAGCCAGTGGCAGCTAGTGGCTAGTCAGTGGCAGCTAGTGGCTAGTCAGTGGCAGCTAGTGGCTAGCCAGTGGCAGCTAGTGGCTAGTCAGTGGCAGCTAGTGGCTAGCCAGTGGCAGCTAGTGGCTAGTCAGTGGCAGCTAGTGGCTAGACAGTGGCAGCTAGTGGCTAGTCAGTGGCAGCTAGTGGCTAGTCAGTGGCAGCTAGTGGCTAGACAGTGGCAGCTAGTGGCTAGCCAGTGGCAGCTAGTGGCTAGTCAGTGGCAGCTAGTGGCTAGTCAGTGGCAGCTAGTGGATAGCCAGTGGAAGCTAGTGGCTAGTCAGTGGCAGCTAGTGGCTAGTCAGTGGCAGCTAGTGGCTAGTCAGTGGCAGCTAGTGGCTAGACAGTGGCAGCTAGTGGCTAGCCAGTGGCAGCCAGTGGTACGCTGAGGAAAGCCTGTGAGGCTGAAACGCGTCCGTTGTACTGCTGCTGTGCGCATTAAAATTTAAACTTTAGACATCTGTGAGTGCTGTTTTTGATTTAATTATTTTGATTTATTTTAATTACCTCATGCGCTCTCAATTGCTCATGTAGCCTACTGACGTTGCAGTAAAGTTGACAAATAGATCACAGTCGAGTCCACAACAGAAAATCTGCGGTGGCATTAGTTTTATGGACACAATTACAGCGAATAATCCTTCCAAAATGTTTGTTTTGAGAGCACATAGGCTACCTCATTGAAGCATTTCTTTACCCTTTATTACTTTATTAACTGTCCCTAGGATCAAATCAAATCATGGGAAAGCCGCATTTTCCCACTATGCTTCTGCTAGCTGGAACAAACTGCCTGAAGACCTCAGATCTGCCCCAACGTAGGGGGTACGGTGGCGCAGTTTTTTTTTAAGTTTTTTTTTTAACGTTACTTACTTTAAAAAATATACTAAAGACTTTTATGTTTACCGTCACTTTTAACTGCTGACAGCTGTTTCTCAATCACTATTATACAATTGGTTTTAAAACATAGATGACTGTAATTACTGCTAAAAGCTGCAGGTCGGGAGGATGGTTCCGTAATACGGATATACTCACAAGAGGGTGAGGTGATGCGTCAGGAGGGACGCACGCATAAGGGGAGCTTACTTGAGCCGTACTCGTTTTAAGCAAGGTTTAGAGAAAAAAACGGCCTGTTTGTCGACGGGCAACAGATGACGCAAGGTACAAGCGGGGGTATGCTTGGCGTCCAAACTGCAGTATAGAGGAAAAGAGGACACCGTACCCAGACCTGAGTTTTATGTGTGTGTACTGTAGTCATGTTTATAGTCATGATGTCGGGGGACTCAATATAGATAAATTGATTTATTCTATTATGCAAACCCAATGAGTCCTCTATACGTTTTTAGCCCTTTTTGCCTGTTTTAGGCCTGTTGCCTAATGCACTTTTTATACTCTTTTTTTTTTAGTTTTGTTGTGATGCTTTTAAATGTCCATTTTATTCTCTTCTATTCTTTTATTTTCCTGTCATCCATTTTATGTGAAGCACTTTGAATTGCCTCTGTGTATGAAATGTGCTATACAAATAAACTTGACTTGACTTGACTTGACTTTGTGGCCGTGGTCCATTTGAAACCAGTTTTCATGTTCATCAACACAATTCTTATCAACTTGATTGGCCCCTGGGGGAAATTTGTCTTAACTATGGCTGCAGCTTTAGCTTCACTGTTGCAGTTGCTGAGTCGGGGATTTGACTGCAGAAACATTTTGTGTCATGTTTCTGGATAGGTTCCTTCAGACTGATGAGATGATTTGACTGCAGAAACATTTTGTGTCATGTTTCTAGATAGGTTCCTTCAGACTGATGAGATGATTTGACTGCAGACACATTTTGTGACATGTTTCTAGATAGGTTCCTTCAGACTGCTGAGATGATTTGACTGTAGAAACATTTTGTGTCATGTTTCTGGATAGGTTCCTTCAGACTGATGAGATGATTTGACTGTAGAAACATTTTCTGTCATGTTTCTCGATAGGTTCCTTCAGACTGCTGAGATGATTTGACTGTAGAAACATTTTGTGTCATGTTTCTGGATAGGTTCCTTCAGACTGATGAGATGATTTGACTGCAGAAACATTTTCTGTCATGTTTCTCGATAGGTTCCTTCAGACTGATGAGATGATTTGACTGCAGAAACATTATGTGTCATGTTTCTGGATAGGTTCCTTCAGACTGCTGAGATGATTTGACTGTAGAAACATTTTGTGTCATGTTTCTGGATAGGTTCCTTCAGACTGATGAGATGATTTGACTGTAGAAACATTTTGTGTCATGTTTCTGGATAGGTTCCTTCAGACTGATGAGATGATTTGACTGTAGAAACATTATGTGTCATGTTTCTGGATAGGTTCCTTCAGACTGATGAGATGATTTGACTGCAGACACATTATGTGTCATGTTTCTGGATAGGTTCCTTCAGACTGATGAGATGATTTGACTGCAGACACATTTTGTGTCATGTTTCTGGATAGGTTCCTTCAGACTGCTGAGATGATTTGACTGCAGACACATTATGTGTCATGTTTCTGGATAGGTTCCTTCAGACTGCTGAGATGATTTGACTGCAGACACATTTTGTGACATGTTTCTGGATAGGTTCCTTCAGACTGATGAGATGATTTGACTGCAGACACATTATGTGTCATGTTTCTGGATAGGTTCCTTCAGACTGATGAGATGATTTGACTGCAGACACATTATGTGTCATGTTTCTGGATAGGTTCCTTCAGACTGCTGAGATGATTTGACTGCAGACACATTTTGTGTCATGTTTCTGGATAGGTTCCTTCAGACTGCTGAGATGATTTGACTGCAGACACATTTTGTGTCATGTTTCTGGATAGGTTCCTTCAGACTGATGAGATGATTTGACTGCAGAAACATTATGTGACATGTTTCTGGATAGGTTCCTTCAGACTGCTGAGATGATTTGACTGCAGACACATTATGTGTCATGTTTCTGGATAGGTTCCTTCAGACTGATGAGATGATTTGACTGCAGACACATTATGTGTCATGTTTCTGGATAGGTTCCTTCAGACTGATGAGATGATTTGACTGCAGACACATTATGTGTCATGTTTCTGGATAGGTTCCTTCAGACTGCTGAGATGATTTGACTGCAGAAACATTTTGTGACATGTTTCTGGATAGGTTCCTTCAGACTGCTGAGATGATTTGACTGCAGAAACATTATGTGTCATGTTTCTGGATAGGTTCCTTCAGACTGCTGAGATGATTTGACTGCAGAAACATTTTGTGTCATGTTTCTAGATGGGTTCCTTCAGACTGCTGAGATGATTTGACTGCAGAAACATTTTGTGACATGTTTCTGGATAGGTTCCTTCAGACTGCTGAGATGATTTGACTGCAGAAACATTTTGTGGCATGTTTCTGGATAGGTTCCTTCAGACTGCTGAGATGATTTGACTGCAGAAACATTTTGTGACATGTTTCTGGATAGGTTCCTTCAGACTCATGAGATGATTTGACTGCAGAAACATTTTGTGTCATGTTTCTAGATAGGTTCCTTCAGACTCATGAGATGATTTGACTGCAGAAACATTTTGTGTCATGTTTCTGGATAGGTTCCTTCAGACTGATGAGATGATTTGACTGCAGAAACATTATGTGTCATGTTTCTGGATAGGTTCCTTCAGACTGCTGAGATGATTTGACTGCAGAAACATTTTGTGCCATGTTTCTGGATAGGTTCCTTCAGACTGCTGAGATGCTGAAACCCTCCACTCCCTCAGCTAGCCATGACAGCACTGGCTCTTCAAGCAGTGACGATGGAGCCGAGTATTGGGCGCCGGCATTGTCCCGCCACAACTACTGGCTGCTCTGGTAAGATATCTGGCTGGTCAGAAGTTTGGGGAACTCTCTGCTAAGGTCTGAATAGATAAGGCTGCCCAGATAAAGTGTTGAATCCACTCATGATTGATTGATTCATCTAACAATCGGTCAATTTTTTAGAGATACACTTTCGGTGGCGACCAAAGATCTGAATAGATCTGCAATGATTCAATCAGTCTGCCCAGATACAGTGTGCTGAATCCACTCACGATTAGGGTAAATACTGTATATTTATTTAGAGATACACTTTCGGCGGCGACCGAAGGTCCCCGGCTAAAAATGTTCGGTGGCAACCTAAGGTCCAAATAGATCTGCAACGATTCAATCAGTCTGCCCAGATACAGTGTGCTGAATCCACTCATGATTGATTGATTTATCTATCAATCGGTCCATTTAGCTATTTCTAAAATGTTGGCCATTTGAAGCCAGATTTTAGAGGAATATCTCATTATAAATTATCATTAGGATTAGACAGTTGTGATGTCATTATTTGGTTTTAACCATCAATATTTTTGCTCCTCTTCTCATTAGGGTAAATAGTGTATATTATGTATTTAGAGATTTTGGTCAATTATTTGTGCTTTTATTGTTATTATCTTAGTCACTCACTTCTACACTAGCTTCTACACTGCTGCCACTTTTCTTGAAATATAGCTAAATTTATGGATGCACCGATATGAAAATTTTGGCCGATACCGAAAACCGATATTAACATTGCTGTTATGGTCAATAACGGATATTTACTGATGTCGATATGATCTCTATACATTTTTTTTTATAATAATACAATTTGGTACATACTGAAAAACGTTTTACTTCGTTTTGAACTCAAGCTCTCACTCTAGTGCCAAATTCAACCGCCCATGCTGCCGGGAGCACTCCTCAGAGCAACCCGAGAGGCATCGGAGAACAACGGACGCATGGCGAATTGCTCATGCTCAACCGTGTGGCATTTGGAGAAGCAACGACACTACCTTCTCGCTGTTGACAGTACTGCATGCGCGAAGAGTGAGCCGGACACATCAAGACTGTGGTACCTAACAAACGTGTGATGAGAGGACCATGAGGCCGCAGCACACATGTCCTCCACCGATAGACCGCGCAATAATGCGCAAGACGTCACGACTCCTCGCGTAGAATGCGTTGATACCCTCCGGGGGTACCTTACCCGCGGCAGAGTATGCCAAAGCAATCGCCTCCACCATCCAGTGCGATAAGCGATCCTTGGAAAGGGGTCTGCCCTGGGCCCTCTGCCCGAAACAGACCAACAACTGGTTTGAAGTGCGTAGCGAGCGCGTCCTGGCCACGTAGGCCGAGAGCGCCCTTACGGGGCACAGCATGTGCAAACGTCGCTCCTCGTCCGAACTGAACGGCGGGGGACAGAAAGCTGACAAGTCTATGACCATAGACCTAAAGCTGGCATTAATATTCTTAGGTTAGTACGCAGGGTTAGGTCGCAACGTAACCCTGCGTCCATCATCCGCGAACACCATGCAGGCCTGCTGCACCGAGCGGGCAATCAGGTCACCGACCCTCTTTCCTGACAACAAGGAGCAGCAGCAGCGCTGCAGTCTTTAAAGACAGAAACTTCAGATAGACGGAGTCCAAGGGCTCGAACTGATGACCCGAGAGCCCGTCCAGCACCGTGACCAAGTCCCATTTGGGAAAGATGGACCGCGATGGCGGGCGCAGCCTAAGCGCCGCCTTCATGAAGCGTGAGATTAAAGGAAGCCCCCCCACGGGCCTACCCTCAATTTCCATGTGGCAAGCGGAAATCGCGGCTACGTACACTTTAAGAGACTGCGGGGACTGGCCCGCGTCAAGAAGGCTCTGAAGGAAACAGAGAACGGGCCGCACACCACAGTTCACTGGATCCACACCTTTGTCCGCGCACCAACGCGGAAAGACCCGCCACTTGTACGTGTACTGAGAGCGGGTCGTAGTAGCCCTAGCACTCTGAATAGTGCACACCACACTTTCGGGCAACTCGCCCTGGGCTAGCAAATGGTCCCGTTCAGCAACCAGGCTGCTAGTTTCCACCCGCTGGGGGACGGGTGGAGTACCTCCCCCTCTGCCTGGGATAGGAGATCTGCCCGTAACGGCGACGCCCAGGGGCGGTCCCTGCGATCATGTCCGCAAAACCATGTCTGCTTGGGCCAAAAGGGGGCCACCAAAATGAGCCGCAGGCGCTGTTCCCTCACCCTGTCTAACACCTGTCGAATCAGGGGGATCGGGGGGAACGCATAGAGCCCGTCCCGGGGCCACGTGTGCGCCAGTGCATCGTGGCCCAGCGGGGGGGCTGTCCTCTGGACCGAGAACCACAGTGGGCAATGGGATGCGAAGAGATCGACGCGGCGAAGGGAACGGGACCCAAGGAGAGCTCCCAACGGAACTCGGGCCCTGGGCACCGAGGACAGTGGGCTTGTTCTTAGAGCTACAAGCCAAAGGCTGGCATTGAGCCCAGACCTTGGCGAGCTGACTGGCACTGCAAACCGAGGCCAGGCCGTGGCCATGATGGACCCCTGCCCGGCGCCTTGCGCTTGCAGGGGGCGTCCCCCATAGGCGAAAACAGTGAAGAACCCGGAAGTGTTAGCATCGATGTTTTCCGGACTCGTTCCTGGGGCTCTCTACTGCCGACAGAGCGCCACATGCTTCCACTGTGTGCCACTAGCTGCCACTGACTAGCCACTGAGATACTACAAACTGCCACAAGGTGGCACTACCTGCCAGTCCACTAGATGGATCACAGCCTTACTGGGGATATTACTATACCACACAGGTATCACAACTACTACCCTATATTATACTGATGCCATGGGAGAGGGCTAGGCAACCGTGTGCCATAGAAGGCCATGAGCCATAGCCTATAGTTTAGTTTCTCCTCGGTTGAAGGTAAGCTAATCAACCTTGCATAGTCCATGGTTGCTTCCCGCTATAGTGGACGAAAAAAAATATTGTGATTAATTTACACGTACTATGAAGTTTACTCACTGTTGGGTGCCACACAGACAAACTATACTCTGGATCACAATGGTCCTCAAGGCCAAGAGCAGTGCTGGTTTTCTTTTCCACCAGCTAATTGCATTCAAGCCAGTCAGTAATTAAATGGATACAAGTAAAATCAGCAGGCTCTGAGAAGCACTAGTTTAGTTTCAGAGGTATAGAGAGCATCCCGAGGTCAAAGTGCACGGGCCTGTCCCGCACGCCCAGGGTGAAAGTGCACGGGCCTATCCCGCACACCCAGGGTCAAAGTGCACGGGCCTATCCCGCACAACCAGGGTCAAAGTGCATGGGCCTCTATCCCGCACAACCAGGGTCAAAGTGCACGGGCCTATCCCTCACACCCAGGGTCAAAGTGCACGGGCCTATCCCGCACACCCAGGGTCAAAGTGCACGGGCCTATCCCGCACACCCAGGGTCAAAGTGCACGGGCCTATCCCGCACACCCAGGGTCAAAGTGCACGGGGCTATCCCGCACACCCAGGGTCAAAGTGCACGGGCCTATCCCGCACGCACACCCAGGGTCAAAGTGCACGGGCCTATGCCGCACACCCAGGGTGAAAGTGCATGGGCCTCTATCCCGCACACCCAGGGTCAAAGTGCACTGGCCTATCCCGCACAACCAGGGTCAAAGTGCACGCGCCTATCCCGCATGCACACCCAGGGTCAAAGTGCACGGGCCTATCCCGCACACCCAGGGTCAAAGTGCACGGGCCTCTATCCCACACGCACACCCAGGGTCAAAGTGCACGGGCCTATCCCGCACACCCAGGGTCAAAGTGCACGGGCCTATCCCGCACGCACACCCAGGGTCAAAGTGCACGGGCCTATCCCGCACACCCCAGGGTCAAAGTGCACGGGCCTATCCCGCACGCACACCCAGGGTCAAAGTGCACGGGCCTATCCTGCACACCCAGGGTCAAAGTGCACGGGCCTATCCCGCACACCCATGGTCAAAGTGCACGGGGCTATCCCGCACACCCAGGGTCAAAGTGCACGGGGCTATCCCGCACACCCAGGGTCAAAGTGCACGGGCCTCTATCCCGCACACCCAGGGTCAAAGTGCACGGGGCTATCCCGCACACCCAGGGTCAAAGTGCACGGGCCTATCCCGCACACCCAGGGTCAAAGTGCACGGGCCTATCCCCCGCACACCCAGGGGTCAAAGTGCACGGGCCTATCCCGCACACCCAGGGTCAAAGTGCACAGGCCTCTATCCCGCACACCCAGGGTCAAAGTGCACAGGCCTCTATCCCGCACACCCAGGGTCAAAGTGCACAGGCCTCTATCCCGCACACCCAGGGTCAAAGTGCACGGGCCTATCCCGCACGCACATCCAGGGTCAAAGTGCACAGGCCTCTATCCCGCACACCCGGGGTCAAAGTGCACAGGCCTATCCCGCACACCCAGGGTCAAAGTGCACGGGCCTATCCTATCCCGCACGCCCAGGGTCAAAGTGCACGGGCCTATCCCGGACACCCAGGGTCAAAGTGCACGGGCCTATCCCAGACACCCAGGGTCAAAGTGCACGGGGGCCTATCCCGCACACCCAGGGTCAAAGTGCACGGGGGCCTATCCCGCACGGCTCTGGCACAGCTCATGACCTAGAAGTTGGAGTGCCCATTCAAACGCTCTAATTATACAGTAAATGATGTGGAACGGTAGCCTGACTACCGTGAGCAATCTCACTGTAGCAGGGGAAGAAGTGAAATGTGGAAAAACTTTCCATAAATAGCCCCCTTTTCGTGCATAACCATGAAAAGGTATGCTTAAAATATCACTCGGTAGACTGGTGTGTTTTTGATCGGCCCTATCTACCAAAATGTCCTGCAACACACTTAAAATACCTTTCAAGATCATAATGAATGCAAATGCATGTATTGACCACTGTCAAAACGCTTGTATTGTGTTTGAGAGATAGATCTGATTCTGATTCTGATTCTGATTCTGATCTACGATGTGTGGCATGTGGTCAAAACCCAGGGCAGCACAGAGGAGGGAGATGTCACCACGTGCATTCTTCATGACCTGGACATAACAAGAAGTCTAAGAGATGAATGTTGACAATGGTTATATAAAGCTATGGTTAAATCAGCAATGCAGTTTGTCCAAAATAATATGCTTTAACTGCGGCGGAGGAAACTTTTCCAGTGCATCAGCCTTTCCATGGTATCCAAGCCGATGCCTGTTGTTAGGAAATGGACCGACAACACCTGTTCTTGGTTGGTATTTGTAAACTGGATAGAAACGTAATACCTGGTATACCGTGCCAGCGCTGTTCATTTCACTATAGGCACCTCCAGGTCCAGCTCCTCAACTCTGTGATCACCACATCGAGCTGATTTTGAAGGTCGGGGTAGTTTTTCTATAGGTTGCTGCTCAAAAGGCTGAGTTGGAAATGTGGGGCAGCAGACAGACACTGTAATCAATCACTGACTTCACAGCACGGAGGTGGTCTGATGTTCTGCGGCACGCATGAGAACTTTTTTCCACATGTGGAACTGGTGTGTGTCGTAGGAAGTCAGGGGGGAGTAAGTTAATAATTTGTTGATTGTGTGGCCTGGCATTGTTATCCACTGAGATCTGCATGTTAATGTCATGAGGCTGCAGCTACCAAATGGTGTGTCTGGAAACCACCAGTGTTGGACAAGTTATTTTCAAAATGTAATATACCACATATTACTAGTTACATTCATTTGAAGGTAATAAGTTACTTTACAATATTACTGTCTGTGTACAGTAACTCCTTACTTATTACACTACTTTTGCATTACTTTGACCAAAACAACAGCAGCAGCAGAATGACATCGCCGACCCAGAACCATCCCGAAAAATAATTTCAACCGCCTTGAAATCAGTGTAAACAATCCAAAATTCTAAATGTTATTATTTTCCTTTGTTATTGTCATCTATAGTGGTTATTTGCATAAAACACACAGTTTGATTAGGAAATGATTGTATCTTTTTAAATATGTGCTTTGATTTAATCAAATGTAACTCAATTTGTAACTTGAGTTACTTGACAAAGTAACTGGTGTAATATTACTGAAATCCTATAAGTAGTAGAAGTACAAGTTATATTACTGAGTTACTGCTAAAAGTAATATATTACATGTATGTTACTTTTGTAATGAGTTACTACCCCCAACACTGGAAACCACTGAGATCTGCATGTTAATGGCATGAGGCTGTTGCTACCAAATGGTGTGTCTGGAAATGGACTAACTAATCAGTTAGGTCAGAGAGGTTCAAAGCCCAGCTGCAGGTTCTGCTGTTGCGCTGCGTGTAGCTCCTGCTGTTTTAATCAGCAGTCTGCTAATCAACCCCAAGTTGTTATGACAACAAATATAGGCAGTTGTGTAACGAGGTGATTTTCTACACCAATTATGTTAATTCCTATAGTCCATTGTAAAAGTGATTGAATTCTTAATTACCCAACTACAGCACGAGTAAACACAGTTTCAGTTTGCTTGGGCTGCAGTTTGAAAAGCACTTCTCTCTCTGGATGTGTGATCTCACACAAATGTCTATCTGCTGACCCAGCAGCAGCAGGGGGGGGGGGGTTGGAGTTTCCTGACTTTTAACAGCTACTTCTAACACAAATTCTGTCCAACAGATCAGCAGTCCCTACTACCAGTCCCTACAGGATTTACTTTCACTGTATGATGTTGGTCATTTTTTAAGTATTTGCCGAAAGTCTTGACCGGCTTGACAAGTAAACACAAAGATTACAACTTTGTGTTGACAACATAGTTGGATTACTGGTGAAACGTCCAATAATCCTGGCATGAGTGGGGCAGAGGTTTGCCTTCCATGACAGAGGCACACTAAAGCTTATTTCTAAAAGTTATTACCCAGTGCAGTGGAACATATCACTCACATTTAAATTAGCATAATGTGTGTGCGCTTGTGTGTGCGCTATACAAATAAATAAATAAACTTGACTCTCTCTCTCTCTCTCTCTCTCTCTCTCTAAATGATACTTTTCAAAGACTACCGCTTTCAGCTCCTATCAGCATGTGCGGCAAACCAAAATGTGTCACAATAATTCGAAGCAATATCATCTAGTCATTCATTGTATCTGGTTTCATTTCATATTGGCATCAAAGTTGTAAACAACTCAGTCATTTGCTTAACACTTTTAGGTGTGAATTTTATGGACCTACCGGTAGATAAACGTTGGGGCACATCTCGGCGTGCGTTACCATGAGCAGTATCCCGAGGACAGCGGTGCCCAAAGCCAATGCGCAAAGGCGCTTTCTATCCTCCAATAAAAACTTTCTGTCTCGCAGTCTGTAGAGGTTGTCTCCCTCAATAGGGGTTATCCGCTTGACAGAGACGGACAGAGGCACGGATATCTCCGTCGAGTCCCCGCCGTTTCGATTGATCACCCCATCGCAATTGACACAATCCACTTTGGAGTCTCCACGCAGGCTGCGGCCGCCGGCGGTCATCTCCATCTCCAGAGCGCACACGAGACGGCCACGGCCGCCGCTCTCCCTGTCGTCTTCCTCTGCTGGAGCTCCGTCCCTCGCCCGCCCGCCGGTCTCCCCTTTGCTTTCCTCCCGAGTTGGGGAAGGCATAATCCGATGGGCGCACCGTGTACCAGGCCCTTTTCTCGTCCGACGCTCATCGAAGTAGCGGGTTTACCAAACGCGCAACAAACCGGTGGTTATGCGCACTGATGCCATTTGCGCTGCGATACGTGCTCTTATTTGCATGGGTTATTAATATTATGGGAGTGTGCGTCAGTCCGCTGCGAATGAATTCTGTCTGTGTGTGTGTGTGTGTGTGCGTGTGTGTGTACAAGCAATTGAGCGCGTATTTGCATAAAGCGCATGGAACTTTGAGGGCTACTAAAACATACAAAGTAGCCTAACTGACGGGAACATTTCTGTATTCGGTTAGTGTTTAGGATATCTGATTGCACAAAATAGTATTTTGCCAAAAATAATAGATCAGGCTATGTTTAAAATTTTAGTATGTTGGAATTTGTGATAAAATTGCCTATCCGTTTCTGCACAAAATAGCCTACCTGAGGTAGGCTAAAGACTAAAGTAGGCTACTAAAATAGATTCTGTTAGTGGCCATTGCAGTTTCTAACTATTAGTTGCAGCAGTGCATGCTTTTAAAGATTGGACGTTTTCCACCATTCCTTTTTGTTCCTTGCCCTCTGCCATAGATTATTGGTCATGAAATTGGTTGCATCTTTGTGTTGCAGACTGCATCAGTGGTGAACACATCTGTGGGATCTATACAGTTTAGACTGCGAGTGGCCCCTGGTGGTCAACTAACTTACCTTCATGTGGTCTAGGGCAGGCTATGCAAAAATATTGATATAATGTAAGGCTTCTAATAATCAGTGTTGGGCAAGTTACTTTCAAAATGTAATATACTACACATTACTAGTTACTTTCATTTGAAAGTAATACATTACTTTACAATATTACTGTCTGTGTAGAGTAACTCGTTACTGATTACACTACTTTTGCATTACTTTGACCAAAAACAACAGCAGCAGCAGAATGACATCGCCACCCCGGAACCATCCCAAAAAATAATTTAAACCGCCTTGAAGTCAGTGTAAACAATCCAAAATTCTAAATGTTATCATTTTCCTTTGTTATTGTCATCTATAGTGGTTATTTGCATAAAAACACACAGTTTGATTAGGAAATGATTGTACCTTTTTTAAATATGTGCTTTGATTTAACCCATTGATACCTGATGCAGCATTTGTGTGTGTATCCCTTTAAGACCACGAACCGCATCGTGCGCCGTTCGCGGTCTTAAAGGGACACACACACAAATGAGGGATATACACGCAAATGCTGCATCAGGTATCAATGGGTTAAAAAGAAATGACTCGATTTGTAACTTGAGTTACTTGACAAAGTAACTGGTATAATATTACTGAAATCCTACAAGTAATAAGTTATATTACTGAGTTACTGCTAAAAGTAATATATTACATGTCATATGTTACTTTTGTAATGAGTTACCCCCAACACTGCTAATAATGTACTGGCAATGAGGCATTTAAAGTAAATGCCATGCTGTCTAAAATAGTATGTGATTCTCTCAAAATGGATGCAAAAGTGATAACCCCCCCCCCCCCACACACACACACACAGACTCTCACCCCCTTCACTAGTTGCGTGTTCAAAGAGGAACAGCATCATGACCTTGGGCTAAATGACGCACCCACCACGCTGGACTGGAAGTATCCTGTGCTGGTATGCTGACGATAATGACCATCCTCACTGCTCTGACTGACTGACCGGGTTCAACAAGTGTTTTCAGAAAGGGGTTGAGGTGCCTTGCCTCAAAGTGGGGTCCAGGGACATCCAGGGCTCATTGAGGGGGTTCCAGGGCGTCCACAGCAAAAAGTGTCAACATTTATTTTCACTCAAATTCATAAGTATGACAGAATGTATAACTATTTGGGTTTAATAGAGAGCCGCAGGGATGATGGATTTTTGTAGTCGGAACGCGGAAGTCCTGGACTTCCTGGTTCTTCACCGTTTCTGCCTATGGGATTTTTGAATGGGCTTTTGCCGCGATGCTTCAAATAAGATCTCTGGGCAATGCAAGCTTAATCAAAGACGAACCAGTGTTCAGCCGGATAATCTTCACACATGAGGACCACTTTCATGAGTTTTGAAGCGTAAATGCGAGCCCTAGAAGTAAAAAGCTTGAGCTAAGCTAATCCAGAACTACACACAGTGTCGCATAGGCTTCCACGTCACGTCAGCACTCAACCTGGACTGTTGTTGATGTGTGCACTGATTACCCCGGGCTGAACGGGGCTGAACCAGGTGAGGGAAAGAGAATTTCCGTGTTCGTCCTTTGAAGTGATGATGTTATTGACGTATAATATCCCTGTCGACTCAACAGTGTAGTCTCATTTAGCCGTTTGCTAGCTAGCCGCCCCTTTTAACGGCACGTAAAAGCTTCAAAACTCATAAAAGTGGTCCTCATGTGTGAAGATGATATTAATAAACATTGGTTCGCGTTTGATTAAGCTTGCGTTGCCCAGAGACCTTATTAGAAGCATCGCGCCAAAAACCCATTCAAAAATCCCATAGGCGAAAACAGTGACGAACCAGGAGTGTTAGCATCGATGTTTTCCGGACTCATTCCTGGGGCTCTCTATTTGTGTCAGTTTAGGGTCATAAATGTTATTTATCCAACTAAGCAAGAAAACACAACTCAGTATAATGTAAGATATCAGCTGATTTAATCATCTGTGGTAAGAAAATAGATAGCTAATGTAAAAAGTGGTTGTAGTAAAAAAAAAAAAGTTTTATATTGGTACAAAATCACATGGTCATTAGTAGGTGATAATAGCAAATAAATATGCATCAAAACACATCAGCAAACAAAAAAAAGCTGGTAATCAGATTAAAGTCAGTGACAAACATATTTGAACTACAGTAGATTATCATCAGTGTGCATGTGTATTTATGTACAGTAAGAAGAAAAAATACACAGCCACAATTAGCCAGTAGAATAGATGCACCTTGATCAGAAATGCCTCTATATTTCACTGCCTATAGACCTTTTTTATAAAAATTAATTCATTTCACAACATGGGAATGGAAAGTTATATTTGAAATGCAAAACAGCCATAAATTAAAAAAGGAAAAAAGATTACACATAATACAGACTAGCTGTGATTTTAGTGCCAGATAAATGGCACAAAGGGAGACGGCAAGAAGAACAAAAGAAAAGGAGAAAGTTTGTGGTGGCAAAACTTGCAGTATTTACAAGCAGCTTAGTAAAAATATGTTTTTTTCTTAATTAGTATACAAATATTGTCACTATCGCTACAATAGCTTAAAAACCCTGAATCACTTTTTTACTTACAACGATGGATTGTACTAACTGTATGATCTCTCTACAGTGCACTTTAGGACCGACAAAGAGATGGATAAGAATAGCATAAATAAGACATAAAAAAAACAATGATCTGGCATTAAGCCTATTGCCGAGAGTTCCTGAGTTAGTCCAAGCACCCAGTCAGTGAATGCAGAAATCACTCTTAATGTGCGCGATATTTAAAACCTAGCAGTGCAGAAGTCCCCCGATCTTACGATATCATTCAATGGCAGTTGAAGATCTGAAGAAATCAAACCATTTTCCCCTCCTGGCCTCCCTCGTTAACTTCAATGGCATGGAACGATGTCGAACAATTAGGCCATGTTCAGACTAGGAGGCCAAATCTGATTTGTCAACTTTAGTGACCTATTAATGACTTTATCCAGACTGGTTTTATGAGTCTGGACGCTCCAAGTCTGATTTGTGTCACGTGTCCCAAACCACATATGGAGGTAGTTTCCAATCTGCTTTCGACTGATGTGACTTCAGTGTGGACGCGCACATCCACCAAATCTGATTTGAATGTCTGATTTGAATCTGATTTTGTCACTCGCAACTCGCCATCAAATGCTTCCGCGCAGGAAAACCACGTCACCAACGTACGTATTTACTGACGCCCACGTCGTTACCATGGCAACCCATGCAGATAGGCTGTTCAGGTCTGGACACACAGATCCGACTTGAGAATCAGATTTGTGGCAGTGTGTGGACACACTTCCAAATCAGATTTGGGAAACCAATCAAGATAATGATGATTAATGACTTTATCAGCAAATCAGATTTGCCTGTAATGTGAACATGGCCTTACACTTGATCACGAAGTAGAAAGGAAAACAGATACATCAGTATCAGTTGTGCACGGAATAATAATTCAGCTCTATAATTACAAAAGTTCTTCTTCTGGCCTAACTTTAGAAAATAACTCAGTGACTCAACAAGGCTGGCTCAGTTCAAGGAGGGTATAATGCATAACTCCCACCGCCTCCTCCGCTTACTTCAAGGTCTTCTAGCCCGTCACGGCCCCCCAAGGCTGCAGAGCCGCGTGCGGCAGGATGAACTGCGGGGGCGGCTGGGGCATGAAGTAGTAGCCAAATACCTGCGGAGGGGGAGGCGGGGGAGGAGGTGCGCACACTGGGGTGAGAAACACAGGACCGCTCTTCTGAGGCCAGACCGGCGTCGGGTGGTAGAAGTACTGCATGTTGGCCGGGACCTGCTGGACACGGAGAAACACTGCAAGTTAGCAGGTGATGGTGGAGACTTTCCAGAACAAGTGTTTCATAGAGCAGAGGTTCTCAAATGTTTTTCAGCCAAGGACCCCTTACAAGACAGAAAATATACCCCTCATTCTGATTTGTGATTTTGGGCTAAGCTTAATTGTTTCCACGGTAACATGCTTGACTTTTAAATTGATAGGTTTGTCACATTAGAATGTAATCCATGAACCATTTTAGATTTAAAGCATCAAATATTTTCGTTGAACTATGAAGCTTTTGCAAAAAAAAAAAAAAATGTTTATATTTTTATTTTCCTGAAAACTTTTTGCGGACCCCCTTGCAAAGTGCCATGGACCCCCATTTGAGAACCATTGTCATAGAGAGCCGCAGGAACGAGTCCGGAAATCGTCGATGCTAACACTCCTGGTCCTTCACTGTTTTCGCCTATGGGATTTTTGAATGGGTTTTTGGCGCGATGCTTCTAATAAGGTCTCTGGGCAACGCTGGCTTAATCAAACGCGAACCAGTGTTTAGTAATATCATCTTCACACATGAGGACCACTTTTATGAGTTTTGAAGCTTTTACGTGCCGTTAAAAGGGCGGCTAGCTAGCAAACGGCTAAATGAGACTACACTGTTGAGTCGACAGGGATATTATACGTCAATAACGTCATCACTTCAAAGGACGAACACGGAAATTCTCTTTCCCTCACCTGGTTCAGCCCGTTCAGCCCGGGGTAATCAGTGCACAGCAGCGCACACATCAACATCAGGTTGAGTGGTGACGTGACGGGGAAGCCTATGCGACACTGTGTGTAGTTCTGGATTAGTTTAGCGCAAGCTTTTTACTTCTAGGGCTCGCATTTACGCTTCAAAACTCATGAAAGTGGTACTCATGTGTGAAGATTATCCGGCTGAACACTGGTTCGCGTTTGATTAAGCTTGCGTTGCCCAGAGACCTTATTTGAAGCATCGCGGCAAAAACCCATTCAAAAATCCCATAGACAGAAACAGTGAAGAACCAGGAAGTCAGGGACTTCCGGTTCTGACTAGGGATGGGGGAGAGTACTCGGGTACTCGAGTACTCGTTTGTAACGAGAGTACTCGAGTACCGTTTCCGCTGTCCGGGTACTCGCCCACCCCCCTCCCCTATAAAAATGGCCGATCTAACGTTAACAGCGTCTGGCGAATCGCCAGCAACACAGACGTCCATGTATATTAACGCAATCTATATTCAGCAGATGTAAAATAAACAAGATTTGATTGCAGTTGTTTTCCGTTCATGGCCAATTTATATATAGATGTGCAAGCAAAGATGTTAACGTTAGATGTTTTTTACTCGGACGGACCACTTTGACTAACGGACCCCTGACAGTAACTTTGTTTACCATAGCCAAACGTTCCGTGTTTCACCACGGGCGGGGACCATCACTTGGATGTTGTTGGTGGTTTTTGCGGTTAACGTTAGCGAACATTATTACTGTTTGCAGTTATCATGTTTGCAGTTATCACTTTTTGGCAGAACACCAGAGTTTTTAATAAGTGGATTTACTTAACAGTGATCAAGAAGCAGTATGGAATGATTACCGACATGTATTGGGAATTACTTTTACTGAGGTAGGCTAACGGCTAACACCGGATCACCTTATCACAGTCAATCTGTAAAAACTAAAAAGTGCACCAGGCAGCGCTTTTTCCATGCAAAATTGGTAATGTGTGTGAAGTTGCTGTGAACAGCCCCATACAAAGCAGATCACCCCTGCTCTCATCACAGGCATTTGGCGAATGCTAATGGTAACTGCTTAACATAGCCAAACTTAGGATCTTTCATGTGTGTGTGTCGTTCCCCCCGGGGGGGGGGAGTACTCGAGTACTCTTTCATAACAGAAGGAGAGTACTCGAGTATTTAAATCCCTTACAATGCCCATCCCTAGTTCTGACTACAAAAATACATCATCCCTGCGGCTCTCTATAGTGGGAGGAATCAGTGGTGCTTTCTTCCTAGAGTAGGGAATGTTTTGTCAACGTATCTGTAATAATTAGCTATGGAGTAAATTATTAATTTTATATTATTCATTCGGCACAGGAGACCCGTTTCAAAAGTAGGTATAGATAGGCCCCTTTTCAGAGCTGTTCTGAGGCTGTAAAGCAGTTGTAACCAATAACATTAACACGGGCCCTGGACACCTAAATGGAATGCAACCATCTTTAAAGCAGGACTAAACCCCCCAGATTTCTTGCAAAACTGTATTCTACTTGATTTGAAAACTCTGCAGGCAAGATGGCCGCCTATACTCCCTCCTTTAGCTGGCAGAATTCCTCCCTCATAAACTAGCATATCTTGGCCAATAAATATGTAACATACAAAAAAAAAAACCCGTAATATCTTAATTTTATGTAGAATGCAGAGGACATGTAACTGTTTAGTTAAACTTGCATTCCAGGAATATTGTGCTCTAAAGATAACGTTAGTGGCTCAAGACTGTTTCGTCCTGAAACCCACTCGCTTTGTGCCAGAACACAATTCGGGGGTGGTTTTGGCGTAACCTATGTGGGATTCGAAAGAACCCATCCGAGATAGAAAACGTTATGAATATAGCCACGTTATAAACAACAAACTAACGCTGGTGATCCGTATGGAAACAGTGTTACTCGAAATGGTTAAAAGTTATATCAATTTGGTCATTAAGTGGCGTTTTACTGCCATATAACATAACTAACTAGCGGCTAATATTAGCCACAGTAGGCATTACCCAGGGATGCATTGGTCTTAAAGGGCTCGTGAACTACAGTAATAATAATCAATGGGGGAAAAAAACAATTTTTCACATGAGTGGGGCGCGTGCTAAACCCACCGTGACGTCACGATGTACCAAATATCCCATTCATTTGAGGGCACAAAAAAAAGCAGTGTTCAACCCATAGAGGGAACTTATGCTGCTGAAAATGATACAAATGGTAGAATGGCAACAGTTTGGTCTCAAATGTGGAAATTTTGACCAGAATTCTTCACACACCACCCCCAAAGTCATATATTTTGGTTAAAAGCTGAAAAAAAGTGTTTTGGGGTTTAGTCCTGCTTTAATGGTATTGGTTACACCTGCTTTACTTCCCGCTTTACCACCTCAGAACTCTTGCTGTGAAATGTGAATTATTAATACTCACTGTATTATTCAACATGTTCCCGTTTGGTCATAGCTAGAAATGTCACATCTGAGCTGAGGAAAATGACTAAAAATATACAGTGTTGTTTTTCATGATTAAACGTCGTCTACCTACTTTTGAACCACCAGGTGTAACAGACAAATAATGTACTTCACTTGTACTAGGGCTGTGAATCTTCACTGGCCTCACAATTTGATTCGATTACGATTCAGAGGGCTACGATTCGATTCGATTACGATTATCGATGCATCTCGATGCATCTTAAATCGATGCATCACTTTTTTCCGCAACTTTTACTTAAGTGCATTTGGAATTGCATTGTATTATGATCCACAATTAAAATAAACAACTGCATGTACTTCCATTATATTTTATTTGATTATTAAAAAAAATAAAAAATAATAGTAATCGATTTTTGATATTTGTGAATCGATGCAGAATCGTGCACGTCCGCATCACGATGCATCTTATAATCGATTATTTTTGACACCCCTAACGTCCCCTGCATGTCATTGTGAGATAGGAACAGATGGTCGTATAGAAACACACGTACCAAACTCGGGGTGAAATTGGGCGTAATCGGCGCGTCTCCGTGCCTCTTCCACACGTTTAAACGTGTGGAATGGAACCTGGCCCTGGGCACCGTGGGGATTACGTATGATGTGACTCCTTCTGCCGTTTCCTTCTTCTTGCGTGGCTTCTCTTTCTCCGGCTCCCCCTTGGCCTCGCCGTCCTTGGCCTCCTCCTCGGTGTCGCTGGACGGCGGCGAGCCGCAGTCAGAGGAGCTGGCCGAGTGGTAATCCGACGTGTCCAGGTTCACCACCGAATCATCTCGCTCCACCTTCACCTTCACCTTCACCACCGCCTCCTCTTCCTCCTCCTCCTCCTCTCCCTCTTTGAAGCGAGCGACCGTGAAGGGCCTGCAGCTCTCTCCGGATCTGTTGGGAGAGGGATACGAATATTTGCTGCTCATTTAAAACCTCTTGCAACACGGGCGTTACGTTTCTGATTTTTTGCTGTTCATCTGTCATTAACGTGATGAATTAGGTGGTTAATTCTGAACAATGCTGTTCATGCTACATACCAACTTAATCGGCTGAATCTTGCGCATCGAACCCTGTCTTCCTTTTAAGGATCAGATTAACACAGCGGAAGTTATAGCCGTCTTTGTACAAAGACAAAGACAACATTTCAGATTATTTGGCTTTTTCAAATGGCTTTTTGGAAATCCGCCTAGGTATCTCCCTACAAAAACCACCGCCAAATACTCATGTTTTGGTATTTTTTCATCTTCTTTGAGTTGGGATGTGGTAAGGCCTGTGGCTATGTCTCCGTTGGGTTTCTAGCCATAAATACAACAACCACAGGTAACTGTTTACACTCTAAAAGTGTTTTTTATTCTAGGCGAGAATCAACCACTGTGTTTGAGCTGGTGTTACTCAGGGTCAGTAACACATAAGAGTCATTCTGACACTTGGAACAGAAACTTCAAAGTCTTACCTTTCAGAAAAGGTCAGGCAGTTGTCTGTAACCCTAGCGGTTCAGCCACAGTAAGCATTTTAGTTTGGGTATGTCGTTTTCACCGTTTTCTTCAGAAATAGGTGGCTTTAGAAGAGGACCGCACGCGTAACATAAAACTCTCCCACGTATTTCCACTTTGGACTAGCCGCCCCCCACCCACACACACACACACACACACACACACACACCCACACACCCACACACACACACACACACACACACCCACACACACACACACACACACACACACACACACATACACAGTGCTAGTCATCATCTCACAGAATGCATTATGACGTCAGTTCGCCCACACGTTCTTGGCGAGACTGAGCGGTTGTTGTTCTGACACGTCGGTCTGCCTCTGTGTGACTGATGAGTGACTCACCTGGCGCACACCTCCAGCGGGTCGATCCACAGAGTGAGCTCACGCGGGAGGCCCAGCTGGCTCTGCGTGAGCTCACTCTCCTCGCACGCCTTCAGAACCGCCTCGTCACACGTGGCTCCGTCGCTGATCCGGATACATCTGAGGAGCAGAACCACATTCACGGGTCAAATGCGTCGTTTTCTCATCTGGATCTGTTAGAGCTCTTCTTAAATGTCTTTGAATCAACTTATCTAAGCTGATTCTCATCATAGTGGTTACATGGCTATGAACTGGCATCGTTTTCATGCAGTGGTTCTCAAAGAGGTAGGTTAGGAGCAGTGTTGGGGGTAACTCATTACAAAAGTAACATATTACATGTAATATATTACTTTTAGCAGTAACTCAGTAATATAACTTATTACTTATAGGATTTCAGTAATATTATACCAGTTACTTTGTCAAGTAACTCAAGTTAGAAATTGAGTTAATTTGTTTTTAAATCAAAGCACATATTTAAAAAGATACAATCATTTCCTAATCAAACTGTGTGTTTTTATGCAAATAACCACTATAGATGACAATAACAAAGGAAAAGAATGACATTTAGAATTTTGGATTCTTTACACTGATTTTGAAATTGCGGTTGAAATTATTGCTTGGGATGGTTCGAAGGGGGCGCCGATGTTATTCTGCTGCTGCTGTTGTTTTGGTAAAAGTAATGTAAAAGTAGTGTAATAAGTAACAAGTTACTCTACACAGAAAGTAATATTGTAAAGTAACGTATTACTTTCAAATGAAAGTAACTAGTAATATGTAGTATATTACATTTTTAAAGTAACTTGCCCAACACTGGTTAGGAGTCCTTGAGGGCAGTCCAGGGGGCCCCCAGCAAGAAGGTGGGTCATTTATTTTCAATATAATTCCCTCCATAAGTACAGGGTTGCCACTCTTTTGTAATTATATCTTTCAAAAAGGTCTTTTAAAGCACTTTTCATGGACAAATTATTTCAAAATGATGGACCAATAATTCACAGAGATGTTCACGAGTGTATTTTGTGACATATGGCTTTCAGCAATAAACCTGAGAGAGAGACAAAGAAACGAAAATATGAAAACAAAAATGTATCCACCACAGGTTACCTCAGCAACCAGCCGCATATTTGAGCTAAAAACGCCTACGAGAGAGCAAAACAGCACAGCGGTCAGTAAATCGCTGTGTGCTTCATTGCTTGTAGCCTAAGTGGAGAGCGATACTGTAGATAGGAAGACAGTGTATCAAGCTTGGCCCAGCACTACTGATGACATATACAAATGCTATCATATCATATGTCATGCTATCATAGGTGATTTTTGAGATGACAGAGTGCACAAGGCTCAAACTCAAGAGATTCTGCTAGGCTCAATCCAAGCACTTCTAAGGACCTCTTTCTAAATCCAAGCTTTTTCAAGTCCTTGATTATTTTAGTCCTTGATCAACAGTGTTGGGCAAGTTACTCAGGAAGTGTAATTAGTTGCTTATTACTGATTACTCCTTTAAAAAGTAATGAAATTACTTTACTTGTTACTTGGTTTCAAAAGTAATTTGTTACATTACTCGTACATCACTGAGGATACATCCCAGTTATGCATCCATGCGATGTTTTTTTCTTTATTAGTTAGCCTGGCTTAGCCAGTGACTCGTAGGAATAGACTACGTGACAACCAGGAAAGACTAGTGACTACTGGAGAGTCAGTTGACAGCCGGAACAGGGACGGCACCCGGGTAGCAGTATGGGTTAGCGCCCCAGCCTGCGTCTTCCGTGAGGAAGAAGCCCAACAACCCACGAGAGGCCTTTTAGGAGGGCCATTCAAGCCGCAAGTGGAGTCTGCAGTGCCACCAAGTACTGGTACTGCATGGTATCCACTAAGATACCATCACCTCGGAATGAGATGTTTGGAGCGGGGGAGTCTGGTGCAGCACACAGGTCCTAGACCTGGTGAGACGAGGGAGGAACCCGGCCGGGTGGCAACCCACAGAGCCCGGTCCGTACCAGAGCCCTCCCCCTCCCCCGGTCCCGGCAGAGTAGTTCCGGAGCAGCGGATTGAGTGGCCCTGACCACGTGACCACCTTCGACCCTTCCTGGAGGGCTGACCGTGGGTAGCTACTGGGACGTAAGTTGGGGCTTGGCCAGCCCCGGCTGGGTCACCTGGGCGAGGGTGTATGATGTTGCGAGACCTGAAACATCCTATGACCCCAGGGTACATCACTGAGGATACGTCCCAGTTATGCATCCATGCAATGGTTTTTTTCTTTCTTTATTTGTTACTTTACTATAATTACTTTCGCTGCGCCAGTTGCGAAAAGGTGACATACAACCTGTTTAACCAGCTCCTTTTACAACTGAATCCACTTAATTGGAACAATAATTAACCTTACAGCAGGAGTCAACATGCCAAACCGCAGACTTTTTATTTATTTGCCTACCTAGTACAAAAAAACAAATTGTCTTCTGGCAACACAGAAGCCTCACATCGCCACACCTATATATCTCCACACTTAAAGGAACACTCAAATCAACTCTCAATAACTGTCAAACTAGATGAATGATGAATAGTTTGACAGTTATTGAGAGTTGATTTGAGTTAATGAGTTATTAATTTGAGTTTGTGTGGACCAGTGATGTCACTGGTCCACACTTTAACACTCAATAACTGTCAAATTAAATGACAGACTTCAAAACCGTTTACAGTTTTCTGATATACTACTGATGTTCTAATGATACAAAGCTGGTTGAAAATGGGCAGAGTGTTCCTTTAAGTGTTTTAGCACTGCACCAGTGCTGGAGAATGTAATGCAGTAACTTGAAGTTACTTGGATTAGTAAGTGTAATATAATTACTTTTTGAAAATTGTAGTCCCTTACATTACTAGTTACTGGTAAAAGTAATTACAGTAACTAAGTTACTTTCAAGTTCTTTCCAGACCCGTGGCAACCCTGTAAGTAACACATTCATGTAGGACTATTCTGCTCATGGGTTTCCTACACTTTCTGTAATAAAACATCTAAAAGCAAAAATCTGATCAGATGAGGGACCCTGGAACACAATCTTATCAGATGGGGATCTATGGTCTAATAGACTACTTGCACAACTCCACTACTTTCTGAAATGAGTAGGGCATAGTGGTTTCCTGTCCTACACTAGTGGATGAACTGATTAATGTCCGGTGTGCCTGACTGCTGCAGTCACAACAACAGTGATGCCCTACTCATTTCAGGAAGTAGTGGAGTTGTGCAAGTAGTCTATTTGCGTCCGTTTAGGGGTCCTTGACGTGAGAACGTTTGAGAACCAGTGTTTTAGTGTATGTGCTAATAATCAACGCACGGCATTAGAAACACAATTCCTCCACTTAACCCATTGATACCTGATGCAGCATTTGTGTGCGTATCCCTTAAAGGGATACACACACAAATGAGGGATAGACACGCAAATGCTGCATCGGGTATCAACGGGTTAAACGGAGAGGGATCCAATTGCGTTCTTTACCTGAACGCCTGCCCTTTGCTGGGGCAGTCGGGGTACCAATGCTCCTCGTATTTGTTGCACAGAAGTTGCAGCAGCTTCTCGGCAAACAGATGTGCCTTGGCCTGGTCCAGCTTGCCCCGCTCCAGAGCAAAGCGCTTGAGGAACTTGACGGCGGCGTTCACCTCTCTCTTCATGCTTTCCTGTGGAAGCAGGAAATGACATCATCAGAAAAAAGGTTAAATGGAGGAGGTCACATGACTGATCGATCAGTGTTTGTGTTGATCACAGACCGCTCGCCTGCTCTCGTCTAGCTATCAACACAGCACTCTTTGATTTCAGACGGCCACTTCCTGCTGACGTGATGATGTGGGGGAGCAGGAAGTTGAAGCGGGAAGCGAGAACAGCACTTCCCCTCTGTGCTGCTGCTGGCCCTGACTCTGTGCTGCTGCTGGCCCTGACTCTGTGCTGCTGCTGGCCCTGACTCTGTGCTGCTGCTGGCCCTGACTCTGTGCTGCTGGCCCTGACTCTGTGCTGCTGCTGGCTCTGACTCTGTGCTGCTGCTGGCCCTGACTCTGTGCTGCTGCTGGCTCTGACTCTGTGCTGCTGCTGGTCCTGACTCTGTGCTGCTGCTGGCCCTGACTCTGTGCTGCTGCTGGCTCTGACTCTGTGCTGCTGCTGGTCCTGACTCTGTGCTGCTGCTGGTCCTGACTCTGTGCTGCTGGCCCTGACTCTGTGCTGCTGGCCCTGACTCTGTGCTGCTGGCCCTGACTCTGTGCTGCTGGCCCTGACTCTGTGCTGCTGCTGGCCCTGACTCTGTGCTGCTGGCCCTGACTCTGTGCTGCTGCTGGCCCTGACTCTGTGCTGCTGGCCCTGACTCTGTGCTGCTGCTGGCCCTGACTCTGTGCTGCTGGCCCTGACTCTGTGCTGCTGCTGGCCCTGACTCTGTGCTGCTGGCCCTGACTCTGTGCTGCTGGCCCTGACTCTGTGCTGCTGCTGGTCCTGACTCTGTGCTGCTGGTCCTGACTCTGAGCTGCTGCTGGTCCTGACTCTGTGCTGCTGGCCCTGACTCTGTGCTGCTGCTGGCCCTGACTCTGTGCTGCTGGCCCTGACTCTGTGCTGCTGCTGGCCCTGACTCTGTGCTGCTGGCCCTGACTCTGTGCTGCTGCTGGCCCTGACTCTGTGCTGCTGGCCCTGACTCTTCTACAGCAGTGGTTCCCAACTACCGGGCCGCGGACCGGTACCGGGCCGGAACGCATTTGGTACCGGGCCGCGAGCCCGGTCCCCAAAAAAAAAAGAAATTTACAAACATTTTTTTTTACAAACTACAAACATAAATAAACATCAACTTGAAACTATGTTTCAACTACCACACAGCCTATACTATTATAGCCTATGTTTATTTATATATACGGTATATATATATATATATATATATATATATATATATATATATATATACGGTTTTATCTTGACAACAAAAACATTCTAAATTGAGCCCCAGCTCACTTCCTGTTGCAGTGTTTGCTAAGGACAGGAAAGCGGGGGGAGAGGGAAGCAGAGCAGGACTGACAATTCTGTGAAAACCGTATATATATATATATATATAAATTGACAACCGGCACTCCCCTGTGCTGCTGGCCCTGAATCTTCTATGGTAAATGGTAAATGGTAAATGGCCTGCATTTATATAGCGCTTTTATCCAAAGCGCTTTACAATCAGTAGGTACATTCACCCATTCACACACCGATGGCGGCAGGTTACCACGCAGGGTGCTGGCACACCATCAGGAGCAATTTGGGGTTCAGTCTCTTGCCCAAGGACACTTCGACATGCAGACTGGAGGAGGCGGGAATCGAACCACCGACCTCTTTTATCCAAAGCGATTAGTGGACGACCTGCTCTACCTCCTGAGCTACAGCCGCCCCTATGTTGATGACCTTCAGGTGGAGCTGTTGTGCGTACCAGTGTGTGAATGTCAGCTTAGGCCAGTTTTCAAACCCATGCCTCTGGCTTTCTGTTGACAAAAAGGGCCATGGTTTTGTATACAGGCAAACAACATGCAAAGCAGCTCCGCCGTGCAGCTCTATATAAAGTATTGACACATGCAAAATGCTGCACCGCGCGCTCCTCCAGTCAGATGGTTTTTTATCTTCTGATACGAGTGTGTTGAACTGTGCCAGTGTCAGCCCGACCCGACAGCAGAGTATGTTCAGTGCGCTCCAAGGCCATTCTAATTGAGCAGACACAGCATGAAGAGAGTTGCTGGGTAACGCGTCGCACACTATCATGGTAGTCCTCCTGTGTAGATGAGCCGCTAAAGCTGTGCTGCCTTGGCCAGATGTTCTTGTTGTTCTGAGGTGTGTGAGAGCCATTTGTTACTGTGCCGTGGAACTTCACTGAGAGGCTGCTGGACAGAGACAACGTTCAACATGTGCTTCAGCGTGTGTCGTGTGTTGTGCCGCGAGAGGAAAATATATCATTTGCCCCAGTGGAAGACACGGTCGCCCTCTTAAGAACAGTGATGAGCTGGTCGTAGGCACTAGGCAGCAGTAACTTTACCGTAGTTCTGAACCTAACCTCTGGTTAGCAGTCTGCATCTTAGAGCAGCTACGAGCAAGATTTTCGATTGTTATTAAACAGTATCATTACAATATTGATGCATCACATCTTACCTATAATAGTAGCTGAGACCAAAGCCGTGTGAATCGGAGATCGCTCTCTTGATGATTATAGAGTCTGTGTCTGTCTACTAACCTCGCGTCACCAGGCCCTCTCTCTCCATCTGTCTACCTGCGGGCTGGATAGACCAGGAAGTGAAACGAAACAGTTTACGGCAGCTGCCTGCCTTCAACCGTTTCGCTCCGCCTAGCAACAGACCATAAACACGGAGAACGCCCTGCAGGGGCTTGCTACTCTCGCCAACATCTCTCGTTATATTCTAACAGTTTGTTTGGAAGTCATTTTGTTATTTTGCGGTTATGGCCGAAGTGGCTGCCGCAAAACCGTTTCATTTCACTTCCTGATCTGCCCCGGCCGCAGACAGACTACCGTAATCGTCAAGACAACACTGGCCGATTCACTCGGGGTTCAAGCGAGACTACTCTGCGTTGGTCTCGTCTACTATTAGAGATAAGATGTGATGCATCGATATTAAATTTAGACTGTTTAATAACAATCGAAAATCTTGCTCGTAGCTGCTTTAACAGCCTGATAGCTTTTGTATGCCAATGAATCAGGCCCTCAAGGCAAACATTTTGTCAAATTGCACCCCTTGCACACACAGTCCCTTTTCTGGTGTTTGTAGCCTAGTCTGCTTGGTCAGATACTGAGATGAGAGACTTTGTGGTGTTCCAGGGCTCAGCAACATGATGTATTTTCATTAGAACAGACTCTACTATAAATCCTTGAACACACTGAACCCCCCCTGCCCCCGCACGATGTTATTTCGTCTGACAGACACGCCAACAGGTTTTTCAGGTAGGATTTCCTGTCTCCGATTTCTCACTAGGTTTTCACTGAGTTTGTGAGAAAGAGCCATAGTCCCATCCAGACGTTTTTTTATAACCCGATTTTGTTTATTGTCTTCCAATAGAATCATATTGAGATTAAATAATTATATTGAGATATCATGATACACAATTCCATTGTCTAAATGAATGATAAAAAGACAATACTAATTAGAAATCTTTCAAAAATGACATCTGAAACAAATAAGGGAACGTTGTTTGAAAATTTGTTTTCTTTGACCTTCAGCGTGATGAACATCAATTTGATTATTTGATGTTTTTGCATGCTAGCAGATAACAACATGTCATCCATATCAATAACTGCTTATGACGAACTTGACAGCCCTATTCACCTTATTCTTTGCCCACACATCCTTCCGCATTACGTCATTTCGTAATAGTATTTCCGTTTCAGACTTGCCAAAAACCCCGCAGGCAAGATGGCCGCCCACACTCCCCTCCTAAACTGGCAGATTTACTCCCCCATAAACTAACAAATCTTGGCCAATAAGTATGTAACATACAAAATAAAACAACCCGTAATATCTTAATTTTATGTAGAATGCAGAGGACATGTAACTGTTTAGTTAAACTTGCATTCCAGGAATATTGTGCTCTAAAGATGACGTTAGTGGCTCGAGACCGTTTCGTCCTGAAACCCACACGTTTTGCGCCAGCGTAACCTATGCGGGATTCGAAATAACGCACCCGAGATAGAAAACGTTATGAATATAGCCACGTTATAAACAACAAACTAACGCTGGTGATCCGTATGGAAACAGTGTTACTCGAAATGGTTAAAAGTTATATCAATTTGGTCATTCAGTGGCATTTTACTGCCATATAACATAACTAACTAGCGGCTAATATTAGCCACAGTAGGCAACTAGCGCTGAACCGGAAGAACAAATACGTTTGCGTCGAACGCGGAAGAGAGAAAAAGGGGGCGTGGTGAATAAGGTGAATAGAACATTTAGCATCCGACATGGCAGTACTGATGCAGCAATGTATTCTGTTAAAGGAACACTCTGCCCATTTTCAACCAGCTTTGTATCATTAGAACATCAGTAGTATATCAGAAAACTGTAAACTGTTTTGAAGTCTGTCATTTAATTTGACAGTTATTGAGTGTTAAAGTGTGGACCAGTGACATCACTGGTCCACACTAACTCAAATTAATAACTCATTAACTCAAATCAACTCTCAATAACTGTCAAACTACATGAATGATGAATAGTTTGACAGTTATTGAGAGTTGATTTGAGTTAATGAGTTATTAATTTGAGTTAGTGTGGACCAGTGATGTCACTGGTCCACACTTTAACACTCAATAACTGTCAAATTAAATGACAGACTTCAAAACCGTTTACAGTTTTCTGATATACTACTGATGTTCTAATGATACACAGCTGGTTGAAAATGGGCGGAGTGTTCCTTTAACGTCCCACTTGATTTGAACAAAGGCCAAGATAAGTCCCTGCTTTTGATTGGCCTACATCAGAGCCGTTAATCGTTAACTGTTCCTAGATACCAGCAGCAGTGATCAAAAGAGATTCACACAATTCATTTTTCTTTTCTCTGATCACTTCATTGATCTGCCTGTCACTGATCTGATCTGATCTGATCTGACCAGGCGGGGTCCAACTTCCTGCAATGACAACAACAGCTGGCTTTTGAATCTGCACTGAGACTTTGCCAATTGTTGACTTTGCTTGTGTTTACGGCACACACTGACCCAACGGCCACTATCACCAACTGTGTTGATAGATAAGAGTTTATATGTGAAGACAACAGCTTGGCCCGTTTACTGCCCACTGCATGGAACACTATTTTCTAACCATTTTAAAGCAGCTACGAGCAAGATTTTCGATTGTTATTACACAGTCTAAATTTGATATCGATGCATCACATCTTACCTCTAATAGTAGACCAGACCAACGCCGAGTAGTCTCGCTTGAACCCCCGAGTGAATCGGCCAGTGTTGTCTTGACGATTAGTCTGTCTGCGGCCGGGGTAGCCTGGGTAAACCCAGCCCCCAGTGACCTGCTCTCAGACAGACCCTGCTGACTAGTGAGCAGGTCGGAGAGCAGGTCACGCGGGGGCTGGGTTTACCCAGGCTACGGCCGGGGCAGATCAGGATGTGAAATGAAACGGTTTGCGGCAGCCACTTCGGCCATAACCACAAAATAACAAAATGACTTCCAAACAAACTGTTGGAATATAACGAGAGATGTTCGCGAGAGTAGCAAGCCCCTGCATGGCGTTCTCCGTGTTTATGGTCTGTTGCTAGGCAGAGCGAAACGGTTGAAGGCAGGCAGCTGCCGTAAACCGTTTCGTTTCACTTCCGGGTTTATCCGGCCCGCCGGTAGACAGAAACAGACTCTATAATCATCAAGAGAGCAATCTCCGATTCACACGGCTTTGGTCTCAGCTACTATTATAGGTAAGATGTGATGCATCAATATTATAATTGTTTAATAACAATTGAAAATCTTGCTCGTAGCTGCTTTAATGATGACTAAATTGTAAGGTGACCAGACGTCCCCGATTTTCAGGGACAGTCCCCGTCTTTGGTCACCTGTCCCCGGCTGGAGCTGTCCCCGAAAATGTCCCTGATTTTCTACTCCTCATCTACAGCCGACATTACTGTCTTTCAGGTGCTCCAGTAGGAGTGAAAATGCTTATATATCATCATACAACTTTACAACCACAAACTAGAGACCTATAGGGAATTCAGGGGATGTATGGTCTTCCTAGGTATATTAACAATAAGGGGGTTTCTGAGCAATTTCCAGAACAGAAGTGCTCGTCCCTCAATCACCAAAAAATTCAAATCTTACAGAAATCTCCAAATGTCAAAGGTTTTTCATAGCAAATCACAGCATGAATGTGTCTATTGTTCCTCAAGGTCTTGGTATCAGTCGGCTTGCACCATAGTTTATTACAGTACAGTACTAGCTACAACAGTTTCATGGTCAATATACATGAAACCAGAATTGTCTGACTTTTTTATTTCATATATATTGGATATTTTAATGATAGGCCTATATTAACTGCCAAACTAGAAATCGATTTTCATTTCAGACATCTGGTCGCCTTACTAAATTGTCTGTTGTGTTGGACAGTCTCTCCAGTCATTTTGGATATTGTCAATAGTTATAATCACTGAACAGGTGACGATTTGTTGATGTGGTTGTTCAATTATAGGTTTTGGCGACAGTAACTTAGGGTAGTCTCGGTTTCCAGACGTTTGGTGAGCGAGAGCGAGAGCTGAGTCTAACTCAGGGTGACCAGATGTCCCCGATTTCCGGGGATAGTCCCCGTTTTTGGTGACCCGTCCCCGGCTGGGAGCTGCCCCCAAAAATGTCCCCGATGGTCTACTCCTCGTCCACAGCCGACATTACTGTCTTTCAGAGGCTCTATAGTCGGCTAATTTTAAAAAGTATAGTGAAGAACGTATATCATATGAAACTAGAAGACCTACAGCCTCCATTGGTCCCAACTATGTCCTGTTACAGATGTTATTCATTTAGTGCAATCTCCAAATGTCAAAAGTTTTTGATATGAAATCAGAGCATGCATTTTTCTATGGTGTTCCTTGCGGTCTTAATGTGGTATTTTGGAGGGATATCAGTCGGCCTGCACCATAGTTTCCATGCTCAAAATACATGACACCACAATTGTCCCCCTTTTTATTTCATAGATAATAACATTGGATATTTCAACGATATATTGACTGCAGAACTGAAATCTGGTCACCTTACAGTAACTTGTTATATCTGCCCAAAGCAGGCCTCAAAACGAGTCATGTGTTAGAATGTGTCATAAAGACCTGGAAATGAGTGACGAGGTGAAACATTTTTAGTGGGCTTTTTCGGGGTTTGGTCGATGTTATGTCTGTCTGTCTGTCTGACTGTATGTTTGTATGTATGAATAACTACATTTAATTTTTTTTATAACTATATAGTTACGTTATTGAATACTATGTATGGGATAGTGTATATATGACAACAATTATTGTCATATATATACATAATTGTTATGTATTACTATATGACTAGTGTTTTATGTATGTGTGTGTGTGTGTGTGTGTGTGTGTGTGTGTGTGTGTGTGTGTGTGTGTGTGTGTGTGTGTGATTATAACTATAGTTACGTTATTGAATACTATGTATGGGATAGTGTATATATGACAACAATTATTGTCATATATATGCATAATTGTTATGTATTACTATATGACTAGTGTTTTTATGTGTGTGTGTGTGTGTGTGTGTGTGTGTGTGTGTATGTACATATAGGCTACATGTATATACGGTATATAAATATATATATATGTATGTATATATATATGTGGATATTTCTATAGTATGTATTGTATACGTATAAATATAATAATGTAGTATTGTGGAAAAGGGGTGGGAGTTAATAAGTTATACTTCTTCTCACTCCTTTTTATATTGTCTCTGTTTTGTTTACATACATATTCGAAATAAACATGACAAACAAACAAACGTTCACATGGAGCGCAGGCTGAAAGACACGCTGAGAGACGCTCAACTTGATTTCCTGTCTGAATACACAAAGGAGGAGACGCAAAGGTGACGGTGAGTCTAGTAGTAGTGAGCGCTTCAGGCAACAACACGTGTTGCGTGTGTGGTTGTCGGTGCACATTATTCATATATACAATAGAAAAAGATGAATATGAGGAAATGGAAGCGACAGCCTATATTCTTGTTATGCTGCGATAGTGGAAATGGTGCGTATGGGACTGGAAACAACAACGCGCTTGGGGTTTTTCAGTGCGGAAACCCCCCAGTGGAAACTCAGAAAGTTGTCAGCACTCACTCGACTGGCAATTTCGGCAGAGACTACTTTACTACGTTTGAGTTATAATTAATTTTCAACTGAATAGGCTACTTTATTGTCTAGAGTATTCTAAAAAAAAAAACGGAAAATAAAGTAGGCTATTTAATTCTGGTTCATAGCCAGGATAATGCAGTCTCTCATAATAGGCTATACATAGCATAATCATAAGGAAAATAAGCCGTGCCTTAATTACTTTAACGTTAAAGCGTGAAAAACTGAAAATAAAACTGCCCGTGTGACAATTAACAACTGGGCAGCAACTAATCAGCCAATCACATGCTTTGGGATAACAAAAATAATGTTCAAATTAAAGAAAAAATAAACATCAGACTGCTTTAATGAAACGGTAAGGTTACTTACGTTACAATGTGCCCAGGCTTGAATATCCAGCAATGTGTCGGTCGGATCGGTTGTTTTTCTCCTCTGATCGTGGCAGGCAGGCTGTGCTGGTGTGTGTGTGTAGTACAGAGTTATTATGGTCATCAGCAGCACATGTTGCTTCCTTGTTCTCGTTCTTCTTGCTCTCGGGCGGGCGGAGCGCTGTTCCACGTTCCCGACTCCACTGCTGCAACCGAGACGCAACATTACCGTCAGTGTGATGACTCACTTCCTGTATTGACTCAGCGCGGTGAGCAAGACAAGAGCGTGACTCCCCTTTCACAACCAGTCAGTCCCACCCAGGCCCAAATATGGAGGAGAGGAGACGCACGGTTGGGTTGTCAGGGTTCGAGTTATGGGGGGACCGATGGGGTCTTGGACCCCATAGAGTCTGGGACCCCATAGTCAATAACACCTGTGGGACCCCCACAATATAGCTTTTTTTTTTCTCTCTCCTCTCAAATAATTTATTTTTCAATGTAAGAATTAAATTATTCATGTTAACTAGATAAATTGGCTAAATAAGAAACGTGTTTTCAGTTTTCCAAAACTACCGTGTGAATTGTTGTTTGTGTGAAATAGGCTGCATTTCACCTCCAAGCCACCATGCGTCGCCCATGAGCGCGTGTTCTAGGCCTCCTACTACTACAACCCAGCTGGTGGAGAAGAAGCCAAGGTGTGTGCAACATCACGTGATGTCAACAGCCTGCCCTGCCCTCAGTGCCCTGGCTGAGCTAACAATTCATCTTTAGCTAGCAGCGTTACCATGCCGCCGAAAAAAACGGGGTTTACAAGCCTTGATAACTTCGGTTTTTAGAAAGAGACAAAAAACTGCTAACGGACAACAACCTGTTGTTAGCGCGGCAGCTAGCACCACTGCTAGTGCTACTGAAGAAGTTGCTAGTACTAGTACTAGCTCTCCTACAGGTCTGATGATGATGATGTGACAGCCAACGTGGATAACGTTACCGCGGCCGCCGGACCTGAACCCGATGCTCCGACCAGCAGTCGTCCTGTTGTTTTTGCAAGTATTTACAGTTTTGTGTTCTAAAAAGATGCTGCTACTGAAATATGCTGCTGTTAGGGGCAATTTGTTTTTCATTCATGTTCTTGATTACCTGTGCACATTTGTTTATATAGCCTAACATTATTTATTTATTTTTATTTATACAAATATTTATGATTTTATGTTTTCTCAGAAACAAGGAGATAATACAGTATACATGCTGCTGTTAAGAGCCATACAACTTTTTTCATTCATTTTTTTTGTTTGTTAGTTTTTGATTTCTAAGTGCAGTCTTATTTGTCAAATTAAATGGTTGTATTTTATCAGATGCAAATAAGTAAAAATACCATGGCATATATCGGAGGTGAGTGAGAAAAGGAACAAATATTGATGGGTTAAGAGTAAGACTGAATAATAACATCACACAACAGTCTAATCCTAATGTTAATATAAAATGACATTTTCCTCTAAATCTGGCTTCAAACGGCCACAATTTGAGCAAAAAAGCGCCGGAAAAAACGCGGCGTCGCCGAAAATACGGCCAAAAAACACAGCCAATTCTTTTTTGGCCGAATTTGGGGGACCCTATAGCTCTCAGGGTATAACTCGAACCCTTATGTCTTACCGTGGTATCGTGAGATTATTTGATTGTCCTTGTCATACTTGATGGTGTTTTTATCCCTTATGGGTGTCATTATTCAAGGATCACTTTAATAGCCACAGTGAGTAATCTATATAATTGTGTGGACTTTGTCTGTTTCAAGTTCTGTGTTCGGCCACAGGCAAGCTATGCCGTTTTACATGCGATCGGGCTGAACCTTCATCATCAGTGATGATGTCATCAGTGATGATGTCACAAATTATGTCATAAGGGTGCACACCCACGCGCGCACAGACACACACAAGGAGGCACTGTGACAAGACTGATCAGTGATGTCTCACACACACACACACAAGGAGGCATTGTGACAAGACTGTCATAGGAGGTGATGTCATAGGAGGGCACACACACACACACTGATGATGTCATCAGTGATATAATGAGGCACACACACACACACAAGGAGGCATTGTGACATCACTGATGCAATAACATTTAGTGAGCAACACACACCCGCACGTGCCAATAGGGCAGGTGAGGCCGAGCTACGGGCGAGGCCACGCAGCGGCCGAGCCTAGGCATCGAGCGGGCATAGTCAGATTACAAACGAGGAATTTGACTTAGTGCAACTGAGCAAGTATGAAGTGACGCGGTCACAATAATAGTAGAAGACAAAGCAATACAGAAGTAGAACGACCGTACCGCGGGTTTATGCCTCTAATCAGTCCATGCTTGAGTCCAAGTCGATGTTTGAGGCAAATTTGAGGAAATTCCATCAAGGCATTCATTCCTGAGATATCGCGTTAACAAGCTTGAAAATGGCATTCAAGAGGTCACAGTGACCTTGACCCCTTTGACTACCAAAATCTAATCAGATCATCCTTGAGTCTACGTACGGACGGACAACCCGGATCCATAATGCCTCCGGCCTGGCTATCGCCGGTGGAGGCATAAAAACAAGCTCTAGGGGGGGGGGGTCATGTCAGTGGGGGGGCCCCCGGCTCGTTATCAAGCCGGGTGTGCTGGGGGGTGATAAAGTCCTTATTTGTGGGGGCTCGTTGAAAAGGTGGATGGCAGTTGGGTAGAAACTGTCCCTGTGACAAGAGGTTCTGGTCGTGCCAGACATCAGTCTTCTGACAAGGGTGAGAGTCTCAAAGTGTTTATGACCTGGGTGGGAGGGCTCGGGCCAATGCTACTTTTGGCAGTTGGACGTCTTTAGCCGCTGCAGGAAGTACATCCTTTGTTCTGCCTTCTTGGTGAGCGCTCTGATGTTCAGCTCCTGTTTCAGGTCCCCGGCTGATGATGATGGAACCCAGGAAGCGAAAGGACTCCACAGTGTTAACTGGGAAGTCACCCAGAGTGATGGGGGAAGGTGGGGCGCTGCGCTCCTCCTGTTAGTCCACAACCATCTCCACTGACTTTTGAGCATTGAGCTCCAGGTTGTTTTGATAATATTCTTGTTATCCTAAAGACAGTTGGCACTAGTGAGATTCTATTATCACTTTATGATGTATTTCAGCTTTATCTTTGATGATAGTTGTATCTCCTGGTAGGCCTATCACAAGAACATTTGAGGTTTCATGAGAGTTTTTCTTCTTCTCTTCTTGTGTCCAGATTTGGTGGGTTTTTTTTCTTTCTATTCTTCAATTTTACCCATAGAGACACTGCATGAAATAGGCCACGCCCATCACGGGGGAAATCGCTCTGTTCACTCCCATTCACCAGTGTCATTTTCCTTCAATTAAACATAGCTAAAAGCTGTTGTGTGGTGGGGCTGCGCAGACAACCAATGTAAAAAATCGCCAATTAAAGTTTTTTTGTACTCCCGAGCAAAACAAGGAAGCCATTGGGCATTCGCGAGAAGAAAATGTGGATTTAGCCGTCAAGGAAGTAAGTTGGAGTGTTCATCTTCCATAATATATGATCTTTGTGTGCAACTACGTGACATAGGAGAACGCCAGCGCGTCTGATGCCATCTGTCTGATGTTACACCAGCGTTATTTTCATGAATTCAATCATGCCTAAAAGCTCATGTCATAGTATTTCACTTCAGGCCACTGTGTGGGATCGTTTATCCAGCGTTGTTTGGGCAATGAAAAGCGACACTGCTCCAGGCCAACTGAGTTCATTTTCTCGATGTACCTTTCCCTCTCCGTTGGAGGAAGTGTATACTGAAATAATCTTTTGACATTATCTAAAAAGAAAACTGTCCAAATCCCTGAAAAACCCAGCAAAACTATTTCTATCTGACGAGAGTTCCTCCGTTCGCCCCGGTTAGCCGTGGGTTTGTTTTGCTAGCTGCAGTCGTCAGGCAGTGCTTCCTTGTATTTTCCCCCGTCTTGGGCGTGGCTTCTGAATGATGACGCGTTTTGCAGTGTCTCTATGGTGTGGCACAGCGCGACCATTATTATAACAGACTATTCCATTGACTGTTTGCGTCTTTATACGAGGCTCTGTTTTTTTGGACGGTGAATGAAGTTAACCTCCGAAGCCGTACAGACGCACACAGTCAACATATAATAAATAGTCTGTCATGTTATCGTACACGATATCAAATATATACCTGTCTCATCGTTTAGCCCCCACATGGGCAAATACGGGCCTGTGTGGCACCCGATGGAAAAAAAAGAAAAAAGAAAAATTACAGTGCACCTGAACGCACCCAACATGCAAGATACCCGCTGAATAAGTGTCCAAATGTTCATGTCATTCTGGCCAATACTCCACTTCTGTTACAACATTTCAGTCTGGATGGAATGGAATATTCCAATATGTCAATATGGAATATCTTTCATTAATCTTTATGACTAAAAGGCTAAAAGTAATCTCATGTGTGACATGAGAAATGACTTCTCTTGCAGCCCCATGGCCGGACTCAAAGAAAAACAAAACCACCCCCAAAAACTCAATAAAAGGCAGAATTATGTTAATAAATCTCATAAATCTGTACCCCTATTATATCAGGAGATGAACAAGAAATGATAGCTGCTGCGCAGCAATGGGTCGTGGCCGGGCAAGTCTCAAGGCTTTGAGCTAGAGTCCCCAAGTCAAGGCTGAAGTCTTTTAGCTGTACTCCAAGTCAAGTCTCACGTCTTTGGTCACAAGTCCAAGTCAAGCCTCAAGTCTCTTATGGCTGAGCGTTCTATCATCTGCTTCTGCTGCATGCCATCCAGTCTGCTTAGAACATTGCATAGCTAAAACTAAGGGATTCAAAGCAGGTTCAGGTTTCTTTGCAGCATGTAGCTTTTTCATCATCTGATTCCGTTTTCTGTTGCGAGGCATCTCACAACAATACAAGTAGGAATCAGTATATTCACAAACAAAAGTAGTAGTTACTTGCCTGTTGCCTCACTTGTAGAGTGGATGAGGTACTGGCGGAGTTGATGTTAGATGGAGAGGGAGGCTGAGCGATTAACTCATTCTCTGCCAAAGACGTACTCGGACGTACTTTTAACAATGGCGTTCTGTGCCAAGGACGTACTCGGACGTACTTTCATGTTTTGCTTGTTTACATTACATCAGACCCTTTCCCAGCCTGTGACATTGTTTCAAGTCAAACTGATGAAAGGAACCCGCTAAATCACGTTTAGTATTTATAGTATAGTCACCCATTTAGCAGTAAACAGAGTCCGAAACAGAGTCCGACGATCATGAGCGCCCATTTGTGCATTGAGCAGCATTTGCGGCCATTGAGCAGCTGCCTGTGATTCCTGTGTGTGTGAGACTCGAGAGAGAGAGAGAGAGAGAGAGAGAGAGAGAGAGAGAGAGAGAGAGAGAGAGAGAGAGAGAGAGAGAGAGAGACTTCACTAAAAACCTCTTTTTATCATATTTCTGTCCAAAGGAGGGCATTTTTAGTGAAAACAAGCTAACTTCCACTGCTTGTAACTAAACAAGGAAACATGGGAGAGTTTCAGTTTTTTACAAGGGGTAAGAAGATAGTCTCTGCTTTATTGTGAGATATGTTGTGTAATTTTATTCCTAGCACAGAATATTCTGTGGGTCCTGGAAGATCAGGAAACACAGACCGAAATGACCCTGGCAGAGAATGAGTAAAGCTTAATTTATACTTATTAGAAAGTGTCGCTCAGCACATGGTCGCAGACGAAAAATAAAGTGTCGCTCATGTTGCTGCATTTATGCTTCTCTCCGCGGCGCAACGGTCACGTGACGCTATAGACAGAGGAAGGCAGAGAACTAGTGCAGACAGCCAAGAGAGGGAATGCTGTCAGTGAACCCACGTCGGAGGCAAGATGTAACTGCAGCCGCATATAACGACACACAACCACACAATCACCTCCTCTCTCTCTGGGAAGTTGGTCACGGTGTTCTTTGTGATTTTCACGAAGTCATACATCAAGGACATGCTGATAAAAATACCGGGGACACGCTCATTAATTTCATTTCAGCGAAAACTAAAACAAGGAAGTCGCGCGTGCCCGTCTATATAGCCAATCAGACTTGCGCGACATTATGTGACGTAGTCAGCGACACTAGACATTTCACCAGGTAGCAGACACTGCTCGCCGACACTTGAAAGTGTCGACTCTTCTGTCTGCGACTGTTTCAAAAGTGTCGGCAGACGAAGCATAAATTGGGCTTTAATAGCCACCTGGGGAGTTTGTATCTCTTCGGTCCTACGCTGCAGGTCTGTGGGGTCACACAACTGATATACCAGCAGGAGCTGCTTTTTCCTCTTATGGACAGACTGGATGCTTGCTGGTGGTGTTTTATGGGACTGGATGCTTGCGTGTAAAAACACACACTGCTTCCACTTATATAGGGTGAGCCAGGAAGGATTTATGACATCACTGATGACATCACAATTGCTCAAGTGACTGATGACATCACAAATACAAATTTGGCATGGGACTGGACCTTTGTGCAAAGTTTGGTTTGTTTTCATTCTTTGAGCTAGAGTCCAAGTCAAGTCTCAAGTCTTTTAGCTATAGTCCAAGTCTCAAGTCTTTGGTCACAAGTCCAAGTCAAGTCTCAAGTCTCTTATGGATGAGCGTTCTATCATCTGCTGGATGCCATCCAGTCTGCTTAGAACACTGCATAGCTCAAACTAAGGGATTCAAAGCATGTAGGCTACTGTATTATCCACACTATCTATTAGCATACAGCATCAGCATTGATTGGTTGACATTATTAACAGACCTTTCCTAAATGTTAATACACACAAAAATAAAGATTGTTCACAAGTCCCAAATCTCACGTCCAAGTCAAGTCTCAAGTCTTTGAAGAAAAGGCTCAAGTCTAGTGTCTCAAGTGACTGTGTGCGACTGACGTCCAATTCTCCAGTCCAAGTCCCCATCTCTGGGCACTGATGACATCATCAGTGATGTCACAACACTGATGAGAGTCACAACACTGATGACATCATCAGTGATGTCAGAACACTGATGACATCATCAGTGATGTCACAATGCACAATTGCTCAAGGGACATCACTGATGACATCAGTTATGACATCATCATAAGAAGAATACAGGCAAATACAATAAGTGGCCCTGCCGCTTTGCTGGCCCGGCCACTAATTACCAATCAAAACGGGAGAGAGGGTTAAAAATGGCCTCGCCTGCTCTATTGGCATGCGCAGCGCACAAATGCTCAACTTCGCATCACTGATGACATCACAATTGCTTGAGTGACATCACTGAGATTCTCTATAAGATGATTCACTTGAGCACTCGATGATGAGCACTCGATGAGGTATCTCGAAAGAGAGGTCGTTGTCTAACATGGGTGTTTGGTCCCAAATTGAGATTTGGCCCTGGATAATGATGCCACTGATGATGTCACAATGCTTATGACATCATCAGTGATGTCACTCGCTGATGACATGACCACATGATAATCCAATGTGGGACAAAAATGGAAACAAACAAACAGCCCACTTACTCTCTTTGATGATGATGATGATGAGACTCTTACATCATAGTGCCCAGAGTGTGTGTGTGTGTGTGTGCGTGTGCGTGTGTGTCTCTGTGAGAGAGAGAGAGTGAGAGAGAGATAATTAAACATGGATGATAACCATTGGTGAATAAATATAAAATTAATACTTTTTATGTTGTAGTTTTCAAAGGAAGTCCAATGTTACACAAAAGTTAGTTACACACAATTGTGATTACAAAATGGTGGCTGTAAAAAAAAAAAAAAAATATATATATATATATATATACCGTAAATTCCGGACTATAAGCCGCACCTTTTTTCCCGTTTTTTGGGCTTTTTTGGCCCCTGCGGCTTATATAACGGTGCGGCTTATCTATGGATTTTTTCAAAAAAAAAAAAAAAAATCTCTCTTTTTTAGCACTCTTTCTAACTATAAATCCTATATACCGGTAACTATAATAAGTTTTAATTTCCTCTCTTGCCCTCTTTTCACCACACTGTATGACACTGTATGACACTGTGTGCACTGTAAAAAACAACACAGGTGGTGTTGTGTTATGTTGTTTTGTTGAAATGTTAATAAATGGGAGCTTCCTCAAACAGCCATCTCTTTCCCGACAATCCCCTCTGTGCATGAACCCTTACATATGGTAATTAAACATTAAAACACAAAACAAACAACAACAAAAAAACCATTAAAACACCCGCGGCTTATAGTCCGGTGCGGCTTATATAAGAAAAAAATAGTCAACTTTGCAGGTGCGGCTTATACACCGGTGCGGCTTATAGTCCGGAATTTACGGTATATATACACACGATTTTTATCATCTTTTAGCCCAATCATTTCCTTTTTAAATTAGTCTAATCAACGAATCATTTAGTCACAAATAATGACACATAATCGGTGATGACAGATGCCCACCCGAGAACAGATTGTGACTATAGTCTGAACAGCGGACAGCAGCCAGAAAACCCCCAAAGTCCTTTTTACGATATGAAAGAGAGAAAAGCAAGCAAATGTGTGTGAAGCTGTAACCAGCAAATGTTCGATTTTATTTGACAAACAACTACAACCTTAATCGATTAACAAAATTTGAGTAATTTTCTGTTGATCAAATTAATCTTCGTTTCAGCATATATTTATAATGATCTTGTAAACTGTATTTTAGGATTAGTGTCGTTCCTTTTGTAAGCAGTTGGCTAATGTAAATTGTCTTTTATATGCACATAATCTGCAATGAACTGTCCTAAAATTCCTATTGAAAGAAGCACACAGTGCTCTTTTGACTGCAGAGCTGCAGCAATAATCAGCTGTGAGTCAATATGTTTCAAATCAATATGACAGCAGCATAAATGCCAGCAGTTCACAGCAACACAGACTGAAGGAGAAGACTGTGTTTCTTGTTGTGGCCACTAGAGAGCAGGCTAGTTTCTTCTCTCTCTCTCTCTCTCTCTCAAATATATATATATATATATATATATATATATATATATATATATACAGATCCTTTCCAAAGAATTTGAATATCATGGAAAAGTTAGTTTTTTTCCATAATTCCTTTCAAAAAGTTTCATAGATTATAGATTCATTACACACAAAGTGAAATATTTCTAGCCTTTATTTGTTTCATTTTTCATAATTTTGGCCTACAGCTCCAGAAAACCCCCAAAACAGTATTTTTAAGAAATTAGAATAGTGTGAAGAAAATCAGCAGTTACTTCTCAGTTATGACTGACTCCAGCCTCAGTCCACTCCCTCTGAATCTCCGCCAAATTTTTGAATCGTCTTTGCTTGACAATCCGCTGAAGCCCACGGTCATCCATGGTATTTCCATGATATTTCTAATGTTTTGGAAAGGATCTGTATATATACATATATACATACATACATACATACCTACATATATTAGGGATGTCACAATATATCGTCCCACAATATATCGCGATCTCAAAATGTGACAATATGTATCGTTGAGATGAAATCTCATATCGTGAGAAAAAGAAGCTGAACATGGTGGCACTGATCTGCATCTGATTGCATGCTCGCTCTCCTTTTCATCGCTTTGTTTGAACAGACGAGGGACGCTACAGACACGGAGGATGAAAATGGTCAAATGACTCAAATTAGCGTGGAGGATGCCCCCTCAACTTACAAATCGATCGCAAAAAAATATTGTTAAAATATCGTATCGTATCGTTATCGTGAACCCAATATCGTGTATCGTATCGTATCGTGAACTGAGTGTATCGTGACACCCCTAATATATATATATATATATATTAATACTTGATTAACATGTCATTAGCTGATTATTCGTTCTTAGCTTGTCAGTAGAGAAAATTGGCTTGCTTGAAGTAGAAATATTTAATTCTTATTTCTCTCAATTTACTTCCCACTCTCTTGTCTTGTGCCTTCTTTCTTTCTTTCTTTCTTTCTTTCTTTCTTTCTTTCTGTCTTTCTCTCCCCCCCTCTCTCCCTCCCTCCGGTCTTTCTCCACCCCCCCCCCCCCCCCACCCCCTCCCTCCCTCCCTCTGGTTACTTCTCCTACAGACGGAGGTCATGATGTGGATGCAGGCAGGTACTACACATATCAGTCTGGATTCTTCCCTCTGCTGGATCATACTCCTCCCTGCCCCAGATGCCAACTCAAGAGTAAGTTATTGCTCTGTGTGTGTGTGTGTGTGTGTGTGTGTGTGTGTGTGTGTGTGTGTGTGTGTGTGTGTGTGTGTGTGTGTGTGTCAGGCCCGGCGCCACGAGGGGGGCCTAAGGGGGCTTAGCCCCCTCAGTTCAATTTTCGGCCCCCTCACTTGAATTTTTTTTTTTTTTTTTTTTTTTTTTAAAGAATAGTTAATCTATAAAGGCCAGTTAGGCAATGTTTGTACCTGACATGTTTAGGCTGCTGTTTCTGCAGTCTTCATCAAATTTGATCAGTTTAAGTTGATGTAGGCTACCCCCTGTAAACATAGCTCTGTTGTTTCAGAATTGGCAGGGAAGCGCTATTTGCTGTGCTTTGGTTGTCACAAGGTGTCAGAGATGTAGCTATTTATTAAATTTGAACCTATGAACCCTTGAACCTCTATTAATGCCTTAATCTGCTGCTGTGAAATAAATGTTTTATTTGATTTTGAATAGTAGTCTTTCTTGTGTTGTTATTGCGCTTTTCAGAGGTTATTATGGTTAAAAAGTCCAGAAATAGGCATAGCGGGTATATAACCTATGTTTTACGATGTAAAAATATAATAAAAAAAAAAACCTAAAAAAAAAAAAAAATCAGCCCCCTCGCCAGTTATAACAGCCCCCTCAGTCATTTCATCCTGGCGCCGCCCCTGGTGTGTGTGTGTGTGTGTGTGTGTGGTGGTGGTGGTGGGGGGGGGGGGGTGTTATGAGGTGATTAGAGACAGAGGAAAGTGTTGGAAAGTCTGATATTAACATTATTTTGAAAACGATTGAAAATTAAATCGCATTTTCTTTTTCTCTTTCTTTCTTTCTTTCTTTCTTTCTGGCTCATCTTGACCTCCCTCCCACTCACTGCGTCTGCTTGCACTAAATCTCTGCAGGCTATTCCAGTAGTCGACTGTAAGACTGATTGCATTTTTCTTTCACTGTGTTTAAACAAGCAATTGATTTGCTCACCGAGTTATGCTTTGTTGGCCTTCTTTCTCCAATTAAGCCTGATGTAGTGTTTAAGACTTAAGCCTGATGTAGTGTTTAAGGGCTTGTGTCGACCTAGCGTCTTTTCCTCAGTTCCGGCGTCTTTTTTCTGTTGTTTCCAATGGGGGGGGAGAGCGTATGCGGGCGCACACGGACGTCTAGAGAAAGTGCGCAGCGCCCAGCGTCTATTTTCACAGCGCTCTGGCGTTTTTGTGCGCCCGACTCCCAGCGCTTCCAGGTGAAAATATTTTAACTTTTCAGAAAGACGCTGGTGTCGGGTGGTGCTGCTTTTCTGGCAACTTAATCATGGAGAAACTATCGCAACAGAGACAGAAAGGCTCAATTGTGGGAGCAGATTGACTAGACACTTGATATTTCTGGTGAGTGTTGAGCTAAATCACTGTATGTGTGTTGTTTGCTAATGTTAGCTGTCAGCTATCAAGTTACTACCGCACTGAACTAACGTTAGTTTCAGACTGCTTCCTTGTATATTGTGCGCTGAGATCAGCGCTTCCCCGCGTACTTCCAGCGTTTAGCGGTCGGAAAAAGACGCTAGATGGACACACGGCCTAAGACTGCTCTGGCTTCTGCACAACTTTCTCCATCTCAAAATGATCGATCCCCATAGAGACACTGCGTAACGCGTCATCATTCAGAAGCCACGCCCAAGACGGGGGGAAAACAGAAACCCCCCCCCCTCCAATCCTGGCGTTGTCCTATGTCGCGTGCATGGTTGCGTTGCGTGTTGCACAAAAAGATCGTATATACGGAAGATGAACACTCCAACTCAGGGGCGGACTGGGATAAGTCAGTGTCACAACTCTAAGATGCGTGTTGGGAACGAAATCACTTGACCTCGAAATGCGATTGTTCTCTTTTCAGGAACGACTTCGCTCCCTGAATGTGTCTGGTGGTGTATCAATTAGGGGTGGGAATCACCAGATGGCCACGATACGATACTGAAACGATACTTGAGTCACGATACGATAGTATTGCGATACTGCAATATTTTCGATATTGCGATATATCGATATATTGAATATTGAATATTGCGATATCTCGATATATTGCGATTTCTTACTTTTTCAACTGCAAATGATGTCCCCAAAGGAAAACTTTGTCAACATCTGGTTTATATAAGAACAATTTTTCAGTCTGTACTAGGGATGTTCATTTTGAAAATTTTCCAAAATCGATAATCGGTGAAAATTAACGATCAATTATCGATTATCGATCATATTAATACTTTTCAATATATATATATATATTTTTTTTTTTTTTTTTTTTTACAAAATGAATGCCTATGGCAGAAAATACGAAAGACAACGTGTTCTCCTCAATGAACTCTTTATTTCAATGTGTCTCCTCTCCAACACTGCTGTCCCCGGCGCATGCCGGTGTGAATTTCCCATGTTTAAAACAGTTTTGTTGGCACAAAGGCCCGTGCCCAGCCAGAAAACTAGAGACTATATGAAGCTCCACCTCACGTTAGTCGGCTGTGCAATGGAGTGGGGCGAGGAGGAACGAATTCCACCCAAACATAGTCCCAAAAAAATTTTTTTTTTTTTTTTTTTTTTTTTTTTTTTTTTTTTTTTTAATAATTAAAAAATCGATCCAAATGCCACAGGATCGATTCCAATCCTTAACGATCAATTATCGATTTTCGATAATTGATGAACATCCCTAGTCTGTGCATCTGACTTCAACCATTTTATTGCAGCAACATTGTCAAGTAGACAGACCAACACCTTTCATAAAGTCATGTCGTAGTTGCATGCACCTGACCTGTTTGTTACAGTCTACTTACAGTCCACCTTAACTGGATGTGTGTGTGGACTACTGTACTTATGTAGTTTTTGCAACTTCACTTCACTTACACAAAACATCTTGTGCAGCCCATTCAGTAACTGGGGAATTTGTAAATTACTGTTATGACAAAACTGTTACTTTTAAAACTAAATGAAAATATGCTACCATTTGTTTACTGCTGGCCTTGGAACTAAAGTTTATAGTAGCCCGGTGGCCTGACATGGCCTGAAAAAAAAAAAAAAAAAAAAAAAACATTTTTTTTTTTGCTTGCAATATCGATACTTGCCGTCCAAATATCGATACAATATCGTCAGGCAAAATATCGCGATACTGTGGTGTATCGATTTTCCCCCCCACTCCTAGTATCAATGAAGCCCTGAATGTGTCTTGCTGGTGTATCAATGAAGCCCTGAATGTGTCTAGGTGGTGTATCAATGAAGCCCTGAATGTGTCTGCTGGTGTATCAATGAAGCCCTGAATGTGTCTGCTGGTGTATCAATGAAGCCCTGAATGTGTCTTGCTGGTGTATCAATGAAGCCCTGAATGTGTCTTGCTGGTGTATCAATGAAGCCCTGAATGTGTCTAGGTGGTGTATCAATGAAGCCCTGAATGTGTCTGCTGGTGTATCAATGAAGCCCTGAATGTGTCTAGGTGGTGTATCAATGAAGCCCTGAATGTGTCTTGCTGGTGTATCAATGAAGCCCTGAATGTGTCTAGGTGGTGTATCAATGAAGCCCTGAATGTGTCTAGGTGGTGTATCAATGAAGCCCTGAATGTGTCTGCTGGTGTATCAATGAAGCCCTGAATGTGTCTGCTGGTGTATCAATGAAGCCCTGAATGTGTCTTGCTGGTGTATCAATGAAGCCCTGAATGTGTCTAGGTGGTGTATCAATGAAGCCCTGAATGTGTCTTGCTGGTGTATCAATGAAGCCCTGAATGTGTCTAGGTGGTGTATCAATGAAGTCCTGAATGTGTCTAGGTGGTGTATCAATGAAGCCCTGAATGTGTCTAGGTGGTGTATCAATGAAGCCCTGAATGTGTCTGGTGGTGTATCAATGAAGCCCTGAATGTGTCTAGGTGGTGTATCAATGAAGCCCTGAATGTGTTTGGTGGTGTATCAATGAAGCCCTGAATGTGTCTAGGTGGTGTATCAATGAAGCCCTGAATGTGTTTGGTGGTGTATCAATGAAGCCCTGAATGTGTCTAGGTGGTGTATCAATGAAGCCCTGAATGTGTCTAGGTGGTGTATCAATGAAGCCCTGAATGTGTCTGGTGGTGTATCAATGAAGTCCTGAATGTGTCTAGGTGGTGTATCAATGAAGCCCTGAATGTGTTTGGTGGTGTATCAATGAAGCCCTGAATGTGTCTAGGTGGTGTATCAATGAAGCCCTGAATGTGTCTAGGTGGTGTATCAATGAAGCCCTGAATGTGTCTGGTGGTGTATCAATGAAGCCCTGAATGTGTCTAGGTGGTGTATCAATGAAGCCCTGAATGTGTTTGGTGGTGTATCAATGAAGCCCTGAATGTGTCTGGTGGTGTATCAATGAAGCCCTGAATGTGTCTGCTGGTGTATCAATGAAGCCCTGAATGTGTTTGGTGGTGTATCAATGAAG